>NW_024426552.1:11908348-12232017 GCF_017311325.1 Ursus maritimus
GGGGGGGGGGGGGGGGGGAGGGTGTGGAGCTGCAAATACCCCCGACCCCAGGCAAACAGGTCATCTCGGGAAGTGCGGGGCGGAGATGGGCCCAGGACTCTGCCCGCGGGCTTCAGGCCCGCACAGGGCCCCGCGGGTAGAGAGAGATGCGCGGGGCCACAGGTGGCTCGGGGTCCAGAGACCCGGGGGCTGGCGAGGCCGGGTATCCGGGCAGGTCCCTCCGAAGCCCGGCGCCCTCCTCCGGCTCAGCCCAAACGCACGGCGGCAGGGGACTCCCCAACCTGGGCTCCCAGGCCCGCTCCCCCAGCCGCGCGCGGCTCCCGAGCCCGCGGGGAGCCGGGACCCTGCCGCCGCGTGGCCCACGTGTCAAACTGGCGACTACGCTGGGCCCGCGGCCCGCACCTTGCTCCGGTGGGAACCAGCGGCGGTGCCCAGGCACGGCCGCGGCCCCCGCACCGCGCGCGCGGCCTCCTTTTAGAGTTTGGAGACTGCGACGGAACAGGAGCTGGGCGCGTTCTGCTTCTCTTCTTCCTCTTTCCCTTTGTGCTGTCTTCCATCGCGTCTGTTAGCCTCTTTTCCCTTCTGCTTTCTCCTTCCCCTCCGGTTTTGTATATGTGAATCTTATTTTTGATTTTCCTCCTAACTGAAATGATACCTGCCGGGCCCCTGAGAGCCAGGAACCTCAGGCGGACTCCCCGTCCCCTCCCTCCTCTCTCCAGACCCGTGTGGTCCCAGGACCCGCCACACCAGCATTTACAGGAGTGCTTGTTGGAAATCCAGAGTCTTATGCCCATCCAGACCTAGTGAGCCAGGAGCTCCATGAACCAAGCTTCCCAGGTGATGCGTGGCACATTCGAGTTCTAGAAGCTTTGCTGTAGGTCTTTCCGGGGCTCATCCTGAGGTATGTGCCTCTTCTTCCCCAAGGTCCTTGGGTCTTCCAGTCCCAGACACACACCCTTGCTGGGGCTGACAAGGCTCTTTTCCGGAGATTCCACAACACCGCCCCAGCCATCTACAGGGTCCTCACTCTTAGCCCCTTGACCTCTGTTATATAAAATTTAGTACAGACTTTAAGAAACGCATGCCCATTGTAAAACAAACAAAACCAACTTTGAAATAGTACAGAATGCAAAATCACCAGTAGTCCAACCCTGGCAACAAGTCACTGTCAAAGATTTTGGTGAAAGTCCTTCCAGACTGTATAAGCCTTTGTAACCAGATGCTTTCATTTCTTAGCCCCTCTTGGAAATCTTTCCACGTCAATACAAGATTCATCTGACCCCTTTAACGGTATCAACCTGCACCAGTCCATTCCCTTTGGATCCTCTGCTTGGTTGCCGGTTCAGCCTTGAAAAGCTGGTCAGCACCAGAACTCCTGGAAACATATTTCTGCTGTGTGCGCTCTTGTGGCGGGAGGACCATGGGGTCAGGTCTCCTGCCTGACAAGGCAAGGTAGGTGCTCCCCTCCTCACCCCCGCGCTGGGCTCTCTGCAGCAGCAGGTTCTCCTCTAAGGAGTCCCTCCCTCCCAGCAGGTGTAGTCGGAAGAACTGGTTCCCACTTTGCCTACAGTGGGTTGTGGAGGAAACTGAACCCACCCGTCTGAGACTTGGATTGGCTCAAAGGACGATGTTCAACGTGTGAACAGAGCATTCCCCGCCTGGGACTGTGACCAGGGCAGAACTCGAGGTCTGCGATTTTGGAAGATGCAGGAGTTTTTGGACATTCAGTTTCCTTATTCTGTCCTCACTTTCAACCGAAAAGATCATCCACTTCTGGGTTGACTCTAAGGCTAGGTCTAAGCGAGGAGGCCATTCTACTGAGGCAGTATTTACAGTTTTGACTGGAGGAGGAGGAGGAGGAGGAGGAGGAGAAGAAGAAGAAGAAGAATAGTGGGGAGGGGGAGGAGCAGGAGGAGGAAGGAAAGAAGAAGAAGGAGGAGGAGGAGGAGGGGGAGGAGGAGGAGGAGGAGGAGGGAAGGAGAAGGAGGAGAAGAAGAAGAGGAAGAAAGAAGAAGAAGAAGAAGAGGAGGAGGAGGAGGAGGAAGGAGAAGGAGGAGGAGGAGAAGGAGGAGGAGGAGGGGGAGGAGGAGGAGGAGAAGGAGTAGAAGAAGAAGAGGACGGAGAAGAAGAGGAAGAAGGAGGAGAAGAAGAAAAGGCAGAGGAAGGGGGGAAGGAGAGGAGAAGAAGAAGGCAGAAGAAAAAAACACAACGAAACCATGTCATATAAACTGATATTCTCTCTTCTTGAAAACATGTTTTGAATAGATACTATATAGCACATGCCTAAAATAATACTCAAACAAGATAAAGAGTATTTGATTAAAAATAAGTCTCCCTGGTACAAACGACCTCCTTCCTCCAGGTTCCAGAAGCAGCTACGGTTACAGTTTCTTATGTATTCCAGAAACACACACACACACACACACACACACACACACACACACAAGCACACAGGCCGGCACACCAACAGTACACATATTTACAATACACCTTCTTCTCAAACATCCTCACCAGGGTGGTCAGAAGTACAAGGAGCCTCTTCTCATCTAAATGAAGATAGTTACCCCCACCTCGAAAGCCAGCATCACAGCATCAGAATCTGGGCACACCAGGCATCCTGATTTTTCCTGCTCCCCTTGGTCACAGAGAAGCTAGAACAATCGAGCCCCAGGTGATGAGAGATCAAGGAGCTTCCTGCCCTGAGTCAGCTTCTCCAAAGTGTCCCCAAGATGGGAGTTTGAGTCATTGCCCAAAACTTGCAGGTGAGGTCATTTTCCCCCCCATATTATAATTGCAAAATCAATAGTATGTCTTCCCTCCTATCTGGAGGGTAATCAGACTTTAAAGAGTATATATAAGAGCAGGAGATGAAGCTAATTAGTTACTGTTATTTTTGTTTATTCATTGAACAGGTAATATAGTCACATAGTTCAAAATTTTAAAAATATAATGAAAAGGTTGCCATCCCTATCCCCCAGCCACTCAGTTCCCTTGCTTAGTCACCATCTCTGTCATTTGAGAGATATTCTCTGCAATCCAACCAAATATAAATATATATTCTCTGTTTGTACAAATGGTAACAGATTATACATACTGTTTTCTCCACCATCATTTTTCAGTTAATATCTTGGAGATTATTTCTTTTCAGTTTATTAAAAGCTCCTTCCTTAAAAAAGGGCATCCTCTGTAATAGGGATGTACTATAATTTATTTAGCTATCGCCCAGTTGAAAGACGTTTAGATTGTTTCCACTTTTTTACTATCACAAACAACACTGCCATGAACTCCCTTGTAAATTGTCATTTGCATATATGCCCTAAGGATTAATCCCTAGAATTAGCATTATTAAATCAGGAAGTTTGTGCATTTGTAATTTTGATAGATGCTACCAAACTGTTACCTAAGCAGTGTCCAAATTTGTGTTGCAGTGTAGAAGAGATCCTGCTTGGCTGACAGCTAATTTAAATGCTCAGTTTTTATTTTCCTGAATCCAGGGAACATGTGATCTCTAATTTGGATGTCACAATAGGTGACGGGCTGACCACTGTGACTCTGCAGGATAGAATAATAAACTGTCGTTTCCCCTTTTAAAACATCAAGCTACAAATTCTAATAGATTTCAACATCTGGTACTGTTTCCAATCCTGCTTGAGATTTACTAATGACTTTTTCCATCGATGGGGAGAGTGGTCCAAGTGTGCCGATGCGTTGTATCGGCTGAGAAATATTTATGTGTGGAGCATTGCGATTCAGGAGGGATTGACTGGGCTCCTTTCTCATGTCATGAGCTGTGCTGTGCCAGGGGTCCAGCAGTAAACAAAACAGCATCTCTGCTCTCAACCATGTTATACTAATCATCATACTATCATGGTGATTAGTATAATTTATTTTGATTCTCTCAACAGCCCTGTAAGGTGGTTAGAGTGGGGCATATGTGATGAACCCACTGCCTCCCACCCAAGTCATATGGCAAACGCTGCTGGTTTGTTCCACTTTCTGTATAGAACTTCTGATTGGAGAGGGCACATATTGCATGGTGCACTGGGTGTTATATGCAAATAATGAATCATGGAACATTGCATCAAAAACTGGGGACGTACTGTATGGTGACTAATATAACAAAATAAAAATTATTAAAAAAATAAAATAAAATAAAAATAAATAAAATAAATAAAAAGAACTTCTGATTGGACACATGGCCCCCCAGAATAAGGATGACATTTCCCAGCCTCCTTTGTAACCAAGGTCAGGCCAGGAGGACGTAAACAGAAATGATATGTGCAATTTCCAGATGCTTCCTCCAAGGGAGGGGAGCATGTCCTTCTCATTTCATCTTGACTTCCTGCTACCTGGAATCCCAACATGATGGTCAGGGCTGGAAGAGCCTCTGGGGTCATGAGGTGGCCATAGAACCGAAGGCGCCTGGGTTCCTGATCGTATGGGGTGCCAGACATGCCCAGAACCCATTCTCTGGTCTCTTAGACAGGAATGCAAAAACCTTCTGCCTTGTTAAGTCCATCGTTCAATTGGGTTTTCTGACATAGCTAACCTGGGTCCTAACCAAAGGTAAGAGGCTTCTGAATGCTAAGTGGAGCACTTTTGGATGTCCAAAGAGGCATCTCTACTCGCTGCAAACGTCTTTGTTGTATCAATTGAGCCTGAATCCTAACTAATACCCAGGGCAGAATCATAACAAGGCTGGAGACTTACGATATTGCGATGTGATGAGGCCGTCCTCTCTTTAGAGGAGGCTCTAAGGGAAGGGCCAACACCTCTGGTCACGCACTGCATCATTCCGGAAGTGGCGGTGAGGGTCGGACGGCTCTGGGCAGCTTCTGTTGTGGATGGTGTGGGTCCTGGTGGTCCCTTCACTCTTCCTTGTGGTGCCTTTTCAGTAAAAGCTCTTTGCCTTAACATTTTGATGTAGCAAAGTCTCCTGTGGCAGATAATGTTGAAGCTTGCCCACATCCCTTCCTACCACTCTGTGCAGCCTTCAGGCTGTGAAGCTTTCACTTTCAATGGCCAGCACCTCCGACTCCTCTTCGCTGGGCTGCCTCAGGTGCCTGGAGCTGATTTGCCAAATGTGGAGAGGGCCGAAGTGTAGCTGTGGTGCATGACGCAGTTTTGGAATATAGATGAGTTCCGGAGCTGATGACCAAGAAAGAATTCTTGAGACATCTTTGGTGCAAAATGGTGGTTTATTAAAGCCTGGGGACAGGACCCATGGGCAGAAAGAGCTGCTGCCCCGGGTTGTGAGGGGTGGCTGATTATATACTTGGGAGCTGGGGATCAGGAAAAAGGGAGATTTTCAAAAAAATTTTTGTAGGCTAAAGAGGACCTGCAAGATATTGAAGGCCTTGCCATTGTCAAGTTAAGGTTGATTTCTCCCCCTACTAAAGCACTAACATTAAGACAGTTGGGAGTTTCCTTCTGGAAGTTAGGTTATTGATAGGAATGTTTTTTTCTTGTCGATCACTAAGACATTGGTAAACTGAGGGAGACTCCTGTCTTGCAGGACTGTGATCTCTATTAGTTAACCATTTGGTTTTCCTTCCCTTGGCTTTAAGGCAGCCAGGAGTGCCTGAGGAATGTCCCATAGATCCCACCTGGGAGGAGGGGGCTGTGGGGTGTCAGCTTGTGCTTTGTCCTCAGCTTGCCTCCTGCTCCCTTCTCAGTGCAGACCTTCCTCGTTCTGGCTCGAGGTGACTCTGTAGCATAGTGTCTACCCCAAGGACCCCCCCGTGGGTTCAGGCTGAAGCCCGGATGCATTAGAACTTTTGCCTGAGATCTTTTCTTGGTTTCCTTCTCTGGCCTGGCTTCTTCATGCCCTTACCAGCCTCCCTGGGAGGGGGGAGACTGCTTTGGTAAATCACTTAGCCATAAACACTCCTCTTGGTGTAACCCAGCAGTGCCGACATGGGACAAGCGTCTCAGGGGTTAGTCCGTGTATAGCATCCTTCTGCCAAATGGCTGCTCTAGCCTTATCTTGCCGCTTTGTCATCCTCTCTTCTGTTGCATTCCCTCTCTTGTGTTAATGGCAGCCCTGGCTCCATCATGCCTGCATTTCCCATCAGCAGAAAGGAGAGGGAAAAGTGGAGGCCACACTACCTCCCTTGAAGGGAAGGCTCAGGGGCTGCAAGGGGGACTTGTGCTCACAGTCCATTGGCCTCTCTTAGTCATGTGGCTACACCCAAAGGCACGTGAGGCTGGGAAATGTAGTCTTCAGGCAAGGAGCCAGGGGGCATCAATGACAGCCAAGTGGAGTTCTCAAACTAATGGAAATAGAAGAGAATGGATTTTGGGAGGCAGGAGGGAGGCCTAGCAGTTGTTGTCAGACCTAGGAATCACTATCTTAAATGCTAGGAATTAAATTTTTTTTTTACGGCCACTGATGTTTGACTTACATCAAAATTATTCCTTTAGGGGTGCCTGGGTGGCTCAGTTGGTTAAGCAACTGCCTTCGGCTCGGTTCATGATCTCGGGGTCCTGGGATTGAGTCCTGCATGGGGTTGCCCCTGCTCTGCGGGGAGCCTGCTTCTCCCTCTCCCTCTGCTGCTCCTCCTGCTTGTGCTCTCTCTCTCTCTCTGTCAAATAAATAAATAAAATCTTAAAAAAATATATATATATATATATATATATACCTTTAGCTGCTATGACCAATGCTAAGGCAGCTAGCTGTGAATGCCCTGAAGTACTGTTTCTGGAAAAGACCTGAGAAGTCTTCTTCATCACCTCCAGCATAGTTATTGGGCCCCCAGGCACAGAGGTGGCAGCCTGAGGTCAACACAATGGGAGAGGGAGGGTGTAGGCAGAGCTTTCAGTAGACAGCTGATGTGAAGTGGGTGGTATGGGTTTCCTGGAGATGGGCATCCATGATAAGAAGAGGAATGGACTCAGGACATGAGAAAGTTGGTGGGAGGCCAAACCTGGGTTGAATGGTGCCCCCCTCCTCCCGCGATATATGTCCATGTCCAAATTGCTGGAATTTGTGAATGTGACTTTATTTGGAAAAAAGCATCTTTGCAGATGCAATTAAGAATTACAGAATTAAGAATTAAGGAGATTGGAGACAGAAGAGAAGACAGAGAGGAGAAGGCCATGTGAAGAGAGAGGCAGAGACGGGAGGGATGTGGCCACAAGCCAGGGAGCACCTGAAGTCATCAGACATAGACACTGGCTTGAAGGGGGTGGAGACCATGCTGCAGGTCAGCGAGGATCGAAAGGCAACCAACCTTTGCCTCTCTACGTTCACTCTTCCCTACCTCCACCCTGGTGTCTGCTCTTGGCTTCCTCTGGTTGGGCTCCATCAGCTTGGGGGAAGGGAAGAACTTGAAGCATTTATCTCCCTGGCTTCCTCTCTTGGAGGTCTCCTGGGGCTGGCTAGGTTCTACAGTGGGAGGCCACTGTTCCTCCTAAGGCAGGCTGTTCTGCACTAATTTCTTTCCTCTGGGTCCTGGTAACCTCTCTCCCCTTTGTCATTTTGGGTTAAAGGGTAGGGACAATTCAAATACTGCCAGCTCAAGTTTCGCACTATCTCATGAGATTTCCCTACACCCTGGCTCCATTGTTGGCATTAGTCCCTTCATAAATTAACCTTCCTCAAAGTATCCTAACTTGGCTGTGCTCTTTCCTGTTGGGACCCTAACTGATAGAGCCCACCAAGAGGCCCCATCTCCTGCTGTTGTCAAGGATGGGAGTTGACATAGACCGGTAGACCTTCAGAAGGTAGAGGGGTGAGTTTCCTGAGGGCCGGAACCCTGCAAAAGGGATATCTTGACCTTCTGAAAGGCTAGAAGGGGAAGGCTTCAAGGATGGGGGCCGGTTTGCCACCAGGGGCCCTGCAGAGACTGCCTCAGCCCTGCACCGTTTTCTGGGTGGTTTCTCTCTATCTCAGGCACCAGGGTGCAGTCTCCACTTCTAGAGGGCTGTGTCTGCTGCCCTGCTGGAGTCTAGAGGTGGTGCTTTTGTCTCCCTTGAGGTCTGGGAGCTCAGCCACAGTGAGGCACCACCTGCCTGGCAAAGCCGGGGGAAACTGGAATATGGATGGACACAGGGTTAATTAGGGTAATGCCAAATTAGGGTAAAAATCCATGAAATCCAGTATGTGAATGGAAGAACGTAAGTCCATGTTTCGATTTCAAAGTGGACCTCTGTGTTTCCTGACAATGTCTGAATCATGACCCACTGCCCCATTCGGGCACTCTGTGTTCTCCCATAATTCTGTTGCCTGTTAGCTGGGGAATGTGAAATGCCAGGAGCGGGGCCCCAAACCAAAATTTGGCTGGACATCCAGCTGATGTGCTGGCTTGTAGAAGGGAAATGTAAGGGGCAAGTCCAGATCTAAGGCCATGGGATGGCAAATGGAGACACAGGAGAGGAGAGGCTTCAAGCAGGACATCGGGAGCATCCATGGAGACTTCCCTTGTTAAAGGGAGACCATCACAGTGTTCTTCAAAATAATTCATTAATCATTAAAGAAGTAATAATTCATTGATTATTTTTTTCTGATAGAGAGGTAGTACATGGTCCTCATCAGAAAATTTGGAAGCTACGGGGGGGGGGGGTGCCTGGGGGGTGCAGTCAGTTAAGTGTCCGACTCTTGGTTTTGGCTCAGGTCATGATCTCATGGGTCATGAGATCGAGTCCCACATCAGGCTCTATGCTCAGTGGGAGTCTGCTTGGATATTCTCTCCCTCTGCCCCTCCCCCGGCTCGCTCTCATAAATAAATAAATAAATAAATAAATAAATAAATAAATAAATCTTTTTTAAAAAGAGAGAATTTGGAAACTACAGGGCCTTACAGTTGTAGAAACCTTGGAAAAGGCAGGGTTTTATAGTAGTGCAGGCAAGAGATGATAAGGACCTTGTTATGGGTTGAATTGTGTCCCCCCCCCCAAATTCCTATGTTGAAGTGCTAACCCCCAGGACCTCAGAACAGGACTATATTTGGACATAGGATCTTTAAAGGAGTAATTAAGCTAAACGAGGTGCTTAGGTTGGGGCCCAATCCAATATGACTCTTGGTGTCATAAGAAGAGTTTAGGACACAGATACACAGAGGGGAGACCACATGAAGACACAGGTAGAAGATGGTCATCTACAAGCCAAGGAGAAGAAACTAGTCCTGCTGACAACTTGATCTTGGACTGTCAACCCCCACAACTGTGAGAAAATAAATTTCTGCTGCTTGAGCCTCCCTGACTGTGGCACTTTGTTACGGCAGCCCTAGCAGACTGATGTAGACGCCAGCCTTGGGCAGTGGCAGGGACAAGGAGGAAAGGGGCCAGCTGGAAGACATTCTTAGGAGGTAAAATCAGCAAGCTTTGGGGACCGACTCCGTATGGGCAGTAGGGTGTGGAGTAGTCTAGAATCTTGTGTGTTTTCCAAGCTTGGGTGGCGTGATGGATGGATGTCGCCACAACTCAACCAAGATGGAGATTCCACAAGGAAGATTTGGTGTTTGGACACGTTGAGTTGGAAGTGTGTCCCAGTGGGATGTCTGGTGGCCACATGGGGATGCTGTTCAGGGGACTGAGCCAGAGTGCCGGAGAGAAGCCCAACAGCACATCGGTGGGAGTGGAAATCATCCCACAAGTAGACGGGTTGCCCAGGCCAGAGCTGCTGGCAGAGGACAGACCCTGGGGAAGCCAACATTTATTTTTGCCTGTGAAGAAGAGCCCATCATTTATTGTGCCGGTGGTCTGTATCGCAGCTGTTCACATTTATTAGGTTGATTCCAAAATATTGTCTGCCTCCCCTAATTTCTTTCAATCCATTGTTCAAAAAATTCCCAAGGTAGGCACAGACAGACTACTCCCCAAATGCTAAATTGGTCAAATTAGGGGGAAGGCTGTCTGTTTAACCTACCCCTGTGATTATTTGGTACATATGGCGCTTAGCATGCTGGCTTCCAGGCTCCACCATATGTGCAGGTAAGTGTGGGGCTGGGTGGGAGAACAATGGGCTGTATCGCTTTTAATGACAAATGTCCTTACCTCTTTGTATGCCACCGGTCTCCTTTCTTTAAAAATCTTTTCGTTTGAAAAATGCATATTAGCGTGTATTGGAAATCTGTAGAGATGGAAATAACGGTCTCTTCTAAGAACAGTGATGCTACTCTTGTGATGATTATTACTGTATTCATGGTTATAGCCGGCCTATAATACAGCATCACCGCGCATCAGGCACCGCACTGTATTGCTTTTAGGATCTACAGCTTTCTCATTGGAGTGGTGGTTCTTCAACTATGGAGGACACAAAATTTAAGTTAGTTTTGTTGAAAAGTGCAAGCTCTGGCTTCAGGCTGCCTGGGTTGGAATTCTAATTTCCTCCCCTATTAAACTAAGGCCATCCTGGGCAAAGCTACTTAGCCTTTGTGGTCTCAGATTCTTTGTCTGTAGTGGATCTTCCTCACAAGGTTATTGTGAGGGATGATTTAATAATATACGGAAAACGCTTAGAACAGGGACTAGAACATAGTAGATGCTCAATAAATGTTGGCTGTAAGTACTCCCTAGATATGAGTATTCCAGGATTTTTTATATGCCTCACAATTGTCGTTGGGAAATAACAACAAAAATACCTTTATTATTTTTCTTATGTATTATTAATTAATTAATTATTTTTTGAGAGAGAGAGAGAGTGCAAGTGGGGCAGGGAGGAGCAGAGGGACAGGGAGAGAGAGGATCTTAAGCAGGCTCCATGCCCAGTGTGGAGCCCAACGCATCTTATGACCCTGAGATCGTGACCCTGAGATCGTGACCCTGAGATCATGACCTGTGATCAAGCATCAGACACTTAACTGACTGAGCCACCCAGGGGCCCCCAACAAAAATATTTTATAATCAAGAGCCAACATGGTTGTCTTTGGACCTCAGTTTTTCATCTAAACCCAAAGTCTTCATATTTGTCCAGTACTCTACTGGGCATCAGCACCAGCTAACTCTTCTGTGCCTTCCTGTGTGCGTTGACACAGCTGCCATTTTGCATGAAGGCTACATCAACGACAACAGGCTTCTGTTTGAGACCTTGTCCCCCTCCTTTGAAAAAAGAGAACATGCCTACGCCATGTCCTTCCTATGACATGTTTGAGATCCCATGTTTGGGATTTTGGTTATTTCTCAAATGGAATGGTTCCCATGTTTCCACTTTTAAGCCAAAGTATTCAGTCCCAGTCTTTAGCAAGTTCTTCAAAACCCCTTACCAAGCGGAAGATGCCAGTCACTCCCCTGCCTGACATCTTATTAAGAATTAAAAATAATGAAGCCAGCAGAGATACAGAGGGAGAGTAATTTAGAAACCTGGTCTGATTGCTGCTAATTTGTTGACAGTGCGGTGTTCGTGGGGGAAGGAAGATGGCCGGGAGGAGGAAGGCAGTGTCCGGCAGCACCATGCCCCACCAGGCCTTGAATTAATGGAGTAACAGCTGAACTAAGTGTTCGGACTGAAAACATCAAAGACTGTTGTCTTTGAGATACCATTTCTTCTATCCCAGGATGTCAAAGGTGGCTGCAAATATATCCAGCGCTTTCTGGGTGGCATTGTTTAAGATGCTGGGCCCAGCAGATGGCCCCCAAATGCACCTCAGCCTGGTAGAGCGGGGACCACATAAGATGGTATAGTCTTCTCATTAGCAAACAGGAAAAAAAAAAGGCAAGGAGGAGAAGGGAGAGAGATGAAAAGAATACACAAAGACATTTACATATTTACATTGTCCCCTCGCATTTCAAATTCCCCTTTAGCTGAGGCGTCAGTGGGCTTGCTTTTCTCCTTCTGTTTGTATGTTTACTCGTGCTAAATAGATTATGGTAATCAGGCACATAAATGCATGCAACTGTTATTATGGCATTTTAATCACAGAGTTTTTCACTGGAAGCCTTCATTAGAATTCTCATAATCTTACTTGTTAGTGTAACAAACAGTAATAAATGCCAAGGAGCTTGGATTAAGGCAGAGGCATTCAGACTTGAAAAGGGGAATATGGAAATGTTGTCAAATCTCTGCATTACTTATTGAAATGTCACATAAACAGTTCGGACTCTAAATATCTTACTCATTATAAGGATCGGGAACCAGGCAACCCGAAGATAGTAATTATGTCTTTCTGCTGAGCGCTACACACATATGCCTTCCATAGAGTTTTCTTCACTCCCTGAAATCACTGGACAGCTCGATACACAGCTCGGATCATATTTTATGGTTGTTAAAATCGGAGCAATTTTATATATATATATATATATATATATTTTTTTTTTTTTTTTTTTTTTTAATCCTTAGTGGTAAGGTAAGTATGTGTGAACACAAGCCTGGATCGAAACGCCCTAATTCCCACTAGCTTTCAATTTTGTATGATTATTTGGCAAGTTGGTAGGAAAAGCTGCAGTGTTTCTTTTGTTTGTTTGTTTGTTTTTGGTTTTGTTTTTGTTTTCCTTGTAAGCAATAACATAGCTCTATGCAGGAGAGAAACCGCTCTTTCTGGAAATTGTGTGGTCTTGCATACAGCTCTGAGCATGGGAACAGAATGGATGATCGTCCTGGTTTTGCTCAGGCCCTGAAATCAGACGTTACCTGTAAGTTCTGTGGGAAAGTCTACTTCAGTTATCCAAGGCTGCGTGGTGGACGAACTACCCCAAGACTTAGCGACTTCAGACAATAACAGTGCATGCAAAATCATTTGCATGATTTCGTGGGCTCACCAGGCACTTCTGCTTAACTTGGTGCTGGCTGAGATGCTGGGATGTCTGGAAGGTCCAACATGGTTGCTTAGCTGGGCCTGCTGGGCCACGTCCATGGCCACGTTCATGTAGCTGCTTCGGCTTCCTCACATCATGGCAGCTTGGTTCAAGAAGAAGCATCCCAAGAGGCGAACATTGAAGCTGCAGATCCCTTAAGGCTCGGCCTCACTGGTTACATTATGTCACGTCCTCCTTGTTGTGCTGGAGACTCAGTGTGAGCAGGGCCCACACAAGGGCGTGACTCCTGGGAGGCGTGGTTCATTGGGAGCCATCTTTGGACACCAGCTTCCACACCCCCACATGGCAGCTCTCCTGGATGGCTTCTCCATCACCCTCCATCAGTCTTACGTTCAAGTGTTTCTTATCTACGTGTGAGAGCAAAAACAAGGGGAGCTTTCTCCTCAGAGACTGTGTGCCAGGGAACCACTTCCTCTCCTTCCCCAATGGAGCTCTCCCCTCACCCTGTCCCTTGAGGTCTAGCTCACAGTCACCTCACTGGCACAGGTGTCCTTCCCGGGAGTGCTGTACGTAATAGAATTCCCCACTACCAGCCACCACAGAGGGAGATGGTTGGAGATACAATCTCAGATGACCCAGGTCATTTATCTCAGATGTACCAAGCAAAATGGTGCTGTCTCTCCCCGTCTTTGTTGAACAGGCCTCTCATCTAGGCTTTATTATTCAGAGCCATGTTTCTTAGACTGGTGTATGGACCAGTCACCTGTATCAGGAGCTGTATGAGGGACTTGTGAAAAAACGGAGGTTCCTGGAACCTACCCCAGATGGACCGAATCAGAGCCCCTGGTATGAGTCCTGGAAACCTTTCATTTTAACAAGCTCTGGGTTGATTTGGCTGTGCTTGAAAGACTGAGAACTAATATTCTAGCAGACCTTTTTCTGGCTCACCACATCACACCAGAATCTTTCCTGCGTTGGTCCTCAGCCCGGGATGTATCAAACTCACCCAAGGGGACTGTACGTGCTGCAGACATTCACTCTCTCCTTCCCTGGCTTAGAATCATACTTTCTGGACCATTAAATGCTTCTTGAGTGAGTGAATGAACATGCCTATATGGTAGTATCATCTCTGTTACACAGATGAGGAAACTGAGTCACAGAGTCGTTAAGAAAGTGACATAGCTACTGGATAGTGGAACCAGGATTCAGATGCATGTCTGAGACAGAAAGACACAAATGTACACAGTGGACTGGAAGAGTGAAGGCGATAGCCCCACAGAGTCCCAGGGCTGGGTTGTCATCCCAGCCACTTCAGGCCAGCTGTGAAAATGCCCTGGGTGAGCTCTTCCCTGGGCTCAGGGCAGTGAGCTTAAGGCATGTGAGCCAGCTCTATGACTATGGCTTAACCATGCAGCAAGCACAGCTGTGAGGTGGGATTACATGAGATTTGGGAGCATGGCTCTGGAGTCCAGAAGCCCTGGGTTCAAATGCCAGCTCAGCCATCTCAGTTTCCTCATATGCAAATGGGGCTTTTTCTTTCTCTCTCTCTTTTTTTTAAGATTTTATTTATTTATTTGACAGAGAGAGACAGCCAGTGAGAGAGGGAGGGGGGGACACAAGCAGGGGGAGTGGGAGAGGAAGAAGCAAGCTCTGAGCGGAAGAGCCTGATGCAGGGCTCGATCCCAGAACTCCGGGATCACGCCCTGAGCCGAAGGCAGACGCTTAACAACTGCGCCACCCAGGCGCCCCAAACGGGGCTTTTTGTGGTTTATTCAAGCACTAAAGAAATAATGTGCAGCACCCACTAAGTGCCATGCACTGAGCTAGTTGCCAGGGGTATCATGGCAGGCAAACAGGCTCCATGGTCCCTGTCCTCATGGAGCTCAAGGAACTCAAAAGTGCACAACATCAAAATTCCTTTTTTTAGTAAATGACTGATTCCCAATCAAAGCAACTGAAGCAAAAGGCAGGATTTGCGGGCACACAATAGGACAGCTTAGCTGTCCTTCCAGGCATGGCTGGACCCTGGTGCCCTCCTGTTAGGGCTGGGATTCTGGGAGTCTTATTTCTTGTCTCTGCCTTCATGTTGCTTTTTGGCCAGCTCCAGGCTCCCATCTCACCAGCCCAGCTGCCCCAAGGAGAAAGAGAATCTTCGCTTCCAAAGCATCCCAGGGCTGACTCCTGCTGGCCAGATCAGGACACATGCTTGTTTTAGACTGGTCACTGGGGATCATCCATCCACCCCTGGGAGGAGTGGGCAGGTATCCAGCCCCACTGGACCCAAATGGACTGAGATTGGGGAGCAGTGTTGCCCTTCATCCCCCTCCCTATCAAGGGGTTATTACCAGAACGAGGAGGAAAGAATGATGGATGGTAGTCAGTATTAATGCAATATAGTATAGTGAGAGTTACTTCATGCAGCAGGTGAGTTCTTCTCTCATGGGGATGCAGAGGCTGACCATCAGCTTGCCTTGTACTTGAGGGGGTTGTAACAACACACGAGGGTGCAGCATCCTCAGGAAGTATGCATCTGAGGCTCCACTGCGCTCCCCCAGGTGTGGAACCAGAGCCCCATGAGGAAGTGCACAGATTGGAGTAGGACAAGATCTCACCGTATCACCACCATTCCCACCTTCATAAACCCTGGCTGGGGTCAGTGCCAGAGACTTGGGCACCAGAACATCCCTCTGTTTCCAAGAGAGGCTGCTCTGAGCCTGTGGGGAGAGCAGAGGTTGGGGGGGGGGGATAGATGGTGCACCTGTCCTCTCCTCCATGGTCTCAAGCAGGTCAGTGGTGGCATAAGCACTGGGGTAGAACATAGGTGTTAATTGTGAGGGTCAGGACCTAGACCCCCCTGAGCTCCATTGCCAGCAAGGCCGCCTACTCCCTGGAGTCATGAAATTTGCACGGGGTCCTGGATGTGGCCATGATGAGCACTCAAGTCATCGTTGCTGATGACAAATGATGACGATGATGGTGGTGACCACAAATCTCATGTGGTGAGGGCTCTCCAGTTCATAGGCCTGGCCCGGACTGGAAGACCATTTATCCATCATCTAAACGTACTCAGGGTCTCACCCAGTGCCCAAGTGATTTCGTAAAGGGCTCCCTTCTGCATATACAGCACTTTCTGGGACGAGCTCTGGAAGGGGCAATTCATTGATACTTGGGAATTGCAGCTGGCCTGCCCTTCACCCGGCAGGGGCTCAGGCCACTCACCTGTATCCCCATCCCTCAGATGTAGACAGAGCTGACCTCTCACCTGGCACTTCTGCTCCCTGCTACGGTTCCGTGAGCTGAGGCCATGTGACCGCACATTAGCAATTCCTTCTCCAAAGACACAACTGCATGCGCACAGAGACTGCTAAAGAGCTCTTTCCAGCATGTTTTACAGAACATCAGCCACAGGCAAGGCTCCTCCTGAGAAACACAGTGGAAAATATTGCTTTCTCCTTTCTCTTCTTGTGATTCCCAACGCTCAGTAGCAGCAAAATGACCAAAGGCTCTGAGAAGTCCTGCAAGAAAGCAGCCCATTTGATGCTGTTTAACCCAGCATTTCCCAAATGTGTGTGTCCACGAGTCATATGCCTACTAATATTTGGAGAATCTAGAGCATATTGTGGGAAACTGTAGTAGAAGAAGCACTGATGTCCCTCTATAATCAAACAAAAATAGACCAGAAGAAAAAATACAGTAAATTCTGCACAGATAATTGATGTCACTCTGTCTAAGGGGAACTGGTCACGCCCACAGTACAGCTGAAAGATGAGGGGTAGTCCATGCTGCCTGTCTAGTGATTGTGGCTAAATGCAGCACACATGCTGAGCAGAACATGGCATTTACTAAGCCTCAGGTGTCTCTAACTTGAGTCCCAGAGTGTGTCTGATCTTTTTAGAGGGCCGATTTTCACCGTGTGTCAGCAAGTCTATCTGTTCACGTGACAGAAGAGTGTGCTCAATACATATTTGCCGGGCAGACGCTATAGAAGCTGCAGGGTCGGTGTGACAGAGGTTGTGGGTTGGTTATCCCAACTCCACTCCCTCTGTCTTCCCTGCTAACTGAGGCTCAGTTTTGTTCAGGTGTCCATCCCCTAGGGAAGGTGACAGGCTACTCTGCTGGCAGTAAATTCGGAATCATGTAAGCCAATCATGGCGACCCCATTTCCCTTGCATGTTGATGTTATTCATGTGCTCCAGGTATGGCCAATGGTCAGGGGGGAACCACTGAAGAAGATTTTCTCATTCTTTAAAAGACCCAACTCTACGAGGCAGCTCCTGGTCTTCAGAAGTATGTTCTCGGATCTGGAACTATACCAGCCATCCTGCTAATAGCCCAAGGATGAAGCCAGCTCACAGCAGAGGACTGAGTCCATAGAAAACCTGAGAAGGAGAAACCAGAGCACTAATGAACCAAGCCTGCAGTCCACTCTGCCCAAGGACTTCATGTTGTGTGACTGAATGAATCCTCACACTTCACTGCTTGAGTCACTAAGTGGTGTCAGGAGTTCAGATGAGCTGGGAGAGAGAGCAGTCAGGTGTCAGAGTAGCCAATTAAAGCAACAAGCCAAAAATGGATACCTGAACACAACTGAGCCTCAGTTAGCAGGGAAGACAGAGGTACCTGCAGCTTTCCCCATGTTCAGCCAGACTGGCAGCCTTTCCATTAAAGCAAGGATAGTTGATGAGGACGCAAGATGAGTTGGCTTCTCTCAATATGTCAGCCACTCCCTGGTTGTAAGTCAGTAAATAGAGGTCTGACAGTTGGTATTGAATTTTTCTGGCCCATGTGATGCTCTTCTTCTTCCATGCCCTTTGTGGGGTCAAGGGTGTGACCCAGGAGAAGACAAGTGGAGGCACTGGGCTTGAGAAATCCTCATGACCTGATACCATCCCTGTTCCTGGTAAAGCTAATGTTCTGCCTCTATGACTTACTAACCGTGTGAACTTGGGCAAGTTTCTGAACCTCTCTGATTCAGCTTTATCTATAAAACTGGAGTAAGGCTGTATCTGGGTGGTTCAATCGGTGAAGCGTCCCACTCTTGATTTTGGCTCAGGTCATGATCTTAGCATTGTGAGATCAAGCCCATGTCAGGCTCCATGCTTAGCATGGAGTCTACTTGAGATTCTCCCTCTCCCTCTGCACTTCCCCCCTGTTCACACTCGCTCTCTCTCTCACTCTCCAAAATAAATAAGTAAATCTTAAAAAAAAAAAAGGAAAAGAAATCTGGAGTAAAGATGTGATCAAATTCACAGGATTGAGACAAAGATTAAATGGAATTAACAAGCTGGCATGTAGAGGTACTAGGTAGATGGCAGTTATTTTTGGTATTAATTTATTAGGGTGCTTAGTATGTGCCAAGTGCTATGCCAGATGGTAGATATATATGATGCTATTTAATTTTTCCTACAGGTTTATGAGGTAGGATTTTATTCCACATTTTATAGATGTAGAAACTAAAGCTCACAAAAGTTATATACTTTAATTTTTCATGACAGTCAGTGAGTGGATTCAAACAGGTCCATCTGCTGCCTTAGAAAGTATTTTATCTGCTACACTATCTTGCTTCCTACAATATTGATGAAAAGCCACATGTTCAATGGAGACCCATTAGCCCCCTAGGTAGTCTGTGAATGAGCTTCAAGGGTTCTTTGAAGCCCCTTAAAATATATGTAAACTTATGTGTATATATTCATTTTTTCTGGAGAGTCTATAGCTTCCTCCCAAAACAGGAATTTTTGTAAGGAGTCATATAACCTATATAGAAGGGTTTCATTTTGTATCCATCCATCCATCCATCCATCCATCCATCCATCTATCCAATATTTAACAAGGTCATTGTTAAAGAGATGCCACTAAATTAGATGTCAGGGTTACCTTTGAAAGATAATCTCTTAATTAGATAAAAAAAAATTTTTATATGAGGAAAACTTGCTTCCCCTGATGAGTTGGTCTGTTTGCCTCTGGTAATGACCAGTATGTAAATTGTCATATATTCTCTTTATACTTTGGTGGCCAGAAAGCTCAAAATGAGAGAGGGGGGAGGGGGAGAGGGGGGGGGATCAGCTTGTCAATTTTTATTTTTAAAAAAACTGCTGAGATTTTGGTTGGGATTGTGTGGAATCTATAGATAAATTTGAGGAAAATTTATATCTTAATAATTTTAATTCTTCTGATCCATGAATATGGTATATCTCCACTTATTTTGGACTTCTTTAATTTTGCTCAGCAATTTTTGTAGTTTTCAGTGTACAAGTCTTACACATATTTTGTCAGATTTATCCCCATTTACTTTTTTTGATGACATTGTAGATGATATTCTTATCCAAATATTTGTTGCTAATACATAGAAATGCAGTTGATTTTTGCATACTGACTTTCTATATTATAACCTCGACAAATTCACTTGTTAGTTCCAGTAGCCGTTTTGTAGATTCCTTAGGATTTTGTATGTAGATGACCATGTCATCCCTAAGAACATGATTTATTTATCTATTTCCAGTATGAATGCTTTTTATTTTTTTCTTGCCTTATTGCTCTGGGCAAAATCTCCAGTATAATGTTAAATAAGAGTGGTGAAAATAGACATTCTTGCCTGTTTCCTGATTTTAGAGAGAAAGTATTTTTTTTAAGATTTTAATTATTTGACAGAGGACAGAGAGAGAGCACAAGCAGGGGGAGAGGCAGCCAGAGGGAGAGGGAGAAGCAAGCTCCCTGATGAGCAGGGATCCCCATGCAGGGCTTGATCCATGGACCCTGGGATCATGACCTGAGCTGAAGGCAGATGCTTAACCAAATGAGCCACCCAGGCAACTCTAGAGAGAAAGTATTTACTCTCTCAGCATTAAATATATGTTTAGCTGTTATTTTTTTGTAAATTCCATTTGTCAGTTTGAGAAACTTCTATTCCTAGTATGCTGAGAGTTTCCATCAAGAATGTATGTTGTATTTTATCAAATGTCTTTTCTACATCGCTTAAAATAATTGTATTTTTTTCTTTTTAATCTGTTAATATGAAGAATTATATCACTTTCTTTTCAAAACTTAAACTAACCTTATATTCCTGGAATACTCCCCATTTGTTTATGATGTGTTACCTTTTTTATTTATTATTGGATTCAATTTTCTAAAATGTTGGTAAGATCTTTTTTGTCAGGAGGGATATAGGTCTGTAGAGATATATTATTAACTTTATTCTATTGTTAAGAAAATTGAAGCCCAAAATAATTAATGGACAATGTGAATAGGTAACTTTTAGAAGGCCAGGACTAGAACTTGGGTCTTTCTATTTTGAAAATTTTCATGGTTTCTACCACAACCTACAGTTTCTCAACTGAAAAGATAGAGGCATTACACTTAATTTTTAAATAACCTCACTGATGAAATAAACCAAATGTCAATGTAAACAAATAATATATAAAATTTACATTTTATTCGTTCCTTCATTTTATTCATTTTTTTGAATGTCGTTGTGTTTTTACTATTTATAGAAAACTGGCTTTTAGATTTCAAAATTAGTAATATTACAAAATTACGAGCAGCAGTCTTAAGCATTTCAACAATGCTTATGAGCTCCACTTTGCTGACCCAAACAAGGCTATTATTCCAAGTTCAAGAAGCAGGGCTTGTCCCAAGGAGGGGCATTATACATCCTGCAGGGACTCAGGCCATACTCCTCAGGACCCATTTGGGACCATGTCTTCTTCCATCTCCTCTTCACCATCATCAGTGGGGCCTGATCTGCGTTCCCAGCCAGGTATCTGACCAGACTGTAGCAAGCCCTTCGGCTGCTCCACTTCAACCAGGATGGACGCATTTGCTATAGCATTCTTGATTGCTTCTACATCCCCTGGAGATGCCCACCTTTCTTTTTGTCAGTTGGCAAACCAGCACCTGGGTTGAAAGTTTTGCTTCTCCTGGCAATATCCTTTGCCAGTTGGGCACCCTGCTTGCCCTTGAACATTTTCTCTGCTTCCTGACGCTCCTTTAGTTTCACCTTCTGTAAATCCAATACTCTGACTTGCGGAACTTTATAAATTACATACAGTCTGTAATGCTTCTTATTTGTTACAGGATTTCTTAGAATATTTAGGTAAGTCAGTGATTTGAGAGATGCCAAAGGGTCCAGATCACCCAGTTCCACAAGACTATCGTTGGTGAGAATGAGTTCTGTCAGACAGGGTGAAGCCTGATCAAGCCTGATCATTCCCACCACATACGTAATACTACATTTTAAGTAATGCCCATTGGCTGAATACTGGATACTAGATACCCTGCAAAATGAAAGCAACCGCCATGCGTGGTCCTCAGTCCTTTGCACTCCATGGCACCTTCAGCAGGTCAGCAGCTGCCCAAAGGCTTCCATGGTTACAAAGGCCAGACATTGTTCATCTTGCGCTTTGGAGGTCAATTTAGGAGTTAACCGAAGCTTAGGTCCTCCCTCCTTTGTCCAGGAAAAGATACAGAAGTGGTAGGTAGAACCTGGAATTATGTATTGGAATTAGGCATAGTGATTCATGCAATTAACCAGCAAATATTTACTGAAGACCTACTATGTATTGAGTAGTATTCTAAGTCTTGGGGTTACAACAGTAATAAAATTGTCAAAATCCTTGCCCTTGTAGGCTTTACATTCTAGTAAGTAACGGAGTCACACCTCCACGTCAATTTAAGGACAGATACACTGCAAAACTTGAACTGGAAGAAGGTCTGAGGGAACAGGTTATAAAGTGTGTTTGTACCTATTGAAACCCTCTACAGGTAGCACAGCCCTCAGGACAGAACCGTGGGTATTCCTGACTGGTGTGTGTCAGGCTCTAAGGCTGTATCATTTGTTCACTAAACTTTGTATTATGGTAATACTCATGTATATAAAAATAGAGAGTATAGGAATGCCCGGGTGGCTCAGTCAGTTAAGCATCTGCCTTTGGCTCGGGTCATGATCTCGGGATCCTGGGATCAAGTCCCATGTCAGGCTCCCTGCTCAGCGGTGAGTATGCTTCTCCCTCTCCCTCTGCCCCTCACCCCTGCTTGTGCTCTCTCTTTCTCTGTCTCTCAGACAAATAAACAAAATCTTTAAAAAAAAAATAGAGTGTAATACAAAGATCTATGAAGTTCTCTTCAACCAGCTTCAGCACCTATCAATACAGGATACGTTTGCTTCATGTATACCTTCACTCACTCCCCTTGTTCCTGGATAATTCTGCATGAGCCCAGACATGAAGTACCTTTCTTTGTAAACATTTCAGTATATACTTCTAATAGATAATCATTATTTTAAAAAACCATAGTCAGAGTATTTTATCATACCTAAAAAACACACTAATTCATATTATTAAATCTTATTTTCCTAGTTGTTTCATAATTTTTTAACAGATAGTTTGAATCAGCATCCAAAAAAAATGTCCCTCTTGTGGAATTCCTTGAAATAACTTACCAGTCTCTTTCACCTATAGGTTCTCTCTTTCTTTTCTTTCTTTCCTTCTTTCTTTCTTTCTTTCTTTCTTTCTTTCTTTTCTTTTCTTTTCTTTTCTTTTCTTTTCTTTTCTTTTCTTTTCTTTTCTTTTCTTCTTTCTTTCTTCTCCAAATGTTTTGTTGTCATTGTTAAAGAAACTGAATTATTTGTCCTATAGAGTTTCCCACAGCCCTGATTTTGTTGACCATATCCCATAGTGTCATTTAACATCTTCCTCTGTCCCTTGTATTTCTCCCAATTTGCATGTCAATGTGTCTCCCGTCACTTTTTTTCTTTTATTTGTGGTTATTTTCTAAATTCTGTTGCCTGTTTTTTCCCCAAACTTCTTTTCCTCCAATCACCTTATTTCCAAGTTTATTTTCCTAATTCTGAGGTATGTTGTGCTTTCACAGCATCTATCATTTTCTTAATTTCCTTTCACTTGTTTTGGGATATTTGTTTGTTTGTTGTTTTTAAGATTTTATTCATTTATTTGAGAGAGAGAGAGACAGAGAAAGTGACAGAGATAGCGAGAGAGAATGAGCAGAAGGAGAGGGAGAAGCAGACTTCCCTCTGAGCAGGGAGCCAATGTGTGGGCTAGATCCCTGGACCCTGGGATCATGACCTGAGCCAAAGGCAGACACTTAACTGACTGAGCCACCCAGGTGCCCCTGTTTTGGAATATTTGAAATATTTTGTAAGCATTTCTTCCTAGCATGCTTTCTTTGTGTGTAGGAATTTCATTCTACGTTTTTTTCTCTTGAATTAACTTTTTTATGGGTTTTCACTGATGTAGGAAAGACATTAATGTTTGAAGCCGAGGGCCAAGAAAGAATTCTTGAGATGTCTTTGGTGCAAAAAGGTAGTTTTATTAAAGCACAGGGACAGGACCCATGGGCAGGAGACGCTGCACTGGGGTCATGAGGAGTGGCTCATTATATACTTTCAAGTTGGGAGGGGGTTAGGAATAGTGTAAGCCTCCCAGGTATTTTGGAAACAAGGTTTCCAGGATTCTGAGGGGGCTAGCTATTGTTAGGAAAGGTCACTTCTTGCTGTTTAGTAAAAACTCAGTCATGAGACCCTTCACATGTATATCGGTGAGTCATATGCTTGGGGGATGTTTGCCAGCATGTATCTTGGGGGGTAGAGATAAAGGAAGTTTCCAAAGGAATTTTTATATGTTAAAGTAGACTTACAAGATCCTGGGGATCAGGCTAAGATTGCCTTTTGCCTTTAGCAAAGTATCAACATTGAGACAGTTGAGTCCCTAGAGGAATGTCACTCTGCTTGTTTCAAGGACTTGTCAATGGGCTGTTGGTAGTAAAGAAATTTAATAATTTTTCTTCCTCCTCCGTTTTCCACATCATTCACCACAGTGCTTTTCTGTTGCTTATTTTCTAAGTGAAACTGATGTTTCTATAATTTAAGGAGCAAAGGGTATGCCAGGACAGCCTCTCTAGTTTACAGGCCCTAGAGCTCTCTCTTCTGTTGTTCTTGCAAAGGAATAAACAAAAATCTCCCAACATTTTGAGAGCTACCTCCTTTGTCGTCCCTCCCCGCCCCACCAATTTATCTGGTTCTTCTTCCCTTGCCCCAGTCCTTCTGCTAAGATGTTCCTGAGTGCAAGGCTTTATATGAGAAGGGAGTTTATTCATTTTGAGAGTGCATAGGGCCCAAACCACTCCAACACCATCAAACCTTATTGCAATATGGTCCCATTGCACTTAACCATGTATTGGGTTTGTAGAACCCTCTCCTTGTTTCAGCTGTTATATTCAGATTGACTTGCTGAGCCCTCCAGTGAACACCTACTGATGATTTTGTGATTTCCCCCATACTCAGCATCTTCAGAACCACATCTTCCCTGCTCTCTCTCATCACTGATGCTGCTGCCACACAGATCTTCAACTGTAGATGCTTTGTCCAGACCTGTTAGTATTTGGTTTTTGGGGGATTGCCTCATCACCTAATTTTGTTGTAAATATTGTCCATGGCTTTTTAGCTTTGTTGTTCTAGTTGCTCTATTTTATGGGGAGATTTGGGAGGATTCTAAAACTATCCAGCCATTTCTCATCCTCCTTTTTTTACTTCCTCTTGGTACTCCGTATGGCATCCCAGGGGAGTAGGTGAATGATTGGTTTGGATTGGTAAGAAGTTTAACCCAGTGAAATATTCCAACTTAGGGATGGGTTTTCTCCCAGGCCTTGAAGCCATGACTCTTGCTTCATTTGGTGCTTTCTGAAAAGCAAATAGAGCAAGAAAAAGTGGACAGAGAGAATGCCAAGGGACAGCATCTGGGTTGGGCAAAGGCATTAGAGCCTGCCTAAAGGTCAAAGATTGAGTTCAACCTCTGACACCTCTTCTCCCCTACACTGGCCAGTTTCTCAAGGTGAGAAAGAAATCACACAGGAAGTAAAAGGAAAACAGTGCTAAAAACAAAAATTCTAGCGAACTGCCCGGGAATTCCCCAATATCAAACATCCCCAGATTTGCATTTGACTCCAGCTTTGTATTGTTGGGGGAAAACCACACAGCTTCTCTCCCCAGCCATTCTCCCCCTTCCTCCACCCCCTCTCTCCCCTCCCCCACCTCTGCCTTCACTCACTCCATTTTCTTGTGCTTCCTGGGTGGTGCAGGGTTGTGATGTCTTGAATACCAAGAGTGAGGCTGAACATATGTGAACCTTTCCTAATCCTGCTAATCTTTCTTCAAAAACCTTTCTCAAAGTATAGGCAACATCCAGATTGTAAAAAGAGAGCAGAGCGAGCCTGAGCATTTTAATGACAAATAATCTTTGTCCGAGGGGGAGGGAGTGGCTAGCTCAGCTGGAGATGGAGCTGATGAACTACAGCAGGTAGAAATAACTGCCGTATTACCTCCTGCAATCTCCACCATTCAGGGGCAGCTGAGGGCTGAATGCAAGGAGAAATCAACTTTGCTTTTAAACTGGAGACTTTGCACCCACGACGGCTATTAGGCAGTAATTAGTTGTGACACAGAATTACCAGCCCCACAATAGTAGAGGCAGCCTTATGAGGCCTTTGAAGCTGATTAGAGAAACTGAATGGATGCTACTTGCCATTAAAAAAAATCTGTTTGGATGCGAGCGTGAGTTAGGGCGTCCCTCTTCTCTGTTCCTTGCTCTCTCTATATCACCCTACAACAAACTTTTCCAGAGAGTAGCTCTCTGCAGTTGGGCACATTTTTCCTGAAGTAATGTTCCTTAAGATGGATCAGATACCAATTGGTTTTTGGATTTTACCAAACAGAAGGGAATGTAGATTCCATTGACAGAGCAGATTCAGGATTCAGGGAAACTTACCAGGTCTACAAAAAAAAAAAAAAAAGGAAAAGGATTTGAGGCCAACTGAAGCAGCCAATCACACATGGCACCGAGAAATCAGTCTGCCAAGAGGCCACCATCCAGGGCTGGGGGAAGACGACATAGTCTCATAGAGACGGATGTGCCAGGTACGTGGCTGGCTTGGATGGAGGCTCTGGTTCTCTAGGCTCAAACCACCAGGGAAAGTATGTGGCTGTTGCTGCCCTACCCACTGGGGTACCCACTAGATGACAGCTGACAGCAAAACATCATCCCCTTTGGAGGTTTGCAGGTCCAGGTGGTGGAGGTGTTTCCCAGCAAATTGTTCATGGCTGCCTTTTCTGAGGTCTCTGCCAGGTGAGAAGGAAGGCTCTCAGGGAAGGAGTTAGGGCTTATGACTTTACTACCTGGGTACCTTTGCTAGAGAAGCCAGGCTGGGAAACAAATTCAATGAACTCCGTGGGTTTTTCCATGTCAGGCCACTACTTATTTCAAATAGCTTTGGAATCACCTTAAGTTTTATGTATCCATGTCCCTGGCTACATCTGCCCTACTCTGTAGCTAAAGACAGCTAGATGATAGATAGATTACATAATATACATATAAGTTCTAAATATACTTCGCATCTATTCAGAGGGGGTTGCTCTAATTCATTTAATATATATGTATAAAGTTAAGGCAACTCCTCTCTGATCTTTAAGCAAAATGGGCCTCCCTCACCCAGGCGAAGGGTTTTTATTACCTTATACTGTCCCTTGAGCCAGGGAAGAATGCAGCTTCTCTGTTTGGTAATGCACTCGCTATATAACCTGAGCAAGAACCGCAGTGCCATCATTTTGTAGCAGAAATGATTCCAAGTTGGGAAAGAGGTTATGTGTATAAAAGTGCAATATGTCTGTAATTTCAGACGATGAGGAAGTATAAACACTTTCAGGGTGAGATACTGATCTTCTCATCTTTGTATCTGCAGCTCCTAATGCAGCACCTGGATTTTAGAATGTGTTTAATAAATATCTGTAGAAAGGAAGAAGGAGGGAGAGAGGGAGTGAAAGAGAAATGGAACAGCTTTGATGCCCAGTCTCTCTGGACTTTAAATAAATAGCTCTTTTGTTTTTAGAGAACAGTAAAAAAAAAAAAATCTGTAGGCACAAAAGCCCTAAATGAATATCAAATTAAATAATGTCATTCCAAATGAAAAATTGTCTTTGTCAATAAACGTTATGTGTTTTTATAGTTGTGAATAGTTTACCTATACTTTCTGGTTTTACTCATTTTTAATTGTAAAAATTATCTCAGAATTGTCCTACATATTAAAAAAAAAAACACAAACCCAACCAATTAGAAAGTACATAAAACAAAAAGTGAAAATTCCCTTTCTCCCACCACTAGATCCCAAACTCCTCCCTTTGGGAAAACTCTGCTAACAGTTTGAGAAAGTATCTTTTTATTGGCTTTATCATTTACTGCCCATCTTATACCTGCTTCCAAAAAAAGGAGTTGAAGGGGCTTATGAAGAGTATACCTAGTTAAAGGGAAATAAAAAGTGGGAAGTTATGGATGGAGGGGAAAACAAATATACTCTAGGTGAATGTAATTAACATTTGTTGTCATTCATTCGTTCATATCATTCATTCAATGCATGTCCTGACGTATGTGCTGGGCACTTGGATTATCGTAGTAAACAAAATAAAACTCTAGTGGGGGAGTCAAATGTCAAACTACATATAGGAATACACTCTGATAAATGCTATGGAGGATTGGTTCTAGATGGACGAAGATTGGTTCTAGATGGATGGATGCTGTTCAAAGGCCTCCCAGGGAAAGAACATCCTGGCCGAGCCCTGAAGGATAGGCTCGTGTTAGTCACCTGAAAAATGTAAAGAAGACTTGGAACACTGGAGGCACAAAGAAAAAGGCCAGTGAGGCTGGAGGCCAGTGGGGCCCAATGAACAAAGGGAGACCTAAGACTGGAGAGGTAGGTAAGGGTCAGGCAGTGCATAGATTTGTGGGCCATTGTATGGCTTGAATTGTGTCCCCCCCAAAAAGATATCTTAGCGTCTTAATCCCCAGCTCCTCAGAGTGTGGCTTTGTTCGGACATAGGGTGTTTACAGAGATAATCTAGTTAAAATGAGGTCATCAGTGCGGACTCTAATCCAACATGTCCGGGGACTTTATAAGCAGGGGGAATTTGGTCACAGAGAGGCATGCGGAGAGCAAATGCCATGTGTAGAGACCCAGGGAAAATCTGGTCACCTACAAGCCATGGAGAGAGGCCTGAAACAGACTCCCCTCACAGCCCTCAGACAGAACCAACCTGCCGACACCTTGATTTCAGACTTGTAGCCTCCAGAACTGAGAGAGGATAAATACCATCTGACATGTGGTACGTTGTTACGGTAGCCCTAGCAGAGCAATGCAGCCTGGCTAAAGTGCTCGTGATTTACTCTAAGTGTGGTGAGACGCCTCGAGAGTTTCAACTGGGGAGTGATGTAAGGTCGCAGAGGTCACAGGAGCTCCTGGGTGAGGACTGGATTGGCAGAGGCTAGGGCAGATCTTTCTTCTTGCCCCTCAAGGCAAAAAAGAAAACATTCATCATTTTTTTTTAAAGATTTTATTTTTATTTATTCAACAGAGATAGAAACAGCCAGCGAGAGAGGGAACACAAGCAGGGGGAGTGGGAGAGGAAGAAGCAGGCTCATAGCAGAGGAGCCTGATATGGGGCTCGATCCCATAACGCCGGGATCACGCCCTGAGCTGAAGGCAGACCCTTAACCGCTGTGCCACCCAGGCGCCCCATGTGCCATCCAGGCGCCCCCATCATTTTTTTAGTAGCTCACTAAACACACAAGTTTTTAAAGAAAAAAAATTTTTTCCCTTTGGACTAAAATCGAAAAGAAATTTTCACGTGGTACGCCCATGCAACAATAGACAAACAATACAACCTCTACATTTTTTACCAAAACATAAAACCATTCTTCTCACATTGCTGTTTTGTACACTCTTCCTTGGTCACAACCCCAGAGCCCAAAGTGAAAGCATCCCTTCCTTGAGGTGTTTGGGGTGTTGTGTGGGGAGGTTGGAGGATGCTCTCTCTTCTTTCAGTACCCACATTTTTTTGTTCTTGCTAGCTAGGTCAATGGTTAACCAAATTTAAGTGCATTTATGTTTAAGTACTACTTCCTTAACCGTTCATTTTGTTTTTTACTTATGTTTTATTTTCCTTTGTTGGTTTCTTCATTTCTAGTCATTGACTTTCTTATTTTTAGCCTTGTATTTTAAAAAATTTCGCACTTCCAGAAAAGTTGCAAGAAACAGTATTATAAACTTCTACCTATTCTTCATTCAAGTTCCCCCATATTCACATGTGATCACATTTGCTTAACTAGTCTACTTCTTTCTCTCTCTTTAAATATATTCTGAATCCTTTGATGGGTGCGTGGGTGGCTCAGTCAGTTAAGCATTTGCCTTCAGCTCAGGTCATGATCTCAGGGCCCTGGGATTGAGCCATGTTGGGCTCCGCACTCAGCGGGGAGTCTGCCTGTCCCTCTCCCTTTGCTCCCCACCCCTTGTTCATGTCTCTCTTTCTCAAATAAATAAAGTCTTTAAAAATAAATAAATAAATAAATATATTCTGAACCCTTTTAGAGTAAGTTACATGTACTTTATCCTAACTTGATATTTTTATCTGGTTATTGTGTTCAGAAGTTTCTTTGTTACTCAGGTATTATGTTTAAATTACTTTAATATCTGATACTTTAACAGTTTATAATTTGATTGCTTTGAGGTCAAACATGATGATATATAGAATTCCTACCTTTTGATATTGACTAAATATTTAAATGGCAGAATGTTGTCAGCTTTTGCGAAAGCTTTTTTTAATTAATAAGATGGAGGGAAATACGTGTTTCCTTGTTCTCCCACTTGGTTCTTTTTTCACATTTGTTAATTTCGTCTTATTCTCTAGGATTGATAAAATTAATTATTTGCCTAATTTTTCAATGATGTTTCATCAATTATAGGCATATTACCGTCTATATTTTTCCTTATATCTATTTTGGTTTTTCTTTTAGACGTCTTGCTGTTCTGCTGTCTGGCACAAAACAAATGAAATGTTCTTATGCTTCCAATCTAGGATTGATAAAATTAATTATTTGCCTAATTTTTCAATGATGTTTCATCAATTATAGGCATATTACAGTCTATATTTTTCCTTATATCTATTTTGGTTTTTCTTTTATACGTCTTGCTGTTCTGCTGTCTGGCACAAAACAAATGAAATGTTCTTATGCTTCCAATGTGGAATGTACCTTGAGTCTTACTTAGTGTTCTTGTTTTCTGTGAATAATACTTTATTTTACTCCATTATAGCAACAGTTGCAGCACATGGTGTTTGCTATGTTATCCCTAATCAATGTCATCAAATTGCAAATGCTTGGCAGTCAGAGAAAATTTTCAGAACATAGAGAAGGACATGATCAGGTTTCCTGGAGGGGTCATCTTTCCAGATGACACCGTGAAATGTAATTCTGTCCTCTTGAGAGACACAACGTGTTCTCTAGGGAGGGAGACAACAGCACCAAGAAGGTTGGTGGTAAAACCGATCTTGCAGGATGTTCTGTTATTAGAACTCATGTACACAAATCACTTGGCACATAGGAGACTTCCAGTAAATGGCAGATTTGCTTGGTTCTCACGGTAACCCTGTGAGAGGCAGATTATCACCTCCAATTTACATATGAGGAGACTGAGGCTTACATCAGCCGATGAAATAAACCGGAGGACCCAGGATTCAAATTCACATCTTTTCTGACTCCTGTTCCACAATCTTACCATTGCCCCATATGACCTCTTGATGTTGTCCTGCTTCCCTTTTTTAAAAAGATTTTATTTATTTATTTGAGAGAGAGAGCATGGTGGGGGCGGGGGGGGGCAGAGGGAGAAGGAGAAGCAGACTCCCTGCTGAGCAGGTGGGGCTTGATCCCAGAGTCCTGGGATCATGACCTCAGCCACAGGTTTAATCGACTGAACCACCCAGGGCCCGCCCCCCCTTCTTTCCTCTTTAAAAAGCAATTCTTTTGCTGTGTTCCAGAACACAGAGTGAAAGAACTATACAAATTCATCTAACTGTGAGCAGAACCCAGAAAGGGATTGGGGCACAACTGGCCCCCGAAAGGAACCCTCACTCATTACCCCAGGGCAGACAGGGAAGCCCACAGCCCTCCCAAGCCTTTCACCTCCTTCCTGCTTTTAATGTCTCTTGGTAAGGAGGGAAACCTGGGAATCCACAACAAGAAGGGTAAAGAATTTGTAGACTTTTCCATTAACCCTCTGCTCCCCCCCACTTTACATTTATTTCTGATAGCTTGAGGCCCTTTCAAAATTCAGTGTTCATAACTTCATGTTATCAATAAAATCTAAATCACACTAGGGAAAGACACTAGTAACATCCGACCCCATTAAATGCAATTCTAATATGAAGATACTTCAGTATCATGGTTCCAGGACCTAGGTGACTTGGTTTTTTTGGGCAGCCTTGGCACATTGTACTCACTCAACCAACTTTAGTTGAGTGTCTCCTAAGTGCACAATATCCTTCTCAAAACCTATTTATATGAAATATCCATAATGGGCAAATTGATTAAAACAGAAAGAAAGCAGATTGATGGTTGCCAGGTGCTGGTGGGGGAAGGGAATGGGCAGAGATTTTAGTTTGGAGTGATGGAAATGTTCTGGAATGAGATAGAAGTGGTGATTGCATAACATTATGAATGTACTAAATGCTCTGAATCATTCACTTTAAAATGTTTGATTTTATGTTATGTGAATTTCACCTCAATAAATAAATTAAAAAACAGACAAACTAAAGGGCATAGCCTCTCCATAGGGTTAACCAGGAAACCACCCATATTCCTCACAAATTCTCCCTTATAAACAACTTCTGAGCCTTTGGAGGAGGTGAGGAAGACTTCCCTTTTAGAAAAGCATGCATTGTGGGTTGAACGGTGGACACTCCTCAAGCCCCCCCAAAGATATGTTGAATCCCTAATCCTTCAGTACCTGTGAAGTTGACCTTATTTGGAAATATGGTCTTTGCCAATGATCAAGTTAAGATGAAGTCATACTGAATTAGGGTGGACCCTAATCCAATATGACTGGTGTCCTCGTAACAGCTGGAGAAACCAACGAAGATGGAGGGAGAAGAATGCCCCGTGCCAATGGAAGCAGAGATTGGAATTATATGGTTGCAAGCCAGGGAGCACCAACGGTTGCTAGCTGTTATGGACTGAATGTTTGTGTGTCCCCCAAATTCACATGTTGAAGCCCTCAACCCTGATGTGATGGTTTTGGAGGGTAGTTGGGAGGTAGTTAGGTTTCAATGAGGTCATGAGTATGGAGCCCATGCTAGGATTAGTCGGCTTATAAGAAGAGGAAGAGAGACTAGAGCTCTCGCTCTCTCTCTCTCTTTCTCTCTCTCTCTCTTTTTGTCCACCACATAAAGACACAGTAAGAAGGAAGCCATCTGCAAATCAGGAAGAGGGCCCTCCCCAAAAAACTAAATCATCTGGTACTTTGATCTTGGACTTGACGTTCTTCAGAACTGTGAGAAATTAATGTCTCTCATTAAGCCACATACCAGTCTGTGGCATTTTGTTATAGCCGCCTGAGATGACTAAGACATTGGTAAACACCAGAACAGAGAAGAGACAAGGAAGGAATCTTCTCTCTGGGTTTTAGAAAGAGCATGGCCCTTGGGACACCTCGATCTTGGACTTCTGACCTTCAGAACTGTGAGAGAAGAGATTTCTGTTGTTCTAAGTCACCCAGCTCGTGGTATTTGTTATAGCGGCCCTAGAAAACAAATACGGGATGCATACTATTCCTTGTAACAGAAAGGATTTAAGATGATTTAAAGGAATACGGTAACTACAATAAGAAAAAAATTAAAGGTGAGAGTGAATGGCAGTCCCAGGAATATAGAATTATAACTTCATGTTTTAAAGGCCTTTCAATTCTATTCCATTCCGAATATACAGAAGTGATAGGGGAAAAAACTCAGGAAGAGAAATCTAGACAGACAAAATTGATACCAATATTAGTAGGTAAGTTACATGTCCTTGGACCAGAAATGAGAGAAACCCACCATGGAGGTCAGGCTGAGTGCCCTGGGCTGGCTGGCCTCTGGGTTTGGTTATAGGAAAGGTAGTTCCAAGCTTAACTCCTATGGTCTAAGAGGGACTCAAGGTGTCCCAGCTGTGGTGGGGGACCACTGGGCTGGGGCTCCCCCAGCTGTGAAGGAGACTGAAGAACGCTGCCACAGCTGTCTGAGTTAGTGCTTTCAGCTAACTGTGCACCCAGGGAGGTGGGAGGAAGCAGAGGGATCTCCTAGCCATGTCCCAAGCTCCATGTTGCCATAGCCCCAGCTGCCATATAGCCTCTGGCTCTGGCCCGGGGACCCCGAGGCCCATGGACCAAGCGAGTGAGTGATGGTGGGGGCTGGGGGCTGAGCACAGAAAACAGGATTAGAAGCCCCCACTTAAGATGACTCTGCAAACTAAAATTTCAAATGAAGAAAGTGAATGCTAAGAAAAAGCAAAAAAAAAATTTTTTTTAAATCAATAACCCGGAAAATGATTTTTTTTAAATGAATTCTTCAAGAAATGAAAATAATAACAAAATCTGAACATGGCTTTCAAGTAATATGGTTTGGGGCCTCCCGGAGATGAAGGATGAGAAATCAGGAGACAAGCAGTGGCAGAGATTGGAAGTACAGGTGGAGGTGAAAAAAATGGTTTCAAGACCTTGGAATGAAAACCATGGGGGTGCCTGGGTGGCTCAGTCGTTAAGTGTCTGCCTTAGGCTCAGGGCGTGATCCTGGTGTTCTGGGATCGAGCCCTGCATCAGGCTCCTCTGCTGGGAGCCTGCTTCTTCCTCTCCCACTCCCCCTGCGTGTGTTCCCTCTCTCAGTGCCTGTCTCTCTATCTGTCAAATAAATAAATAAAATCTTAAAAAAAAAGAAAAGAAAAGAAAAAAGAAAACCATGATTACTGGAATACAAAACTCAAGAGATGGAATTAAACTCTACACCGGAAGCAACTGACAAGAGAAATGGTTCACCGCATTGAAGAATTTACCCAGAATTTGCGACTTTGAGAGATAAATAGAATAAAAACTGTGAGAGCAGTTGGGTAACTTGAAAGACTGATTGAAGGGCTCTGACATATACCTCATAGGTGTTTCAGAAGGAGACTGGTGGAAAATTCAGGCGAGGCTGTTCCAGGTTAAGGAGAGACACAAATACTCAGCTCGCAAGTGTACGGGAGACGCCACTCCAGCTCAGTCGATCCATCCCTGCTTCAACATTATGTAATTAAATGGAGAGATTTTAAAAACCAGACTTACAAAATTTTAGGGAGAAGACAAGTACAAACAAATCAAACTTAGGCTGAGAATAGATGTCACATCAGCAGAACTGGATTTAGGAGGTAATGGAGGTGTTTTCCAAGGCTCTGTCTGCTTCTGGAAGGTTCCCAATCATACTAATTTGGAGGAGTTGGCTTCAACCCCAGCTTATGTCAGTGCCACAGAACCAACCAATTCACGACACTCACAGCTACCAGTCCCTTCCCATCAGCCTGCGGACCCTAGAGACCTAGGTCTCCCAACAGGGGCCGGGGTAGAGCACAGGGTGAGGTTACGGATGTTGCCAGAAGAGCCACTCAGACAAAGAATATCAGTGACACAGGTGTGGGGAGGCTGGGTGGACAGTGAGTGGGGAGTGAACCCTGGAGTTCCTGTGGGACCTTTGAACTGGTCTTCCCAACCAAGAAGTTAGGATTTTAGATCAGGCTTAATACTCTGTGATCCTAGCCCAGCTTGAGTGCGTGGTTGACAATCAGCAGACCCTTTTACAGATGGAAATAGTTGCGAGAACAGCTGCATCGAGAGATTTGTGGTAGTGGTAATGAACTTTGGTTCTCCGGCAAGCTGACCCAGCTCAGAATCTCAGCTCCATCACTCGTTAGCTGTGTGAGCTTGGCCAAGTTTCTTACTCTCTCTGAATCTGCAGTTATTTATCTGTGAAACGAGTATGGTAAGTGTGTCCATCCCTTGGGGTGCTGTGAGACTTAAGGGCGATGCTGTGCATGGAGTGCTTGGTGCAGTGACTGCTACCCTACCAAGCAGGCTATAAATAGTAGCTGTTGTTACTTTTTAAAAAGGGGGCTGTGGGCAGGTGTGTTAGGATTCCACAGCCAGTGGGGGAGAGAACCAGTATCTGAATAGGCCGTCGCCACCATTATTGATCACTGATTTGCCTTCTGTATTTTCTCTCCATTTCTAGTTGCTTCTTTTTCCACTCGGATTTCTCTTTTCTCCTTAAAAAAAAAATCTCAGTACTTAGGAGCGGCTGTGTTATTAGCCATTTACAAAGTTGTGTGAACTGGAATCACTTACTGTCTTTATTTGGGGCAGGAGAGGATTGCATCTGGAGTCTCATCTCTAAGCTTGGGGTGAAGGTACAGTATGACCTTGGAAAGAGCTTTAGGCAACACTGAGCAAGTATCCGGGGTGTATGGTGGACCCTGTTCTTATTCTTGAAGCCCTAGCATCCTTGCTGTAAGTATTACCCCTGTGTTAGAGTCTTAGACCTTTTTTTCATTAACACTGCCTGCTTCTCTTCCCCCCTTTTCCTCCTCTTTCCCCCTCTTTCTGCTCCTCTGTCTCTCCCTCTCACACACACACAGATACACACATCTGTGGTGAGTTTTTGTAAAGAGCAGATACAAAAAAATTCCATGTAAATAATCTCTCTAGATATGGGGGGAAATGTAGTTGAATACACAGTCTATTATATTACCCTCTTTTAAATGATTTATTTTTTTAAAGATTCAATTTATTTATTAGAGAGAGAGAGAGAGCATGCGCAGGAGAGCGAGAGTGTGAGACCATGAGCAGGGGGAGGGGCAGAGAGAGAAACAGACTCCCCGCTGAGCAGGGAGTCCATGTGGGGCTCCATCCCAGCACCCTGGGATCATGACCCCAGCCAAAGGCAGGAGCTTAACCGACTGAGCCCCTAGGTGCCCCTTAAATTATTTATTTTTAAATAATTTCAAACCTACAGAAAAGTTGCAAGAACAGTACAAAGAACTCAGGTATCTGCTTCACTAGATTCCTCAGCAGTTAGCATTCTACCTCATTCATCCCATCATTCTTATTCTTGCTCTCTACAGGCTCACGCGCGCACACTACGATTAGTCTTTTTCTGAGCCATTTGAAAACAAGCCCCACACCCAAACTCCCCAAATTCTCCTCTATGTGCCTCCCCCAAACAAGGACCTCTTTCTATACAACCACAGCACAGCTTTCCCAATCATGGGATCACCACGGACATGCCCTATCCTCCAATCCACAGACTCCTCTCAGATCTCTCCACTGTCCCGGTGACCTCTGTTCTTCCTCGCTGGTCCAAGATCCCGTCCAGGAACATGGATTGTATGTAGTCGTTGTCTCATTGGTCTGTTTTGATCTGTCTCTCCTTGTTTCTCATGCCTTTATCAGTTTCAAAGTATGAGCTTTTCATTGGGTAGGATAACCTCAGCCTGGGTCTTGTCCAGCGTTTCTTTGTGACCTGACTCAGGCCATCCATTCTTGGCAGGGAGACCCCCCGGATGGTGCTGTGTTCTCTTGGGGTATCTCATCAGGAGGTACATGGTGTCCACCCACCCCCACCACCTTGACCCCTAATTACCTGGCCAAGTTGGTATCTGCCAGGTCTCTCTGCTCTGAAGTCATCATTTTCCCTGAGTTTAGAGATAGTATGTTGTGGGGAGGTAGTTCTGAGATTATATCTTGTTCCAACTCCTGCCAAATCGGTTGTAGCTAGGATGATTGCTAAATGGTCATGATCGATGTCCCTAATTCCTTCTGCATTTTAAACAGCTTTATTGCGGTGTAATTCACACATCAAACCATCCATCCGCTCAGCATGTACAAGTCAATGGCTTTCCGTATAATCACAGGATTGTGCATCCAACAACTTGGTTAACTTTAGAACATTTACATTGCCCTCAAAAGGAACCCCACACCCCTTAGCTGACACCTCAAGAATCCCCCAACATCTATTGCCCCAAGCACTGATTTACTCTCTGTCTCCATGAATTTGCCTGTTTCAGACATTTTTATAGAAATGGAATTGTACAACATGTGGTTCCTTGGGATTGACTTCTCTCCTTTGGTAAATGTTTTCCATGTTCATCTGTGTTCTGTAGTTCATTTATCTATTCATATCAAAAAACCTCACCTGTGAGGCCACAAAAAACAGTATGTAGATAAAGCACTAAGTACCATGCTCCCTGCCTGGTAAGTGTAAAATGAGGGACAATGTCATTGTCGCTATGCTTACTGACCTCTCGGTGAAATGCAGATATGAGGGTGAGGGAAGGTGGACCACATGAGGGAGACGGATCTGGAGTTTGTGCGCTTAAGAAAATATTCTCAGCTGATAAGGCTAGTCCAGCCCCCCAGGGCTGAGACTCAGGATGTGAGTTTTCTGGAGCTCACCACCAGGCCACCTTCTAATGCAGAACCACACCAGGAAACTGGAAATAAGCCCACAAAACATGAAAAACCTTCCTGTTGTACAAAATACAAGCCCTGAAATGCATGCCTGCTATTCATCAGGAAATGCTTTTGTTTTTCATGTTAATTATGGTTTTCATAGTACCTCATGGGTGTTGCGTATTTACTTTCCTTCAGGCATTTGACTCCATGTAATCTTCTCAACCGTGCCCCAAAGTAAGTGGTGTTTCCATGTCCACCTTCCAGATGAAGAAATTGAGGGACAGGGACGTGAAATAATTTGTCCAGGGTCACAGAGCTAGAGTTTTGACACTTAGGGATCTGTTGACAGGCTTGGTTATCCAATTTCACAAGCCAGTAGAGAGAGCAAAGCAGAAGGAAGGCAAGGTGCTCCCGCAAGCAAAACTGACAGCTCCAGGACCCCGAGGAGCTATGAAAGGCAGACAGGAAACTTCCCAACCATGGTGGCCCCAAGCCGAGCCCACACCTTGGGGAGGAGGAGGCGTGGCCCAGAGCTGCCTTGTCCTTGGGGTCTACAGAACCGCTCGCAGGCATTCGGTTTCATTGGACCCTGAGTCCATAAAGACAGTTTAATCCAATTTGGTATCTTCTGCTCAAAACCGAGGATGCGTGCAACACAACTGAGGAGGAGAGATTCCTATGTTTGAAAACTTGTTACTTTAAAAGAGTGGAAAAAACATCTACTACTTTGAAAGTTAATTTAGGTAAACAACATAACGTGCCAGGTTATGGACAGCCTGATGAGGATAAGGAGATGTCATTCCTGGTCGATGGCCAGCACCAGTTTGGTATTTCGACGTTTTGTATAAGGTTCACTTCTTTTTTTTTTCTTTAAGATTATTTACGAGAGAGAGGGAGAGAGAGAGAGAGAGAGAGCCATGGGAAAGAGGCAGAGGGAGAGGGAGAGAGACACTCTCAAGCAGACTGTGTGCCGAGCAGGGAGCCTAACACAGGGCTCAGTCTCAGGACCCATGAGATCATGACCTGAGCCGAAACCAACAGTCAACACTTAACCAACTGAGTTACTCAGATGGCCCTAAATCTCACTTATTCAGATTTCATTCAAGTCAAGGGTGACGAACTCATTTTTCATAAATATCACTCTGCTCCTCCCTCATTCTTAGCTATGAATGGTTGCTCTTCTCTTCTCTTCTCTTCTCTTCTCTTCTCTTCTCTTCTCTTCTCTTCTCTTCTCTTCTCTCTTCTCTCTTCTCTCCTCTCTTCCCTTCCCTTCCCTTCCCTTCCCTTCCCTTCCCTTCCCTCCTCTCCTCTCCTCTCCTCTCCTCTCCTCTCCTCTCATCTCCTGTCCTCTCCTCTCCTCCCCTCCCCTCCCCTCCCTTCCCCTCCTTTCCCTTCCCTTCCCTTCCCTTCCCTTCCCTTCCCTTCCCCTCATTTCTTCTCTTCTCTCTCTCTCCCTCCTTCTCTCCTCTCCTTGCTTCTCCATTTGCTGGTGCTGAGGCTGGAGGCAGGCAGATGGAGGCTGGCAGGAGGAGGTGGGCGGGAAGTCCCCACGGGATCTGAGCTACGTGGCTTTGCAGTGGTGTGAGGTGTTGGTTCCGTCTCCCTCTTCCCTCTCTCTGAAGGCAAACCACAATACCTCTTGGGGGCTCCAGCCCATCGGCTCAGACTCCTGATTCCCCTCCCCCAGATCCGGAGGGGAGGGACCCTCGGGCACCCAGTCCCTCCTGGGCTCTGCCCTGACGACCGGCCATCATTTACTGGGGGGGGTCCCAGAGCAGAGCAGGCGCTGTCTGTTTTTGTGTTAATGGTAATTTACAGTCCGGCCTGTCCTCCTGGTCACCTTCCCCTCGGCTCAAGTAGGTGAACACAATGTCTCCGTCTTGGTCGCCGCAGAAAGGGGGCTTTCTCCGAGGGTGCCATGAATTGGCCGGGGCTGCGCCCCTGACAGCCGGGCAGGGGGCGATTAGCCGGCCCGGATGAGAGCCATTAGCCAAATGGAGTGTACCACCTTCACAGCACAAATATTTTCCCCGACCATAATACCCTCTTAAGGAGACCTCAAGTGGCCCGGCCTTGTCACCAGCTCTCCGAGGCACACCACCAATCGTTTTTACTGCTGCTGGCGTTTGCAGGGAGGAGAGGGCAAGAGGAAGGCAGGGCCTGAGGGCATCCCAAGAGATCTTGGCCCTTGTGGCCTATTGTACTTTCTCTCGAAGACAAAGAACCCCCAAGCCTTTCTCCGGAGAGTCGCTTAAGCTTCGTCAATAAATCAGAGTCCAGCTCTCGCTATTCAGACGGGGCCGCGAAATCCGGAGGGTCCTGGTCATGGGTTTCCTTTCTGGGGTATGGAGGATAGGAGAGATTTTTAGCCTAACGCATTTTGTTTGAATTCTCCCCCCCCCCACCCCTTTTCTTTGTGGCTTTTCTCTTTTCTGTCCGGCTCCGTGTGGAACAGAAGATGCGTTTGTAGGCCTGAATCAGGGGGATTGTTTCCACCATCAGACCATTCACGCCTGCCCCTCCCCTGTTGTAAAACACCAGCCCGGCCGAGGAACAGCGGCCCCATTGTGCGGAGCCCCATACCACCCAGATTTCACCTCAGCCTGTGCCGAGCCCCTTTTTTGTTCCCAGTCAAAAGAAAGCATTTGCTCAGGGGAGGGGAGCGGTGTTCCTATTGCTTCCACTAACACGGAGGTTAAAGGGAAGATTGATGGGAGAAAGTTCACCTAGAAAACCAGGATAAATTTCTTGCCGGCCAAGGCCAGTTGTTTCATTGTCCTGGGGCCATGTTTTTTGTTAATTATCTCTCACTCTCTCCTTTTATCAAGGAGAAAAGTAGCAAAGCAGGGAGAAAGGAACAGGATATAGGGGTCAGGGGTCCCACTGGGCCACCTAGGTATTCCATTGGGAAGGCTAGGGTGGGTACGGCCCAGGGCGAGTCTTGTGCAGCTTGGGGGTGGAGAAGACTGGTGACCATCCCAATCATAACGCATTCGATGCTGTCGCTTATGCTGAAAACTTCCCACCGCTCGCCCCTTGCTCCGGCCCCCTGGACCCTCCCTCCAGTTCCCAGAGTCTTTCTCTTCTTTCCAATCCCCTGCTCGTTGCCCCCAATTCTCAATCTCTCTCTCTCTCTCTCTCTCTCTCTCTCACACACCCTTTTTCCTTTTTTAATTTTAAGCCCCATGAAACTGTAAGGCGGATTTCAGAAAGGAGGGGGAGAAAAAGAAAAAAGAAAAAAACACACCAAGAGAAAGACTAAAAAAGTTGGTCCGAACAAGAACGTGTTGTCAAGGAAATAAACCTTGGTGAGGGTAGGCATGAGACCACAGCTGCTGGATTTGGCCAGCTTCAGATGCTGGTGGTAATGACAATGATTCTCAGTGGCAGTGCCCCAGCTCGGAACATAAATAGGGCTCAGCCTGAAAGGGGAGGAAATGGAACAAAACATTTCCTTGGGTACCACTGGCAAAGAAATAACATCAATTTCAGTTTGGGGGGAAAAAAAAGCCAAAGAATCTCCCTGTTTCCCCACATTAGCAAAGGCAAATTCATAACTCGCCAACAAAGTATCTTTGAAATGCAGCTGCACTCCACGGACACACTGCCCCTTTCCACCCAGAGAGACAACCCTGTCTTGACCAGAAAGAAAGGAGAAAGAAAAAAAAGCACACGCTATTGAAAACCCACCAGAGAGGGTGAAGGAAGAGGGGAGGGAGGGGTGCAGGGGGGCGGGAGGCGGGAGGCAGGGGAAATGCGTGGATCTTGGCAGATGTAAACGATAAGCTTTACCTAGTATAATGCAACCTTCTTTGCCTTTCCAAGAGGAGGCCTGTGATGAATGGCCACACAGATCCTCCGGAGACGGGCCGCACGCAGGCAGCTGTTGGCCAGGAAGGAAGGCCGCTGGGCAGGCCCTGGCTCCCAGGTACCGTGCTGTCGGCTCCCAGCGCCTCCGAGGACCCAGCAGCTGCTGCCCCCCGGGGGGGAAGAGGGGTTCTGGGACTGGCTCCTGCCAGGAGGCTGGGGCCTGAGCCAGGGCCCCAGCGGCCCAGGGATGGGTCTGTATGACAGCACTTTGGGATGCAGTACAAAGCTGGAATTCTGGTGTGTGCTTCCCTCCCCAACCCCCCAGTCCCCACCCCCGGCCCTCCAGGATGAACAATGACTACAGACTTGGCAGACCCAGCTTCTGGAGATAAGAAGAAGACTGTAAAAGTATGAATACAAAATTAGACGTGATTAAGATTATTTGTTTAGAATGACAAAAGAAATCACGACAAACTACACAAGTTAAAGGCTGATGTATACCATAAGCATCACAAAATTCAGAAATAGAATATGATCTGTCTCTCTCTATACATCATGCATATTATATATATAAAACAGATATATATTTCTTCTTTAAAAAATGGACTGCCGGACACATCGCGATGAGGTGTCTCCACCGACTGCTTCTCGGTCTACGCATTTCAACCCTTGTTTCTCCTCCACCATCCACCCAATTCAGGGGCTGAGCACCAAACGATGTGTCTATATCGCCTTACGATTTCTGCCCTGCAAATCTGGTGACCTCTTGTCCCCGTGCTGGGGGACTCCACACAGCGTGCAGCAGGGGGGTCCCAGAAGCTATGTTTACACCCAGATGACTAGTGGCAACTTCACTCTAGTGAAGTGGCTGCAAAGCACACGAGTAAATCGCTCTAGACTAAACTGACCCCCTGGGCTGGTTAAACTGCCCCTAGCTGCATCCCCAAATGCTCTGAGCCACTCCAACACCCCCAGACACAGGGAACGTGGAAAAGGAGCAGTCAGCGTGGAGACAGTGGTCTCAGCCGATTGTGGCTGAAACATCTAACAGGTGCACATGAAAACACATGACCCTGTGAATAAGTTGGTAAGACCCTTCCCAAGCCTTGGAAGGGATGATACAAATGAAGGTCCTTTAAGCTTACGTTTTATTAGCTTCACCATAAAGCAGCCTCTGCCACATGGGTTATTTGGTCAACGTCGATATCTGTAGAGCTGGGTCCTGATCGTTCGCATGGTACACCTCATCCGTGAAGCCTTCCCTGATATCCCCAAGGAGAAACCCCTGGATCTCTAGGTTACTTTTAATCTTCTGCACTGCTCACCCTTACTGGAATCCCAGGGACCATAAGTTGCTGCAAGATGGACTGTATCTTATACTTAAATTTGGGCCAAAGCATTTTGTAGAAGCTCATATGGTCCACACAACAACCCCACGAGGCAGACTCATTATGGATGAGGAAACAAAGGTCTCAGAGAAGTGAGGTGACTTGTCCCATGTTCCATAGCTATGAGGAGACCAAACTTGGGATGTGAACCCAGGTCTGCCTGGCTGGGAAGACCGCACAGAAACAAATTAGTACACAGTGGGGTGAACATTCAGCAGATGTGCGTGCATGTGCTGTCTAAGGATAGAGGAAGGAATGGCTGTTTCTGCTGGAGGAGGATGGGAAGAGCAGATTTTGGGGGGTAGGGGAGCTTCTTTTCTCCTTCAGCCTTTCCCTTACCCAGGGCCATAGCTTCAGGGCTGGATAATTCTCCAGCCAACTGTACATGTCAACCTCACATGTACTCCAGCACAGTCTGGAGAAGAACCACTTGGAAACTTAGTCTTGCTTGCCAAGGTGGTGATCTCTACAGGCCAGGCTCTTCTGCATTCATTTTTCCTGGATTTTATTATTCAAGGTAACAAAAAGTGGAAGAGGGCTGGGAATGAAAAAGTTTTGTGGGGAGAGAGAGAGAGAAAGAGAGAGAGAGAGAGGAGAGATGGATTGGGGGAGAAGGGAAATCATTGGGCTGCCATGTTCTGAATTGGCCACTGACACTGATGGATCTTCTCCTTGGAGATGAACAAGCAATTTACCAGCCCGTGGGCTCTCACTCACACAATTCCTCACACTAAATGAAGGGTCCACTCTGGCAAATTACCATGCCCTTCTCTCATTCATCCTTCTCCATACTTGACCTTCCCACTCTTCCACTAACTCAGCCCTGGTGTGCCTGGAAAGACACAAACCCCAAGCAGGGCTGGAGGACACCAGCTGGATCCCAAACTTTCCCCAACTGGGGGTCACCATCAATGACATAGCCTGGCTGCATGCAAGACTGTGGCAATGTACAGCCACGTGGAAATCAGCAGCGTCCCGGTCCAGGCATGAGAGCTCCTGCTGATCTATCTGCCCTTGGATCTAATGGGGAATAAAAATACAACTCCCCATTCTGATGACTCCAGGCTCCATTCCGGCTCTTTTCTTCCTCCTGGGAGGCTATGATGGGAAGTGGGGATGGATGTAACTGACTAATGTTAGCTGAGCTAAGCCCCGTGCTTCCTGGTTTACACTTTTCCATGATCAATATGGGTGGGGCCTTAAACTATTGAATCTGCATGTTCTCGCTTCTCATGCCCTCCCAGCTACAAACACCAAACTTCTGTGACATGGTGGGGCTGAGGAGAGAAGGGATGCCCACCCCGCTGAAGCAGATTCATTCCCCAAATAACAATGGATATGCTTCCGTGACCTGGTACATTTTTTTAGACCCTCCATTCCATGTACTAAGCGGTCTATAAACTGAATGCATTCGACTCAGTCATGGATTTTAATAGTATGTCTACTCTGTATGAGCCACTGTGTCACAGAAATCCTAAGGCAGGAATGACATCGAGTTGGGTGGGTCACAAGGAACTCAAGGATATTTGGGGATTTTTCTTTGAACCCTGCCAAAGCGCTTGGACACAGATGAGTCACTCGTTTCTATGTGTGCATGGTATTTCCATAAACCAGAGCCAGGCCTAATGCAAAATTTATAACAGATGAGAGACTCTTGCCCTTGTCATTTTGCTTTCCCTCCTTTATCTTTTTCTCTCTCTATTCAAGTTAGCTCGAGACATGAGAAAAACAGAAAAGCCCCTGGGAAATAATTGGAAGACTTCACAAGAGGTCACATAGAGTAAAATCTCTGCTGTTCGAACTCCGTGCTTGGGGCATTGATAAAATAAGTGAACATTCTTGTCCTTTAGTCTTAATCTTAAGTTTAGGGCTTTGTGTGTGTGTGAGTGTATTTATAAAGTGAAAACAAAGTTATCTGACTCTGGTGTGCCGATGCGATTCTAGCTGTTCAGGACCAATTTCTTTGTTGTCAGTCGCGAAGCTTAGCCTTGCTCACAGATATTCAATATACAAAGGCATTTAGCACCAAGCAAGTCTTTGATTCCGCCTTTTTTCTCTGTTTTCTTTTCCTTTTTGTCATGTCCTCAGCATTATTAAGCAATCAGTGACTGGCCTAGCTACTTAGGACTCTACTCCCGTGGGCATATTATTTAATCTCAATCAATTGAGACTGAAGAAATAAAAATACAGGAAAATCCTATAACTCAATGCTGATGAGACCACGGGGGAAGCAGATATTTCATTCTTTCAGAACTGGTACAATGCCTTTTGAGGGCGTTTGGCCATCAATGCAGGTCAAAGGTCATCAAAATGCTTGTACTCTTTGACCCGGTAATCTCATTCTCTGGAATTTATTTCAAGGAAGTAATTGAAAACAAGAAATGGTGTTTGTATGGACATATTTATAGCAGTGTTATTTATGGTCGTGAAAAACTGCAAATAACCCGAAGGTTTAGCAAACGGCAGCGGATAAACAGATCACGAAATGTTGATCTCATGGAATATTACCTATTGGCCAAAGATGGCAAAGTTGGTAAGCAGTTAGGAACATGGAAAAGCATACAACGTCATCGTCATAGGATTGTCAGCCTGATGTTAAAGCGTTGCATAGGTAAATAGAAATCCGATGGGAATGCAGAGAAATAAAAGCGGTTGATTAGCAGGATAGCAGAAATGTGGGCAAAATTTGTGTAAATAGGACACGACCATTTTTTAGGTGTGGACTGTTGCTAAGAACAAATGACGGCTTTAACGTGGGAAGCGTGTCTACGGCCCTCCTCCAGTGTTCAGAATTTCTACCTGTTCACTCGTCTTTTTATCTCCATCTTTCTCCTTTGCCAAGTAACTTGGGTTGCTATTTTTCAAAGAAATAATTATTTTAATAATGATTTTAGTAAGGAGATTCCAATCAGAAGAACGTACAGGTGAAAATATGTGTAAAAATAACTCCTCTCAATATTGAAGGGCCATAAACTCAGGGCACGTGAGTGAAAAGCCATCCCCCCTGCAGTCCTGCTTCTAAATGCAGACAGGTGACGCATCCCGGCCGCCGGGCATCTATGACTTCTCCCACTGGCTCGCTTGACCCAGGAGAGGGGCTCTGGGTTTCCACTTTGAATATCCCCAAATCAGCTTTCTGGGAGAGCAAGAAGAACCAGCCCTTAGAATTAGAACCAATAAAACCCATCAAAATATTCTTCTCTATTCTTTCCTCCGCACATCGAATGGAAATGTGTTGAGTCTGTGTGTGAACGACTCCCACTGCTCTCAAAATTAATATTTGAGTCGTTCACAGAGGACAGGCCTGGGCCTTGTATGTGGCAGGGCAGGACACTGAGCAGCTTTATATCACAGACAATACCGAGTTGTGTAGAGAAAGAAAAGGCGACGCATGTTGGTGGGATACTGCTTCTTGCCCCCAAACTGATTGGCCACCTTTATCCTTTGGCTCTGTGCAAGGAACCGTTTGGCTCCCAGACTCAGGGTCTGTTCTCGAGAGTTCTTCATCAATCACGCATTCTGTTTGCCCCACACTGGCTGATTGGATCCAGCCCACCAGCTGCTGTGGCGATGTCTGTGTGGGTGCCTGCAAAGTGGGGGGCGCAGATGTGTGCGTGGTGGGGGGCGGGGCAAGATGCTACCGGGAGTTCTAACAGTGTGCTTCCACCCAGCCCGTCTGCGGAGAAAAACTTCCCCAAATTTGCTCTCATAAGTAACGAGGGCCCCCTTTTTGGTCAGTGGCCTTTGTGGGGTACCCAGAATAAGACTGGTTAACTGGCATAATAAAGCAAAAGAGGTTTCAGGTTAATTGCATTTCTAAATTGCTAATTTACTTATTTTCTATGGTGCCAAAATTTGCTTTAAAACTGAGTTTTGAGCAAAAATTACTTTTTAAAGTTTGTACATGTCCCTGACTTCCTAAACAGAGCTTTATAAACACAGATTCAACTTTCCCTGATGCTTTTCATTAGAATTTTAAACTTACTTGTTCATATGTGAATAGCCTGATTTTTGTTTTATGGAATAATTTTTTTTTTCTGTTTTATACTGCCCTCTCTCATTATCACCTATTTCTTCTGGACTTACCTTTTATATTTTCAGAAGAAAAATCCTGCCTTTTATTTGCTCAAAAGCAGCAATGTTTATTGAACCCATAAGTCAAAGACTTGGGTATAACGGGAGCTCTTACCATAAAGAGAATGTGCAGAAGTTGAGTGTCTACTTTAACTCCCCGGGATGGATTGGCTGGGAGGTCATAGCTGGACCCCATTGCTCAGATCCTTGGAGGCCATGAAAGCCAGCTACAGATTAGCCAGCAACACTGTTCGATACTCCTGTCTGCACTGCCTTCCGGGATGCATGTTTTATTTCTGAGCAGAGAAATGCGTACATGATATGTGGTAAAGCTGGTCTGGTATATGTAAAAGGCAGATATTACAGAGTGAGACCATAACGAGGTTTTAGCAAGATAATGATGTAGATAGGATTTCTGTATTGCTACCTTCAGTACAAATATCTATTAATTTTTCTAGATTGGGGCTGTCTGTTCCTCTTCCCCTTCTTCCTTCTCCACCTGGTCATCAGATTCTAGCTGGGTACCCCTCGTAAATAAGGATATGACCACAGACACAGACCTGCAAGAATTAATTCTGAAGCTAAACAGACACTGATGTTCTCCTTTTGTAGACAGGAGAGAAGGATACCTCTGAAAGAACTTGAGAAAGATGATTATGTTGTCACCAAATAGAAAGAAAAATCAGGGAGGATGAAGGAAGACCATCTTTCCTATTTCCTTCTCTCCTTACGTGGACCTCAGACAAGGTAGAAAGAAAAATCAGGGAGGATGAAGGAAGACCATCTTTCCTATTTCCTTCTCTCCTTACGTGGACCTCAGACAAGGAGCCTCCCAGGGCCGGTACCATCAACCACCAGTTGAATATTCACTGGGAAACTGGGTCCCGTCTTTTCCCCATTTGGTTTAATTTTCCTCATCCTTGATTTCTAATTTGAGTCCATTGAAAATACACTTATTTTTAAAAAGAAAACCAAAAAAAGAAAAGGAGAAAAATATATTTAGGTAGTGGAAATCGCTAACTGCCTTTTTTTTTTTTTTTTTTTGAGATCTATTTTACAATGAAATCTTCAGGACCATCTGCGGACTTCAGTATCTGTGGCTGTCAAAGACCGGCAGCAATGTCAGCTTTGAACAGCATTCATTTTGTTACTTAGACCCACATCGTTCTCTCCAGCAATTATGTGTTATTCCTGAATCACACGGAACGTGGCTGTGATTCTGGGGAGATCGCTGGGTCAAGCTATGATAGGAAACAGCATCCCACTCCTGGGTCTGGAGACCCCAGGGCTCCGTGTCCAGCTGTCAGACAGCTGGTGGAGGAAATCAGGAGGTCTGCCAGGCTTGTCCTGGAATACTGGGTTTCCGGCAGGGGGCTGGTGGGGGCTGGACGGCTGTGAGGCTCCTGAGCCCTCCACAAACTCCAGGGTCCTTTATTGATGTCTTCCTGACATTTAGCTGAGGTTAAGCTGTTGCTTTGGAGGGCAAAAAGTACTGCGGTGAATGTTCCAGCAGAACTAATTTGCCTATTCTCAAAGTATTTGATAATCACGAAAGGGAAAATAGTAAACGTACAGTGAACAGGCTGGCGGATATCACCTTGGCCAAGTGACAGGGTGCCCTGAGAAGGACACATCAATCCACTCGAGGTTTCCCTCCCCGTAGTGCACTGTCCCAGTCTAATCATGAGAGCACATCACATAAACCCCAATGGAGACATGCTATGGATCGGATATTTTTATATCCCCGCCTCCCACCACCAAACTCATATGTTGAAGCCCTGACTCCAGGTGTGATGGTATCAGGAGGTGGGATCTCTGGGAGGTATTTGGTCATGAAGATGGAACCCTCAAGAATGGGATCAGTGCCCCTAGAAGAAAACAGGAGAGAGATGATCTCTCTCTCCACATGAGAAAGTACAGGAAGGCAGTGTCTGAAAAGCAAGCAGAGGGTCCTGGCCAACAACTTCCAGCCTCTAGAAATGGGAGAAATAAATGTTTGTTGTTGAAGTCACTCATCTATGGTACTCTGTCACAACAGTCCAAGCAGAGTCAGGGAACACTCTACAAAATAACTGACCAGTATTCTTCAAGATGTCAAGGTCAGGAACTCAAGGAAAGACTGTGGAACTGTCATAGATTGGAGGAGGCGAACAAGACAGGAGGGACTAAATGAGACATGGTCTCGTGGGTTGGACCCCAGAACAGAAAAAAAAAAGGGCACTAGTGGAAAGCTGATGACGTGTGCATAACTTCTGTGCTTTGGTGAATTGGATCCCACCGAGGTTATTTTCTCACTTGTGATAAACGCTTCCTGCTTACGTAAGATGTGAACAAAGGGGAAACTGAGTGAAGGGCATCCAGGAGTGCTCTGCACGGTTTTTGCAACTCTTGTGTTAAGTATAAAATTATGAAAGATAAAAAAAAAAAGTGCTGCTGTGATTCATAATGGCCAAGGGCAACTGGAAATGTCTATCAGCATTTTGGGGAGCAAGTAAACAAAACGACACTGAGCTTCTAAGAAAGAAAATTGCTTCTTTTAGGTAGGAGCTGCCAAGAAGCCTTCACGAATATTAGGCAGGCTTAGCGCCCTCGATGTGGGAAAGAAACCAGTAAATTATCCAGGCCGCTAAGGAGATTATCGATGGTTTTTACTCCACGATCCTGTTTACATCTCCCCGCTCATTAGAAGTAACGAGGATGTGCAGGTTGAGACCAAATCTTAATTCAGTGTTCCCGTTTTGTTTACTGTCCTGTAAAACTTCCAAAAGCTTGGCTTTACCTTTAATTCAATAGCAAGAACCAAATTGAAGTAATCAAATCAAGCTACTGTTATTATGTAAAGCTATTTTCTTGGACCCCTGCTTTGAGTAAATGATTCCTATTAACATGCAGATTTGCTGGGGATTACCAGAAAGTCTCTCAAAATAACCAGCAGAAGATGCCTTTCTAAAGAATACTTTTCTCTCTGATTCGGCCCAGGATTCAGTCCATAAATCTCTTCCTTCTTCTACTGAGGGACAATTCGGGACAGCTCCGTGACCAGGGTGGGAAAACGAGGACTCCTAACTTATAGTTGATTGAAACTGAAAATACAGACCCAGCTTCCACTGTGTCTTCTGCTGATTCTAAATTCTGTCACAGTCCATCAGAGGAAGGGAATGCATGGGGTGCCAGGGCACGTGTGTGTGTGTGTGTGTGTGTGTGTGTGTGTGTGTGTGTGTATACAGGAGGAAGGTGTGAAGTCTCTGTTACAGTTTTATTTGGCTGCGCCAGGAGCAGAGTCTCATGTGACAGAGTGAGAGGCAGGAAGCACGGTTTGGCAGGAGAGAAAGGGCTCCACAGTGAGACTGGGGTTTGCTCTCCTGCTCTTTCCCAGGAGTGAGTACCTTGAACTCTCTGAGCCTTGGTCATCGTAGCTGGGAAATAAGGACATTAGGTACACGTACCCTTTAGGGCTGTTGACAAGATGAAATGAGCAAATTCGTGTAAGAGTGAATTCATGAAAGGATGACTATTGCAAACTAAGAATATTCCTACCTTCCTTAAAAAGTAAACACACATACATATTTACTTCTGCATATACATGTGTATATAGTCTGCACTTTACTTATTTGTAATAGGAAAAATCAGAAGCAATGTCAATGCCGAGGGGAAGCAGAATATGCCCCCCCAAAATACCGCTGTCAGAGTTCAGGACACGCTGCCCCAACATATGCCACTTTGGCACATTGGTTACTTTGAGCTGAAGGCACTGGAAAACAGCAGGTGCAGGAGAGATGCTCTGATCTCCGTCATCTGCCTGAAGACAGCTCCTCCGAAGGACCTCGGGGTCGTCATCAATCCCCTCCTGGGAGTGTCTTCAGCAGGGAAAGATGGACTCTCATCACAGGAGACGAGACTAGAAGTGGGCACTGCACCCAGACACACTCTGTCCGGAACTGTCGATCTCGCATCTAGTCTTCTGAGGGCCCCTTCTGCTTTCCTAAAAACTGTTTGCAGTCCCCCAAGAGACCCACATCCCCTCCCCTTCCCCTATGAAGATGGCACTTAATCCTGCGTTCTAAGGCACGGGGAAGTTACTCATAGTTCCCTGGATATCTCCCACCTATACACGAGGTAGGTGTGTTAATAAACTTCTGTTTGACTCCGCTATAAAAAAGGATGCGATCTTGCCATTTGCGACAACGTGGACGGACCTGCAAGGTATTGTGCTAAGTGAAGTAAGTCCGACAGAGAAAGACAAATACCATACGATTTCACTTACATGTGGAATCTAAAAAACAAAACAAATGAAGAAACAAACAAGGACCCATAAACACAGAGAACAAACTGCTGGCTGCCAAAGGGGAGGGGGTAGGGGTGGGCAAAATGGGTGAAAGGGAGTAGGAGGTACAGGTTTCCAGTTTCAGAATGAATAAGTCACGTGGATAAAAGGCACAGCATAGGGAATATAGTCAGTGGCATTGTAATAGCATCGTATGGTGACAGATGGCAGCTACCCTTGCGGTGAGCACAGCACAACTCTAGACTTGTTGTACCTGAAACTAATGGAACATTGTGTGTCAACCAGACTTCAATAGAAACAAAGCAAAGCAAATTACATGGTAATAAACAAACAAAACAATTTGTTTTTCTCTTGTTAATCTTTTATTACAGGGGTCTCAGCTAAGAACCAAGAAGGGTAGAGGGACAATTAATTTTCCTCCCCTACGATGCCTACCCATAGGGAAATGGCCAAATGATAGTACATCCACTCAATGAGACGTTATGCTCCCCTTAAAGTAATCATTCCGAAGCTACCTGGCAATGTTCAGGGGGAAAGTAGGTCACAAATCAGTAGGCAGATTATACTTATAATTGCAAAAATACAAATGTATCTGGGCAAACAAGTGAGAGGGAGTACAGAGACAGTAAGATCTGTTTGAGTCGCACCATTGTGGGCAATTTCTGCCCCTCTATTTTTCAGCTTTTTAATAATGATTTTTTAAAGTTTTTTTTTTCAAAAGTGAAAAGGTGTTAAATAAAAAATATCACTGGAAATAAGAATTTAGTGGCTGCTGTCAACAAGATATCCCCCCCCTTTTTTTTTTGAAGATTTTATTTATTTACTTGAGAGAGAGTGAGAGATAGAGAGAGGACGCAGAGGGAGAGGGAGAAGCAGACTCCTTGCTGAGTGGAGAGCCCAATGTGGGGCTCGATCCCAGAACCCTGGGATTATGACCTGAGCTGAAGGCAGACACTTAACTGACTGAGCCGGCCAGGCGCCCCAGGACATCCCAACTTCTCACGGCTCTCCCTGCTATGCCTGGGTCCCCAGCCCATCTACAGGTGAGCCTGCGATCCTTCCAGAGATTCCCAGTTTCTTCCCAGGAAGGAGGTTGCCTGCAGCACATGGATGTTGTCTTGCTGAGACTGAGTGGCGCTGAGATCCAAACCCCCTTCTCAGGCCAAGGATTTGATTCCAAGTTTTGGAAGGATATTTTTCCCCTGAACCTTTTAGGGATTTGCTTTCGGTAATTCCTACAGTGACATAAATATTTGGGGCCCATTTTATTTACAAAACAGACTTTATAACAGGCAAATTCTGGCATTGACCTGTTTTAAATAGTAAGTGATAAAATTAAATACAAAGCTCATAAACGAGACGTGATATTATACATTTCATTCCCGTAGCTATTAATTATAATTGATGCTCTACTATTCTCCCTGCGAGTGGCTTCTATCCTATCGTCCTTGATGAATGCATGTGCTGGAGATTTAGAAGCAGGGTGTGGATGCAAATTCAGACGGGCTGCATGTTAAACATGTATGTATTATCACCCCCACCAAGAAAACAGAATCACCAAGAAAATGGACTTTCGTAGTTAAGTGTTGGAGTCACCTAGCAATTCTATCTTTGCAAACATCCTTTTTAAAAAAGCAGTGAACAGGGGCTCCTGGGGGGCTCAGTCAGTTAAGCGTCTGCCTTCAGCTCAGGTCATGATCTCAGGGTCCCGGGATGGAGCCCAGCATCTGGCTCCCTGCTCAGCAGGGAGTCTGCTTCTCCCTCTTCTCCTCCCCCTCACCATGCTATCTCTCTCTCTCAAAAAAAAAAAAATAAATAAAATCTTTTTTTTTTAAAGATTTTATTTATTTATGTGATAGAGAGACAGCCAGCGAGAGAGGGAGCACAGCAGGGGAGTGGGAGAGGAAGAAGCAGGCTCCCAGCGGAGGAGCCCGATGTGGGACTCGATCCCGAAACGCCGGGATCACGCCCTGAGCCGAAGGCTTAACGACTGCGCTACCCAGGCGCCCCAAATCTTTTTTTTTTTAAAAAGCAGCAAACAGTATTTAGACAAAGTTAGGGTGGGAGCAAGTAGGAGTCTAGAGAAAATGTTTTCTTCTCAACTCTGCCAAAGTTCTAATCAAACCTATGAAAACGGTGCACAACTTTTTATTTACTTTACAACAGCAGCAATAGGGTTTGTCTAAGGAAAATCACAAGTTCCCAGATTTGTGATTGAAAGGCTGTCTTAATCCTGAGCACATCTTTCTATTTATATCCCTCAGCACAGAGCTCACCAGAGCCAAAGTCTCCAGGACATTCTGAGCCCCTGGGGAAGAGGCTGTAGGCTTGTTCATCTCCTCTACTTCCGCCAGTCCTTGGCTTCTCCCTAGAGCACAGACAACTGGTTTGATGGGAGTCCGTGCCCCACTCTACCCACCTCCCCAAAATTTCAGGCACTGTTTTTAATGGCCTGTGGGGGTAATTGGCACTTGCTGCATTTTTTTTTTTTTAATTTCAGAAGATGTTAGAGAAGAAAGAGAAGAATCTAGAGGCAGTCCACTAGATTGTGAAGTCTTTGAGGGCTGGACCAATTTCTATCCATCTCTGTGTCTCCATAGCCCAGCACAGCACCCGATGAAAAGCAACTGTCATAAAACAAAGTCACTTGTGTTTCCTGAATCCTTCTCTGTGCCAAGCACTCTTTACTCATCAACTCATTTAATCCTTGCAGCAATCCGAGAAGTATCTCCTATGACAATTTTTCTTAAAGAGTTCAGGTAATGGGGCTCAGAGAGGTAAGTAACCTGCCCACAGATACACAGCCAGAGCTACAATTCAGTTCTCTAGGTCAGATCTTAACCACTGGGCTGCATGGCTTCAGACCTCACGGGAGGTGCCCTGCAGATGTCGGCTACATGAATGAAAGAATGCCACGGTAGAAGTATTTCTAACCTATGTTGTGAAAGAAACGCAGACTTACCCCGTTCTAATCTACACTTCCTTCTTTCCCAGGTGTTAGGACTGGCGCTGGGCTAGGGGGATGCTCAGTGCTCCCTTGGAGCATGCCAAGTGCAATTCAACTGTTATTATTTATTTATTTATTTATTGGGAGGAACCTCAGTGTTACAGGGAATAAGGAAATCTCATTCTGTAAGGAGAGCAGATACTTTATCTGCAAGTTCCTCAAATAGAAGATTCCCCCTGAAGCAGAATCTGGGGGCAGAGAACGTTCTGGAAGTCTGGGTGCAGTTCCTTTGGATTGAGTTTTTCCTCTATAATCTCAAAACTCCAAGTCCCAGTGATGAAAGCAAGACCCAGAGTAATACATTAACGTGTATATATAAACTCAAAGCCAAAACCCAAATAATGCTTTATGTCGTTGCTGGATGTACATAGAAGTCCTACAACTGGAGAAAGATACTGACAAACACGGTGTATATACCCTCAGAAAGGAGCATGGAGGGCAATGGGGCTGGGGTGGGGGGCAGTGAGAAAAGGGTCTTTCTTTTAAAAAAAAAACACTGAAAAAATATTTAAAAAAATTTAAAAGATACTGAATAGGTTAACAATTGTCAATTCTGGATGATTCTATGTAATTCTGTGCATTTTTCTGTGTCTTTAAAACTTACCAAATAAAAAGAAAAAAGACACAGTGGCCTGATTTACATAATTTCTCTGAGTGAACAAAAGGACACAGGGCAGTTTCTAGCAGCTGGTCCTGCACAGCAATCCAATCGGCTCCCTGTGAGTGGTGAGCTTTCATTAACCCTGGCAAACACGAGTCGCATGACTATATGACAGGGACATGTATTCACCAGAGAGGAAAACTTAGATTTGGAGGGAGGACAGTCCTAGGACAGTGTTTCTCAAACTTCTTGCGTCCAGAGTAAGAAATAATTTTGTATCATGATCCTGAGTGGGCCTGTGGGCACACATACACAGAAACTCCTGAAATAAAATTTCATCGAACTCATCCTCGTTGCAGATGGTGCATTCTGATAGTTCTATGTTTTAAATGGTAGTGGAGACCCATTACATTGATTTCAGGATCTATGAATGGTTGCTGACTCTCAGTTTGCAAAGTACCCAAGGGATGACCTTCAACGGTCCTGGGAGGTCAAATGCTCTGTGCCTCTTTTCAGACAGTTTGGTCTCCTCACCCCTCTTATCCTTGCCTAAAGCTGACTTACCTGTTCTTCAGGCTTCTAGTCAAATCTCCCATCTTCCAAAAAGACTCCCTAATGCTGTAAGACAAAATGACTTTCTCCCTCTGCTAGGCTTCCGTTCACTTTGTGCTCTGAATGACATTTTCCCCCACATTTCCTCATTCATCCAACAAGTATTTTTTTTTTTTTGACATCTATTGTATGCTAGGCACTGTCCTAGGCACTGAGATGATAGTGGTAAACAAAACAAACGAAGCTTTGCTCTCATGGCCCTTCCATAAGACCTGGAGGAGACATAGAACAAAGAAATAGTTATGTGGTCAATATCACATGGCGATGGAGGCTGGCAAGCTTTAAAAACCGCTGGATATAAAAGCTGGCTTCTACCTCATCATATAGCCAGAGCTCCAATTAGCAGCTTACTTGCTCCCCCTCTTTTTTTTTTTTAAGATTTTTTTTTTGTTTATTTGACAGAGAGAGAGTGAGCACAAGCAGAGGGAGCAGCAGGCAGAGAGAGAGGGAGAAGCAGGCTCCCCACCGAGCAGGGAGCCCAATGCAGGGCTTGATCCCAGGACCCCGGGATCATGACCTGAGCCAAAGGCAGACGCTTAACAACTGAGCCACCCAGGTGCCCCATTGCTCTCCCTCTTAAATACAGATTGGTCTGCCAAAATTCATCGAGCATCTGAGGAAAACTCCAATAGAAAAGATGAAGACAAAAAGAGCAAAGATGAGCCCAGAAGAAATAGAGACAATTCAGTAAACATTTCAACAAGGATACACTGAAAAAAAAATGAGTTTCTCAGAAATATAAAAGAAGATATTCATTCATGAAACAAGAACAGGAAGATATAAACATGGATCAGTCAGAGAACCAGAAATCTTGAAAACTAAAATAGAACAACTGAGTTAAGAAATAAAACATAGTGTTGGAAAATATAATCAAGGAAATCTAGAAACACATCATACAGCAATATGGAGAGGTAAATTCTAGAAAAAAAGAAAACCAGATAAAATAGTTGAAATTCACTGCATAGGGGAGTGCAAGTAAGATTCTAGAAGTGGAGCAGAAAAATGTGTTTATTCCCAGTGTATTTCGGCACTATTGGATTTCCCAATGACAGGATGTATGTTGATAAAAATAAAAGTTATCTTTTTAAAGTGCTGACATATTTTTCAAGACTCTAGAAACACACGACAAAAAGTTTAATGTACCTTAAGTGATAAATACACTTATTATATATGCTCTGGGGACCTGATATCCATAAATGACACTGAATATTAAAATTCTCATTTTGATCCAGGCTGTTGGGGGCATGGTACAAAATTTCGTGAATTTTCCTAAAAGGCAGGATGTAGTCTAATTGGGTTGGCTGGAGGGTGAGGGGGTAGCTTGCCCTTGGACAATTGTCGGGAAGCTATTCAGGACTCTAAGCTTTTATTTCCCTAATGACCTTTTCAGTCTCCCGCATTCTTCTCCCTGCGGCTGCACAAGACTTGTAAAGCCAAGGCTTTCACACATCCCCTTTAAGAGACAGAAAGATTATACAGCAAAAATACTTTATACCCGAAATAAGCAAATGGCTAGTGGAATAGCTGAGTCCCCAGCTAGTATCAGGACGAAAGGATGCTAGTCCAAACTTCTTCATCTTACATCAGAAAATGAGGCGGGGGGGGGGGGGGGGGGCAGAGGGGAGACACCACACACAGAGAGAAGGGAAAGGACAGCATGATTTAGGGGCATTGTTCCTAACACTTACTTCCATTCCTTCTCTCTGGCGAAACGCGAGGCTGGATGAGTCGGTCTCTGGGCTGTCTTGAAGCTCTAAGGATTCTCCAGCAACTTTGCCAGTTTCCCCTGTCACTTTTGATCCTGCCATTGAGACATGACTCCCCAGCAATTGTGGGCATGGCACGCTGTTCCTTCCTCGGGGTTAATGGCCCATGGTGGCGTTCTGGAGATGGCAGTTTGTAATGTAAAGAGGCTGAATTGTTTGTTGAACAGTCAAGTGACAAATTATTTAATTAGCACATATGCCATTTGTCTCCACAGCTGTGATCATTGGTACTAATTGCAAAGCAGTCTTAATTTATTGTAGATATATTGCTCCATGATGCTAATGTGGTCATTATGAGCGGCCATTATGCCCCGGTATCATGTTTGGAAATGAGAGCAATCCCTCCACATGGGGAAAAGCATACTTTCGGTGTCCGCCAATATGTGCAGTCATGACTGTCCCCAGTCACAGGAATTGCAAAAGAGCAGCGCTCCTTTGGAAGTGCCCTCAGTAAACTTCTGTGGGTCAGAGCTTGGACCTGGTGAAAGCAGAGAGCCACCAGCTTTCAAGCCCTGCTCCTGCTTCCACCAGCGCACCTGCAGAATAAAGGCAACATAGACCCTGGCACTGACCGTCCACGAGATTTGCCCTCCCTCAACTGCCCTCACTCCCAAGTCAAACATTTTCCCTTCCCCCTGCCCTTAATCAAGAGAGGCTTCCTGGAGCCGCATGCGAGAAAGTCAAAGCAAGGTGCTTCCCCAGGACAAATCCTGGAGGCCAACTGGGTTTTAGCAGGTTATTAACAAACACCAATGCACAAAACTAGCAATCCGGTATATCGCTGTGAACAGGAGTGGGGGCACACTTGCCACGGCAGCCCAAGGATGTGGCAGGAGCGGGGGTGGCAACGTGGGGAGCAATGGTGGGACCAGGGCAGGTGAAGAGTTGCGCACAGACCCAGTGGGGGAGGAGGTGGCTTTCTCCCCACATGTCCCATGAAACACTCTATCTGCCTCTAGTCAAGCCAGTGGGTGTCAGCTCGGGGAGTTCAATTTGGTTTAAAATGTGGTCCAAACGTTATGATGCAAAACCCCTCAGAGGACAGGCTGTGGGGAGAGGGAGATAAGGACCCAAAGTCTGTGGCGTGTCACCCGTGACATCACCAGGTATAAGCTGGAAGTTAAGAGGAGAGTCCGCACGGCTGGGGCGTGGGAAACACATGTTAACCAGCCAGTTCACGACCTTTCTGGAAAGCAGCTACCCATGTGTCATTATCCCCTTAACACCCTGAGATGTAGGCAGTGGAGGCGGCCTCCCTGACAAGTCGGGGGGCACCGGGGGTGGCCAGCCCAGGGGGCTTGGTGCGGTGGGAGGAGGCTGCCAGATAAAATAGAGGACACCCATGTCAATTTGGATTTTAGGTAAATCACATCATTTTTTAGTACTCCTTGTGGACCTGAAATCCAAATTTAAAAGGACATCCTGTATCTTCAGTGGTGAAATCGGGCATTCCCAGGGGAGAGGAAGATGAAGAAGGGGACCAAGGCCAGGACATCTCTATCTAAAATCTTTGGGATGGGGACCCAAGGTGTGTCCAACTAATGCCCATGCCTGTTTCCAGCCATAAACCACAGGCGAACCCTCCAGCCTGGGGAGGCCCCCGTGAGGCCTCAGATGCTACCGAGGCCCCAGGAAATGCCTCCCTGTGGAGCGTGGGCCTTTCCTGGTTGGTGCCAGCAGGACCCGGTCTCCCTGGGCACGTTTCCCCAGTCACTATCTTGGATAAAAGGCTTTATTAAATCAGGCAAACGTCAGCCCCACAGCTCAGTGGTAAGTTAACCAGACAACAAGGGGGGACGGATGAAAGTCCTCGCGGTAGCACCGGCATAAAAGGGGGCCTCAGGGGGTGCAGGCCGAGGGAACAGTAGGCAGGCCCCGGCCCTACTTTTCAGGTGGCCGCTGGTCGGAACTCTGTCAGCTGTGCCCGTCCCCCCAGACGGCAGATTAAAAACAGCAAATGTAGCTCTATTCTTGATTTTCTTCCTCCCCACCCCTCCCGCTCCCCCGCTCTACTTTTTTTTTCTTTCTTTTTTCTTTTTCTTGTCAATGTGGAATACAAGGCCACTGCCAAAAACATATCCCACACAATCAAACATCAGATGGTGACTCCTTTCCCACAGCTTGTGTGAGTGAAAACAGTGAAATTATACCCATGTTTCAGCAACGAATCTCCTGGTGTTCCAGCAGAGGCCAGCCCCGCACCCGCTCTTGTTCGCGGCTTTTATTCCTGCGTCCGCAGTGTTTTAGCGCCGGACACCATTCAGCCCGCTTTCAGCATTGTATGTCCCTTCACATATGGTTCATCCGCTCCAAATGTGTGCATGTACCCAGAAAATGCAGCTTTTCATTATGTATTCTCTATGTAACAGAAAAGATTAAGATATAAGCCTGGTGAATGCGGCAGGAATTAGTTGGACAGATGAATAAGGGAAAAATGAATCTGGAATGATGGTGGATTTGGTCTAATGATTGTGGGAGGGCGTTAAGAACTTGCTGGTAGGTTTCAGCCCTTTTAATCCCAGGCTGTGTGTGTATTTTGGCAGGAGAAATGCTCCTTCAGAACTCCGTCTGGAAGGGTACAGTAAAAGACACAGGCGCGCACACACATAGACACACGCACAACAACCCCTCAATCTGATGCAGACCAGAGCCTTCCAGGACGCTGGCTCCCCGGCCTCGGCGTCTCCCACCTTTCTGCCGGCGCTCAGGGGATGCACCTTGCAACGTCCTGCTTTTAAAATAAAATAAAAATGGGGAGACTCCACGCCATTGAGGATGCCTGCCCTTTGTATTTCGTTCCGTTTTATTCGTCCGGACTTCACTATAAAGGATCCAGGCCGAGAAGGGCAAACTCTCGAAAAAAGATTTGATTCTAAGCGGTCAACAAAAGCTAGAAATGTGTTAAATGCTTTTTCACGCCGGTGCCCACATTAGAAAAAGGAAGGGGGGGGGGGAAGAAAAAGCTGTGGTCATTTAAAATGCATAAACTCGGTGCCCTTCGAGACAAAAACTCTGTTTGGTTACAAGTGTGGGTTGACACAGCTGTTTTCGACGGGCATTTGCAAAAGGTGTGTGTGTTCAATATCTTTTGTTTTATGGCTTCATAGGAAGCCAGAAGAGAGGAAGAGAGAAAATGGGAGATCTAGGTTTACTTGCTTCCTACAACAGTTTCCAGGGAAAGATTTCTTTCGCAGCTAATTTTGATTGAAAATCAAAATTTGCATCACAATAGAGATATTTCAAAAGTGTAAATACAAAAGCCTACAACTTCAGAGACCTCTTGGTCGGATGTGCTGGATCTAGACATCATCTCATAAAGGCTTTGGGAAGGGGCTGTTTTCAGAGTCATACCACAGGAGGCTCTGTTCACTGCCAGTTGCAAAATTCACACGGTGGACTCTTCTAGAAACGCGTATGTGGCTATTTCATGCCCAGGGAGGCGTGTATCGACACTTCAGCTTTTAAGGAAACTGTTTACATAATTCAACTCACAGTATTTATGATGGGTGGAAAGGGGACATAGTCATTAGACGGTTTGACCAACCTGCATCAGAAATAAACCTTTTAGAGCTTAACAAAATCGGACAAATGCTACCTCCTCGCGTTGTTGCATGTTTTATATATTTTGGCATTCCCTTGCATAATGGTGGTCCAAAAATTAGACAAATTCCTTTATTTGAGTAAAAAAATTGCATATTTCGAAACCACACCCTCTCTGAGTAGTTGTATCAATATTTTCCTCTTTCAATTTAAATGAATTCATTTTTAGTTTTTACTCATGATGTGATCAATATTTTGGTGATTTTGCTGTCAGGTTGATATTATTCTCGTAGAAGTGTTAACAGCCTCAAAGTTTCTTTTCCATAACTAAAAATGCGAGATTTTTCTAAGGTCTCCCCATTCCTACCATCTTGTCACACACGCGAGCACATGTGACAATTATTAATGCAAATCAAAAAATTTTTGTTTGGAGACTCCAAATTCTGTTTTTCTTCATCCATCCCAGGATTTTGGGCGTGTGGAAGAAAAAAGCATCAATTAAAACATCATTCGGTTTTTATACCAGTTTTTATACAAGTGGGTGTCTTTTGTAGTGCGGACGTGTGTCTTGTCTTCTTATTTTATGTTAAGACTTAACACGTCAGGGCCATTTTCTTCCTTGGCTCTTGGTTGGAAAGTAAAGGCCTTAGATTCTAAGAATTCCAGTACAGGCTGGGTTGCACTGAGCAGAGGCGTCTATCCCCGTGTCCTGGTGTAGTTGTTTATTTTCAGACAATTCCTGGGGTATCCTTTTCTCTCGGGTCCCTCGCAAGCAGCACAGCGAGGCATAAAATCTCTCCTTCAGCCTAGATAATCTAGTATAATTTTCCACCATGCTTTTCCTTTTTTCGCAATGGGAGTTGTGTTTCCATTTCAAACAGTTTCCATCTCAATCATAAGCACACGCAATCTCTCTCTGTCTTTTATCCCGGAAAACTTAATTGCGTTTTAGAATCTCAATAAACAGGAGGGTGTGGCAATAAACAATCTGGAAGAGTAACATTGGCACAAAACTTAGATCATAATTTGCCTGATGGAACAAAACGGCCATGCCTTCTGTATTGTCCTCCTTTATATTTGGGGTTATTACCGGTGTCCTGGCTTCTAAAGTGTCTTTCTGTGCTAAATACAGGGCTGGACCGTGGAAAATCAAAAAACAAACTGGCATTTGCAAGGGCAATAACTTTCCCGGAGAAGGGAGGAATCTACCGTTTGCCTATTATTTCGGACTTACTTCCGGTTCTTTACAGCTTCCAAGGTGACACATGAAGACGGGTCGCCCACCTTCTGTCTTGCAGCCGAAGAAAGCGACAGAAGACTTCTTGCCAGGAATTAGAAAAGGAAACCTGTTTGCTTTTAAGGTTTCGAAGTCCTCCTATAGAGATGAAAGGGAAATTAAAGTGAGTTACCTCTGTGGGATCGCCAAAGTAAAAACGGGTCGCTTTATCCAGGCTCTTCAGAGCTCTTTAAGATGTGAAGGTTTGGAATGAAATCCCTATAATACTTCCATTCACCAAGTCAAGATTAATAGCACTGGTGTTGCGTCCTTGGAGGGGAGCCTCCAGGAGGCATTTAGAAATCGAGATTGTCTTGCTTTGAAACACTTCCCCCGCAACATCAGAAAAATGGATTTGATTTTATTCCCCAATAAAGATTCTTTTGGCATCTGATTTAAATTCATTAAATCTTGTCACCCACACAGCCGCGTTTTTCCACATCTGATTTGTACATCTTGAATTTTCCTGGTTCTCAGTCTTGCTCGGCTGCCCCGTGCAACTTGTAAAAATAGTCACGGGTGGGTGATGTCTGGTCCTCGCTTCTTCCACACCTTAGATGAAAGCCTGGCCTTTGTCTTTCCACGTGGCCCCCGCTCCCCTGCTCCCCCCACCCTGCCCAGGGTTTCCATAACAGTATTGGAGATCGCTGTATGTGGAACCAGATATCATCTAAGTTTGCTTTTCTTCTTGCATATGTTTTCAAATAAGATCAGAGAGAAATCCCTTGGGATCCAAGTGGATTTACTATCACGTTATTAGCACCAATGTGATTTTATTTGCTTTCTGTATCACCCTAAAAACAGAATGAAATAAAAAGTCAGATAGAACCGGAACCACGGCTGAGTGAAGACAGTGGCTCTAGGCAAGTAGAGCCATGAACTGTGCACTGCGTGGTGATTGCGAAACCCAGGCTGTTGTATCCAGCGTGATGCTCTCTCTAGGAAAGACGCCTGGGAAACTCCCCAGTAAAATTTCCGACTTTTGCCTTCCTTTTGCTGGCTTTCCCTCTCTCTCTGTATCTGAATGTGGTTCATTTTCAGTGATTGCTTTTTGCACGTTGGGACGACTTTATTTTTCATAAGCCAAAACACGAACGGCAGTGCCTGGCGGCTCGTCTTCACGCCCACAGTCCTCTGGGCCGGGCTGGCTGTGGACTGGGTGATGAATCCTGGGGAAACAGCTTAATCCCATACAAGTCTCACTACAAATTCTGTCCCTGGCATTGTGTCTCATAACGGGCTCGGGTGAATACCGCATTGATCCTAAAACCGCACTCCCTTTATGGATTCCAGACAGCTGTCGTTGCGGAGCACGTTACCAGGTCTTAGGGCAAAGAAAGGATCAAGGTGAGACCCTCGGAGAAATGTGTGTGCTTCTCATTGTCAGTTGGTTTGGTATTTCTGTCAGCTGTTTTACTGGTGTCTGATTAATCCTAGTGGTCGCCAGGGGCAAGCCAGGATTTCGTCGAATCTAGGAACAAAACTTTTCCTCTCTTGGACAGAAGGTGGTCTGTCCAGGTCAGGGTATGGGTCATTGGAAGGGCAGCCATAGGAAGCCTGTGTTTTCACGGCAACCACTTGTTACAATTAGTTATAAAAAAAAAAAAAAAGCTAACATACGGTGCATTGACACTTTTGTGGGTCCCTTAGTCTAGAGGGTGTGATTGTTCTAGAAAACAATGTCTGCATCTTCGTTTGAACTCGGAGAGTACAACCATATTTTAAGTAGCAAAATCACTACACTCTGAGCCATTCGGGGGTTTTATTTCCTTCAGTGTCTAGAATTCTCTTCTGGTCAGTGCTAAATCCAAGTGTATCCAACGAAAAGGCAGAAATGAAGAAGGTGCAAAATGAGTGAGACAGCATCTACGCGCTGTCCGAGCCAGCTCTTTGATGGGTCCGACAAATCATCGGCAGAACTGAAATTGGAAGCGGATGCCCATGGACTCTGGCGGAGAAGTCTAGACATCCCTACCATCAGTTCTGCTCTGCTCCTTCACTGTAGAGTCCCCAGTGCAGAGCTGGGCATTTCTGCCTGGAATAACAGCAATATATTTCATAGACCTGGAAGTGTGTGTGGCCTTGTGACTCACTTCTAGCAAAGACTGAAGGTAGAAATGGTGTGTACTTTCTGGAAAGTGTCTTTAAAGGGAAAGGGTTTCCCTTCTTTGCTTCTTTCCCTTCCTTCCTGCTGACTGGAATGCAGATGTGATGGCTGGATGCCTGACAATGTAGGAATGTGTGCTAAGGAGGCAAAGCAGTTGCCTGTGACCCCGTGAAGGAGAGCCCGCTCACCAGCCCTGGGCACACAAGACAGAAATAATCTTGGGGTCCTTTCTGCGCTCGTGCTCGTGGTGGTGGCAGCAGGCGCACCCTCGAATGCAGAACGACGCCGGCGGTTTCATGGGCCTGTACGCGCCACGGAAATGCTCCGCCAGCAACCGCATCATCGGCGCCAAGGACCACGCATCCATCCAGATGAATGTGGCCGAGGCTGACAAGGTGACGGGCAGTCTTCATAGGCCAGTTCAAAACCTACGCTCTCTGTGGGGCCATTAGCAGGATGGGGGAGTCTGATGACTCCATCCTCCGACCGGCGAAGCCTGATGGCATCGTTTCAAAGAACTTCTGACTGGAGAAGATCATGGATGTGGGATATTTGTCATAAATAAATAGTAAACCCCCCCCCAAAAGAAAAGAAATAATCTTGGGTCTTTTCAAGTGACTTTTATTTGGGTTCCAGACAGATGAACCTAATTCTCAAAAATGCAGGTGCTCAAGGGATTCTCACTTAGTCCTGTCAAGCTCAGATCAAAGTTCTAAAATGTTTATTTCAATGTGAGTCTCTGGCCTCAACTGGGAAGGCAAAGTGAAAAAATAAAACCCAGGAATTCAGCCCCAGGTGAAAAGCTGGCCAGATCCGAAGCCAAACTGCCTCCCAGGAAACAAAGCATCCAGTAATATGGTCCCTTCAGGCTAATTGTGTAGATAAGGAAAACTGATTCTCTACTACTGTTCTTTCATTTTCAGCTGCTTTTTGTAGCTTTGTGTGGATTCTTCGCCTGGCTAGACAGGCCCCAGAGATATTAGGAAGAGAGATAATTCAAACACATGCATGCATAAATACATACATACATACATACATACATACATAAGAAAGGCTAGGGGCCTCCACAACTAAATGCCCAGTGGTGAATTATATGAGCCTCATTACTTTTCCCTTGTGAAATGAAAATGATAAACATTTAAGAGTTTTGCTTCTGATTTTATGTTCTCTAACACAATTAAAGCAAGGCCTGGACCGCTGTAGCAAATTTGTATAAACCACTGGACCAACGTGAACTTTAGTCCCTCTGTGTGGCCACTCGCTAACGTTCAACAGAGGTAGCAGGGATGCCACCCCTGGTGAGGTAATCCAGACATCAACAATGGATATCCTCATGCAAAAGAACGACATTGGACTCCTACCTCACACCATACACAGGTTTAATTCAGAATGGATTGCAGACCTAAATAAAAGAGCTAAAACTATGAAGCTTTGAGAAGAAAACATTAGGAGTAAATCTTTGTGCCCTTGGATTAGGTAATGTTTTCTTGGACGTGACACCCAAAGCACAAACAACCAAAGGAAAAATAATAGATACATAAACTGTACACATCGAAATTAGAAGTTTTTGTGCTGAAAATAATGCCTTCAAGAAAGTAAAAAGACAACCCACAGAGTAGGAGAAAATATTTGCAAATCATATATGTGAGAATGGGTGAGTATCTGGAATGCGTAAGGAACACTTACAACTCAATAATAAAAAGACAAATAATCCAATTAAAAACTGGACAAAGGATTTGAATAGACATTTCTACAAAGTAGCTATACAAAGGGCCAACAAGCACATGAAAAGATGATCAATATTATTAGCCATGAGGGAAACGCGAATCAAAACCACAACGAGATATTGCCTCACACCCGGACGGACTAGAATCAAAAAGATATATAATTATAGTGCTGGTGAGGATTTGGACAGATTGGAAACTTTATGCACTGTTGGTTAAAATGTAATGGTGCAACTGCTTTGGGAAACAGTTTGGCATTTCCTCAAAAGCTTAAAAATAAAGGCGCCTGGGTGGCTCAGTCAGTTGAGCATTTGCCTTCGGCTCAGGTCATGATCCTGGGGTCTTGGGATTGAGCCCCATGTGAGGCTCCCTGCTCTGCAGGGAGTATGCTTGTCTCCCTCTCCCCCTCCCCCTGCTCATGCTCTTTCTCTCAAATAAATAAATAAAATCTTTTAAAGAAATAGAGGTTCCATATGACCCAAGAATTTGGTATTTAGCCAAGAGAAATTAAAACGTATGTCCAAACAAATACTTGTTTACAAATGTTCATAGCAACAGTGTTCATAATAGCTAAAAGGTGGAAACAACCTAAATGGCCATCAGTTGGAGGATGAATAAGTAAAAATGGTATATACATAGGGTGGAATATTATTCAGCAATAAAAAGGGATATAGTACTGGCCGTGCTCCAACATGGATCGACCTTGGAAACATTATGTTAAGTGTAAGAAGACCACATATTGTACAATTTCATTCATATGAGATGTCCACAACAGGCAAATCTTTAAAAACAAAAAATAGATTGGTGGTTGCTAGGCATTGGTGGGACGTGAGAATGGGTTGTGACTGCTAATGGGCTTTTTTTTTTTCGGGGTGATGAAAATATTCTAAACTTACATTGGGGTGATGGTTATTACAACTTTGTGAATATACTAAAGTCATTGAATTGAATACTTTAAATGAGGGAATTTTATGACATGCAAACTTTACCTCAATAAAGATTTTTTTTTTCAAACGGAAATAAAATTGACCCAACAGCCAAAATGATATGGACTCAAGGACGAAGAGCCTGTACCCACGATCTGGGGTCTTCAGCACCATTCTTGAGGGCTCCTGTTGCTAACTGCCTCGTCTCCAGGGTCTGGGTCCAGACACTCTACCCCAGTCTGTGCTTGATGTCTGAGCCTTCCTGCCTGGACCAGAACTTCCTGGACTCTGATATGTGTCCTGCTTAACCAGCTCTCTACATGAGCCCTTTTCTGCTTAGGTTGTGCCAGACCCCACTGTTTCCTGGCCAGCCCGTCCCTCGCTGTGCGTATCCCTGGTGTAAGCACCCTGCATCTGTGCAGTAGCAGTAGTCCTGGATTGAGCACCCACCATACACCAGATGAGGTCTGAAGCGCTCTACATGGCATGAGTCATATGATTCTCAGAACAACTTTCTTCGAAATAAGTTCTATTATGGTCAATTTTATGGATATGGAAAATGAGCTCCAAGAGATGACCAAGTTTACGTAACCGGTCAGTGGAGGAGGATTGAAATCTAAGTGAAAAGATGATCCTTGACCATCTACCACTTGCTCAGCTGGCCCTTGCTGACAGTAGATTGGTGGAGGCTAAGACCGTGACCTCTAGGTCTTGTCTTCTGGGGCAAAGTCACATTGATGTGGAGGGACCACACTTTGGAAGCCCTTCTCCTTTGAGATCTCCTTGGATCCCTTTTTCTCCTTTGTTCTGCTTCCAGTACCTAATCAAGACCTGTGGTCCCCCCTTGAACTACCGGAGCCCCACTTTGCTCGAAGACATAGAGCCGAAAGTGCTTGGGAATTTGTCTTCCCCCAAGGTGACGCTTATCCTCTAACTGATGATGTGTAATCAAAAAGCACCACCCTCCTTGCCTCCCCTGGGGACAACTCCAAGGTATAACGGACACTCCACTATCCCCTACACAAACAGGTGAAAGCTACCTCTGGGCAATTTTTTCTAAGATCACACCACCTTGGCTTAGTTTCCTTTTCTTTGTTGTCCTGCTTCCTCATTTCCTTACCCGTTTCCCCTGGGTGCGTGTCCTTAATAAATCACTTACACATGAGCCTTTGTTTCTGGGTCTCCTGGAAAACCCAACCTGAGACAGAGCATGTGTCAAATACTTAGCACAGCCCAGAGCATATAGTATGTGCTCATTAAATGGCCACCATCACCGGTTTGGCCGTTCTAGTGATTGTAGCTTCAAGATCATAGATCAAGCATCTGAAGGATGCTTCTCTTACTTGCCCCCCAGTTTTATCACTAATTACTGAATTATGAGAAGAGGGGGAGAGTCAAACACTCGAGGTTGGGATCAGTCTTGGATCTCACCCCTTTCTGCTTCTCTTAAGAGCAACCCAGCCCTTATACTAGGCTTTCCCTGCTCCAACAATGCCACAACATTCACAGCTGGCCTTGGAGGGGCTCCCTGACAGTTAAAAAGTATTTTTAAAGCTCTGGCAGAAGTTGGATAATTTGGGCCTCTAAACGAATCGCTTCCAGTGTTTCCCAGCCCCACCCCCTAACAATAAAATCACGTATCTACTGAGAGTTTGGTGTGTAAGTGTGAAGAACTCTTGTGATAAAAGTAAAATATCAAACGTTTTTATAGTCCTTGCTGTACACCAAAGCCTTTCCTTTCTTTCTTTCTTCTTCTTCCTTTTTGTTTCTTTAGAGAGGGAGGGAGAGAGAGAGTGAAAGGGAGGGAGGGGATGGGGAAGAGCAGAGGGAGAAGGAGAGAGAGAATCTTAAGCAGATTCCACACCCGGTGTGGAGCCCAACCCAGGGCTCGATCCCGCAACCCTGAGGTCATGAACAAAGCCAAAATCAAGAGTCAGTCGCTCAACTGACTGAGCCACCCAGGTGCCCCCCAAAGCCTTCTCTAAGTGCCTTATTTGTACATTAATTTAACCTCCTCAACAATTCTGTGAAGCAAGTGCTTGGAGAAACAAGCACAGAGAGGTTAGGTCATTTCCCCGAGCTCACCCAGGCAGCAGGTGAGGGAGCTGGGGTTCAAACTTCAGCTGCGTGGCTCTGGAGTCCATGTCCTTAACCGTGAGGCTATTCCATCTCCCTCTCACAGAACAGACAGGGTGTCTTATGAGTAAGCGAAGGGAGCAGTCATATGTTCCCCGAGGGCCTGCCACGTGGGGAGGTCCAATTGCCTCAAAGAATCCCAGCTGCCACGTGTGCACACCTACCCCCTTACACCCGCTCATTCACACGGGCTTTCCACCAAGGCCTAAAGTCACCACTACCTGGTCAAGCCTCTAGGTCTCTGTGAGGGCTGCCATCGCCAGGCCAGTCTACCCATGATCGCTAACACCCCAGATGCACACCTTGTATTGCCTTACTCGGCAGTTCTCCAACAAAATTATAACCCGGTCTTTTCTAGACAGTTTCTCCTTTGCTGCAGGTGGCAAGTATGCTGTGGGATTCTGTGTGTTTCAAAGCACCTCAAAGGGTTCCTCCTGCAGAGGAGCTCAGAAAGCCTTCGGAGGATGCCCAAAGGAGGGAGAAGGGAAGAACCACCAAGTGGTTTTCAAACTGTGTTCCGAGGAGCCCAGGGGTTCCCCGGAGGTACTGCAAGGTCAAGCACTGGGGGACCAAGAGAAAGGCCATGCAAGGACAATGCCAAGAGGGGTCCTTCTCCCCACCTTCTGTCTCTGATTTTTATACCTTTAAATGAGGGTACGGCTCAAACAATATTTGAAACCCCCTTTACAAGGGGAGGGGACAGGACTACCCTCTCTGTGCCCCACTGCCCAGCCTGCAGCGGGCATGCTGACTCAAAGACGTTCCCACTTTCCATTGCACTTCACACCCTCATCTCACGCCCTGATGACGTGTGCCACCCGGACCCTGGCTCCTCCTGGAGGGCCTGTCTCTGTTACACTCCCCTGAGCCCATCCTGAGCCAGCTTGACATGAACCAGGGGAGAATGTATCTGTTGCTAGGTCACCGTGGTGACCTCTCACCAGGTCATTTCCCCCGTGCACGTGTCCCTTTTCTCCTAGGGAAGGATGGTAAACTCAGGCCAGCAGAGTGGACCCGGTGCGTCTGGGGAGCCCTTGGGTGGGAGAGCCGTAGGGGGCACTGGTTGCCTTTCTTCCCCATGCTCCTTATTACAGAGAAGCTTCTCCAAGAGCCGTCCCCAGACAGCAGAGCAGCATCACCTGGGAACTTGTTAGAAAAGCAAATTCTCTTGGGGCGCCTGGATGGCACAGCGGTTAAGCGTCTGCCTTTGGCTCAGGGCATGATCCCGGCGTTATGGGATCGAGCCCCACATCAGGCTCCTCTGCTGGGAGCCTGCTTCTTCCTCTCCCACTCCCCCTGCTTGTGTTCCCTCTCTCGCTGGCTGTCTCTATCTCTGTCAAATAAATAAATAAAATCTTAAAAAAAAAAAAAAAGAAAGAAAAGCGAATTCTCGGTCCCCACCCCAGACCTACTGAATTGGGAACTCTGGAGTGAGCCCAGCCCAGTCTGTGTTTTGACAAGCTTTCCAGGGGCTACTCCTGCTCTCGAGAGTTTGAGCGTCTCTGCTGAGGGTCACAGCAGTGGCCTTCCGGCTCTCTGTGTATCTCTCCGCAATAACACAGACAAGCGGGCCCCACACCTTGGAGCTGAAAACAGTTCGGGCGGAGCCAGTGGTGAACACACGTATTTGTATATTATGACTGGAGGGTCTCATTCAAACTGAAAAAGGTGTGTGAAAACCAGTAACCCATGTGGTTCCCATTCCTGAAAAATACTCAGAGCCTTCTTGTAGGTAGGTTTTGCAAGAAAGGAAACACCAGACAGGTTTCCTCTTCGTTCTAGAAAGAAAGAAAGAAAGAAAGAAAGAAAGAAAGAAAGAAAGAGAGAAAGAGAGAAAGGGAGAAAGAAAGGGAGAAAAGGCAGTAATTCTGGGAACATGGAAAAGTCATGTGATGTCCTGGGGCCTCAAACCCCCAAACAGAATGGGAGCAGACTAAGCAGGTTTTGGGAAACGTCCCTCTTTCCACCTGCCGGTGGGAAGTTCTAGCCCTGTGATACTTGGAAAAGATAATTTCCTTTTAAAAGTAAGTCATTCGTTTTTACTGGCAGGTGGAGGTGACGGGATACTCTAAGCTGTTCAGGTCACATGGGCTCCAGAAGTGCTGTGCAGGGAATGATTCCCGGAGAAGCTTGCCGTCCAGTGCATTTCTCTTTGGTTATTTTTCTAGACACAAAGCAAGGCTTCTAAGGTACTGAATTTGGTTATCATTTTCCTTCTGCGGTGTCTGCAAACCTCCTTTGACTTTTTTTTTTCCTCCCATGGAGGCTTTCTTTCCAAAAGAGTACAGTAATAATCCCACCTTCCCCCCCCACATGTCATTTCTGTAAAAACATATTAGTGTATGTGTGCATGATGGAGGGAAATGACTTTCAGAAAGACATCCGACCCGAAGCTTTAAATCATGTTATTTTTATACACCAACAAAGAACAAATGCATTTCTCAATTATGAAACCCATCTGTGAGGTGCCTTTCAAAGCGTGCAGGGGGGCAGCCAGACATTCGATCAGATTCTTAAATCATCTTGAAACAGTAGTCGCCCCCTGCCCCGCTGCACGCTCGCTTGTGCAATATGATAGCATTGTATGTTTCGCTTTTTAAGTTAAACACGTTTTCCATTTATTCCAACTGGCACCAAAGTGAGTCTGAAGCACAAAGGGTGGCGATAAGCAGGACTAACAGCCCCTTGGGAAGAATCGTCACCAATGAACTTTAACATTCCAGCCGCCTAGCTGGAATCGGTTTTCCCTGGCTGAGAAAATACACCCCTCCCTCCGGGGAAGCATTTGCTGCAAGCACAGTTAGCACTGCATCGAGTCAGTCCTGTTCTCGAAACTCTGTAGCCATGATGTCAACAGCCCAGAGGAGACTTTAGGAGCCTGTTACTGGTTGAACTGGATCCTTCCGAAAGATGCCGAAGTCCTAATCCCAGTACCTGCGAACGTGGCCTTATTGGGAAAAGGAGTCTTTGCAGGGGACCAAGTTAAGATGGGGTTAGACTCTGACTCAGTACGTGGATGGTTTTGTAAAAAGGCGAGATTTGTCTACAGAAGACAGGCACACAGGGGGACCCCCTCGTGAAGATGAAGGCAGGGATTGGGGTGATGGGTCTACGAGCCAAGGGATGCCGAAGATTGCCGGCAACCACCAGCATCGAGGGGAGGCATGGGGTGGATTCTCCCTCACAGCCCTCGGAGGGAACCAGCTCTCCGATGCTGGGATCCTACACATTCAGCCTCCAGGAGTGTGAGATAATGAGTTTGTGTCGGGTAAGCGCCCAGTCCGTGGCACTGTGTTACATAGTCCTAGGAAATTAACACACCATCCACTCCACCCAAGTCTACAGGTGAGCCTCTGAGTCCCAAGACAGCCATCTAACTAGGCAGTTCAGGGACACCTGAGTCTTCTGAGAACCTGCCCTATGGCCAACCATCTCTGTGTTACTCTACTAATCTTACTGCCAAAGGAAATGATTGTAGACTTCACCTCGAGAGGTTCAGATAGCATCACTCTCTAATAGAGGCTTGTTTTTAAAGATTTATTCATTTATTTGAGAGCAAGAGAGAGAGAGGAGAGAGCAGGAGAGAGGGAGAGAGAAACCCAAGCAGACGCCAGGCTGAGTGTGGAGCCTAACATGGGGCTCAATCCCACGACCCTGAGATCATGCCCCAAGCCGAAACCAAGAGTCACACCCCTAACCAACTGTATCACCCAGGTGCCTCTAGCGGCTTGTTTCGAAATCAAAATCTCCTTGTCAAGCTAGCACCAAAGGGCTGAGAATATGAGGGTGCCCAAGATTAGCCCCTGTGCCAGCAGGGCTCCCTGCGGCAAAGTTCGTGTAGCTAGGACGTCAGCAAGTTTTGCTGAGCCACTTTGAGCAGAAGAAAGGGAGGAACCCATGTTGGTTCAAGAGGGGCTGAGAGGAAAGGGAAAGGTTGACTCTCCAGCTTCTCCCCTCCAGCCCCTGGGATGCACCATCAGAAGACACAGGGCACCCTGGCGTCACCTGGCGGCGTCCTCCTCTCTTGAGCGCCCTCTAGTGTTCGCAAGTAATGACAACAGCAGTTCATTCTAGGGCCAGAAAGGTGCCCCAAGTAAGGAGCCCTTTCTTCATTTAGAAAGCAGGAGGAGATCTTGGGGATAACTCACTGGCTGTGTGTAGTAGGTAAGAAGCGTCCAAGGACAGCAGAGGTAGCAATTCGGAGCTCAGGGTTTAGATCACCTCCTCACAGCTCCCAGGGCTCTTTTCCACCACAGATTTTACTATGGTGTGAATGTCATCTGTCCAAGGTCCTCCAATTGTGTCTGTACCTCCCACCAACCCAGGCCGAGGAAGAGGAATGAAAATCCTGTCCCACTCCTCTGGGCCTATCTAGAGAGTTAGGAGTCACTAAAGCTGCTTCTCAACCTTGGTCTGGTTGACATTTGGGCGTGATCATCCTGTGTGTGTGAGTGTGTGTGTGAGTGTGTGTGTGTGTCTGTCCTGTGTCTTATGGGATGTTGAGTAACATTCTTGGCCTCCAGCTGCTCAAGTCCAGCAGCACTTCCTTCCCAACTGTGACAGTCAAAGATGTTTCCAGGTATCATCAAATTCCCCTAGGCTGAGCTCGTGCTCCTTAAGCCCAAAACAAACAAACAAGGAGTCTCTTTCCCTCCGTGCAAATGGAGCCACCATTCATAAAGTTGTCCTTGATTTTTGGATGTCATACCTAACCTATTTTTATATTTTCGGTTAATCTGGTACTTATTGTGATACCACTGGCCCAATGAACAGAACTGAATATTCCAATCTATGGTTGGAATATAAACGTCCAAGATATATGGCAAACACATAGATGCATATATTTAATATACATATCATATTATTTATAATATAAATATATAATATACATAAAATTTTATGAATATTTTATATTATTTAATATATACATATTTAATGCTACAAAATCACTATTTATATTAAAAAATTATTTGCAGGGCCTTTACTTTGTTCCAGAATCCTCTTTCATATGTTTTCTTAAATTCTCAGAGTAGGCCTGTAGGCTGGGTTTATATTTGTCCCGATTTCAAGTTTAGAGGGACTAAATCACTTGATTGAAGTCACACCATGGGAAGACCCTGCTGATGACGGAGTCTGTTTCCGCCATTCAAAGCCATGTTTGTGACGCTTCACCAGCTGCCCCCCTGACCTTGGCAAACAGCCGTGTGGCCTGTTGTCTTCCACTGAGACGCTGGGATGGTCTGGGATACCATGAAGATGATTATAATCAATAATTAGTGGTATTGCAGCCCAAGTGTCCATTGACAGACGAATGGATAAAGAAGAGGTCATATGTATATAGAATGGAATATTATGCAGCCATAAAAAAGAAGGAAATCTTGCCATTTGCAATGACATGGATGGAGCTGAAGAGTATAATGTCAAGTGAAATGAGTCAGTCAGAGAAAGACAAATACCATATGATTTCACTCGTATGTGGAATTTAAGAAACAAAACAAACGAGCCAAGGGGGAAAGGAGAGAGAGAGACAAACCAAGAGACAGACTTGTAACTCTAGAGAGCAAACCGACGGTCACCAGAAGGAAGGGGGGTGGAAGGAGGGTAAAATAGGTGACAGGGATTAAGAGGGTACTTCTCTTGAGGAGCACTGAGTAACGTATAGAATTGTTGAATCACTGTATTGTACACCTGAAACTAATATAACACCATAGGTTAACTTTACTGGAATTAAAATTAAAAATGTAAAAATAGGGGCGCCTGGGTGGCACAGCGGTTAAGCATCTGCCTTCGGCTCAGGGCGTGATCCCGGCGTTATGGGATCGAGCCCCACATCATGCTCCTCCACTATGAGCCTGCTTCTTCCTCTCCCACTCCCCCTGCTTGTGTTCCCTCTCTCGCTGCCTGTCTCTATCTCTGTCGAATAAATAAATAAAATCTTTAAAAAAAAAAGTAAAAATAATGATTAATGGCATTGGTAAGTAGAAGTAGCAGCCGACATTATTTGAGGGCTTCCTCTGGAGCAGGCACAGCGCTAAGCCCCATGTCCCGTTGTCCCTTCAGCAGTGTCCTGGGGCAGGAATCATTATCAATGTTCACAGCTCAGGAGGTGCAGGGGCAAAAGGCTACCACCCTCCCCAGGCCACTGACTGGCTGGTGGGCAGGAAACCTGGCCTCCCCACCCCACACCCGCACACCCGCACACGGGCTCCCCAGCTCTCCTCCCCGGGATCGGGGGCTCTGCTTCTCTGCTTCTCCAACGGGCAGATGCAGACACCCAGTTCCCTCGCCAATAGCCATGCATCGTTTGAAAAGCCTCAATTTCCATATTTGCTTTCGTCCCTCAAAATATCATATAATTAGTCTTTACATAGATTTTGCATGGTTTCTCTTAAGCCATCATCTGGTATCCTTAGTGTGAAAACCCAGTTTGGGGGCCAAAATAATTTTATTTCCCTGAATGCTAAGCGTTGCATTGTGGTAATGATAGTAGGAATCACAGGAGCAGCAGCAATAATCCCGGGAAAATGAATAGTCATAGTCGGGGGACTCTTGTTCATTTCACTGAAAATGCTTGGGACGGAGAGAGAAGCCATGTCACTGCAGTGGCCTAGTGTTAGATTCCTACGCTGCCATACCAAAGTGCCACCAGCGGGGGACTTCGAACAACACGCATGGATTCCGCCCGAGCTCTAGAGGCCAGGAGTCTGAACCCAAGCTGCTGGCAGGGCCAGGCTCCCTTCCACGTCTCTGCAGGAGGGTCCTTCCCACCCCGTCCAGCTCCTGGAGGCGCCCGCACTCTTTGCTTGCGGCTGCGCTGCTCCGATCTCTGCCTCTCTCTCCACGCGGCTTCTCGCTGTGTCTGTGTGTCTTCTCAGAAAGACACCAGTTGTGGAGGATGGAGGGCCCTCCCCACCCCAGAATGAGCTCATCCTAACTAACTACATCAGCAATGACTCTGTTTCCAAATAAGATCACATTCTGAGGTCCTGGAGGGTAGAACTTCAGTATGTCTTTTGAGGGGGAAGGGACAGGGACGTAATTCACCCGTGGCAGGTCATACCAAGGCTCACCCCTAAATCTGCCAGATTATGACTGAGGTTTATGCAGTATTTGGTGCTGTTTCAGGATGATGCCTAGGAGTTGGGATACCGCTGAAACTGGCCTAGTCCTAGGAACACTCAAGAGGGAAACAAGGGGAAATGAACAGAAACATCTCTTGCTCCTTGTCTCTGGGGGAGCAGGATGGGGAGACAGGTCTGGTTGGTGAGAAAACTGGCATAAATGTTACAAGAAAGCAGGTGAGATGGAGGAGTCCCACGATACTCTTTCTTGTGCTTACGAATCTGGGGAATTTTTAAAAAAGATTTATTTATTTATTTATTTGAGAGAGAGAGAATGAGCACAAGCAAGGGGAGAGGCAGAGGGAGAAGGAGACACAGACTCCCCACTGAACAGGGATCCCAACACGGGGCTCAATCCCAGGACCCTGGGATCCTGACCTGAGCGGAAGGCAGAAGCTTAACCAACTAAGCCACCCAGGTGTCCCAGTCGGAGAGATCTGATCAGCTTGGGAATAAATCCCGGCATATTTTTATGGTTTTTTTTGGGGGGGGGGGACTGGATACGAGATAGACACGTTGTGCCTCTCCTGCAACATCTGGTTGCTTCTGTCACAGACGAGCTCCTGGATTCTCAAGCATCTGAGGAGATACAAGCAGGACCCAGTCACAAATGGTGATTGCAAAATGGAGGAAGGCTCCTCACAGCTGGGTATGGACAGTCCACCACACGGCACACCTTTGGCGGTCTTCAGCAGCTGCGCCCACCATCATCACGCCACTGTTTGTACTGCCTAATGGCAAAACCTTTCACCCACCTTATCTCAGTGGTGGGGCAGCCAGCCTCCAAGATGGCTCCCAGCAATGCTCGCCTCAGTTTTCACACACTCTGTGACGCCCTCCCGTATAATTCGGGCTGACCTGTGTAACCAGCGGATATTTCAGGAATGACGGTGTGTGATTTCTGAGGCTAGGTCATGCAAGTTCTGGCTTTGCCTCCTCTTGGGTCACCACCTCTGGGAGCAGCAGCCACCATGCCATGAGGGCACTCAATCAGCCATGGACAGCCCCGGGGGGAGAAACTGAGGCCTCCCACCAACAAGCAGCACCAACTTGCCAGGTGCATGAGGGAGCCACCTGGGAAGCAGATCCCACCCCAGTCACGTCTTCAGATGGCGGCCGCTTCCCTTGACATCTTAACTGCGACCATGTGAAAGACCCTGAGCCAGATGGAACCACCCACCCCCGCTGCCCCGGAACTCCTGACCCACTGGAACTGTGAGATAAAAAATGTTTGTGTTGTTTTAAGCTGCCAAGTGTTACATGGCAATGGGTAGCTAATATGACACGTCTTCCACACAGCCCCGTAGAGCAGGAAGGACAGCGTTCACAAGGGAGGAAATACCCCTCATGGCTGTAATTGGAACCTGACGTATCCCTTTCCACCTGAGGACTTCAGCCCAGCAGAATCCCTTCTCCACTGGGCTGTGAGGTTTCGTTTGTCAGTGCCTGAAGCAACAAGCCAGTTCTCCAAATTCTACCATGGAATTGGCCAACTGCGACCTCTCAGCTAAAGAAGCTGTACGTGAGCTCTTCTAGAGGGAGCTGTGACCCCACATTACATTAATGAATTCAGAGGCATATGGCAAGGTTTGTGACAAATGCGTGTGATGTCTCCACTGAAGTTCTTCAAGGGAGGACAGTAGTCAACTGCAGCAGACCTTCTGGGGAAGACTCGTTTGCTACCTGGCCCATCACGGGCCTGGCGGATCTGCCTCTGGGGTGGGGTGGACTTGAAGCTGGCAGGGAGATTTGGTTAACGTCCAATGGGGGCTGTCTTGAGTTCTTGATGTCCCTCCACACACTATAGATCGTACCAGCCACGTGGGGGACAGAAACAGAGGCTTGACCGTGACTTTGTCTTTTAAATAAATGGTCCTTCATGTGTGAAAATATATCCCCCATCAGTGAGCTACTGACTTGGTTTCAAAATTGACTAGGCATTTGAATTATTCTGGGAATCTGTCCAAAATGCAGCTTTCGGAGACCATCTCAAGTTGCTCTTAGCTAGGTCCCCAAAGATGGTTCTTGTTTTTCTAAACTGCTCCCATGATTTTCACTTGCAGACAGGTTTGAGAACCAACCTGGGCCCGACATGAGCTACTTGAGCTGTCTACCTTTGGGCATCTTCTCTAACCTGGCTAAGCCTTGGTTTCCCATTCTGTAAAACAGGGGTTGTATTAGTTTGCTAGGGCTGCCATGATGAAATATCACAACTGGGTGGTTTAAACCATGTCGATTTCCTTTCTCACAGTCCTGGAGGACAGAAGTTCAGGGTGAAGGTGTTGGCAGGGTTGGTTTCTTCCGAGGCCTTGCTCCTTGGCTTGTGGACGGCCTCCTTCTTCCTGTGTCCTCCCCTCGTCTTCCCTCTGTGCACGTCTGTGTCCTAATCTCCTCTTCTTGTAAGGACACTAGTCATATTGGATTGGTACCCACCCTAATGACCTCTTTATAACTTAATTACCCCTTTCAAGACCTTATTGCCAAATAGAGTCACATCCTGAGGTACTGGGGGTTCGAACTTCAACATAAGAATTTTGGAAGGGACACAGTTCAGCCCTTGTAATGTGCTCATTGTGAGGATTACATAAGATCAGCCACTTGAAGCCTGGGGGTGGGGGTGGGGGTTTGTAGGCAAATCAGAAGATGCAAACTCTTATTTTCCGTTCCCCCCAATTTTGCTGGCACTATGTGGGAAAATCGCCTTTTAAGACGTGAACGACACACAGGAAAACGGGACTTGTCTTTTAGGCGATAATCCCCTTAAAACATCTGGTCTGCCCCACCCCCACCCCGAGAGCCGGTGCAAATCCACCGGCCATGAAATGGTGGCCCTGAAATCCGAGCAGCTGCAGTGGTAAAGCCCGGTTCCCGGAATCTGAGCTTAGCACTTACGACTGAGTTTCTTTTCAAAAGAGCTGGAGGCTCAAACACTTGTTGCCCTTAATCCTTTCTCAGAGGAAGGGGAGGCGCTTTAATGCGGCCACAAAGTCCCCACTGTGGGTTTGCAGAGGGCTCTGGTAGAGTTTCATGCTCATCCTCACCCACCTCCCCGCCCGGCCGGGGACCCGAGGCAAGGCCAGCAACCCCACACCTGGGACCACCTGACGGGGCAAAGAAGAGAGGCCAGGGCTCCACAGAGCCTGCGGGAGTGCCCCGCCGTGGGCCCAATTCCTGCCCCTTGGGTGCCGCCCGCTCTGAGAGGCCACTGCTCAGTAAAGTCACCACCCCACACTGTGAGGGAACCTAGGCTTCCCAGTGCCCACGGTTGCGAAGGTTGGCTGAAGGGCGGGTCCCTTTACTTCCTCATTACTGATGAGCGTGGAAGAAAGGGGGGATTCTTGGAGCCTCCAAAGCAGGCCGGTGTGAAGCATACAACCACAAAACTGAACCGTCTCCAGGGCGGCCCCGTTGCCTCAGGTGGAACGAACAGCACCCTCTTGTCCACACCCCCTGCTTTGGGGCCTGGAGTCTCCTTTCATAGGATGGGTAGGTGGGGCAGAACGTGGACGTGAGTTTGGAGAGGTGGGCGAGAAGCCCTCCATCTCCGGGCCTCCAGTCCTTCATCCGGTTGGATCCGTTACCTCGATACGCACTCTTTCTCAGCTCTCATATGTTATGGTTCCATGATTCCATCTCCACCCAGACTAACGAGACGTGACCCTCTGGTTCAGCCCAGTTAGCAGTCACGCACTGGGTGTGGAAGGTAACATTCACTTTTGAAAGGAGAGAGACAGAGACAGAAAGCAACATGTTGTCCCAGGAAATCAAGCTTGAAGAACCTTAACTTTGTCCAGAATCGTGAATATCCATGAGTTGTCTCGACTCACTCAGGGGAATAGCCCGGACCGACCCTTGGGACCCCTGCTATGCTGTTTGATTCGATAGATTTAAACTTAGTTCAGAACCAGAGGTGTTCCCTTATCCCCTCCACTCCAGCACCAATCTGTTTACCCAGATTCAGGGGTCTCCAGAAGAACCTGGTGTATTCCCAAGGCCACCTTTACCACAAGTCTCCAAAAGGGAGGACCAGCTTTGTTATTTGCCATTGCAGAGTCTGACTCACAGAAGACACTCAATAAATATTTGTTAAATAACTGAGTGAATGGATAATAAAAGTAATATGTATTCTTTGCAGAAAACTTGGAAAATATAAAAAAGTATTTTTAAAAGATTTATTTATTTATTTATTTATTTGAGAGAGAGAGAGGGTGAGCTGGGGGAGGGGCAGAGGGAGAGGGAGAGGAGCTGAGCAGGGAGCATGATGTGGGGGGCTCGATCCCAGGACCCCAAGATCGTAATCTAGGCTGAAATCAAGAGCCGGACGTTTAACCAACTGAGCCACCCAGGCACTCCATGAAAAGTATTTTTTTTAAATTTATTTATTTGACAGAGAGAGAGACAGCCAGAGAGAGAGGGAACACAAGCAGGGGGAGTGGGAGAGGAAGAAACAGGCTCCCAGTGGAGGAGCCTAATGTGGGGCTCGATCCCAGGACTCTGGGATCACACCCTGAGCCGAAGGCAGCCACTTAATGACTGAGCCACCCAGGCGCCTCCGATGAAAAAGTATTTTTTAAAAAACCTAACTTTAATCCGAACACCTAGAGAAGCCACTGCTGATATCTTGTGGCCTCAAACATGGTGAGTAGATAGATACCTTTCATGGTCAGCGCCCTTGTCCTTGAAGTCCCGCACTTGGCCTCAGCCTCTAGTCCTCTTCCTCTGGAGTGTCTTAGCTGGTTCTTTCTCAGAAAAGGGTGTCACACTCATTCACACTGAGGTGTAATTGCATAATAACAGCTGAAACTATTACCTAACTAGGCAATTTATATTTTTAAGAAGACTTACCACTTTCAGATGAAAGGATAAAGCAGCCAGCATTCCTCTCCCTCCCTCCCCTCTGCTGCGCTGTCCCAGAGTCCCCTACACGGGGAGCTATTAGATCTGAGGTCCACGCCCAGCACTGTCACTAATCAGCCATGCTGTGACCTTGGGCAAGTCATTAACTCCTCCAGCTCTTCTCTGTAAGGTTAAGGAGGTTGAGCTGGGAAACAAATCACCCATGTCCAACAATCCTCCATTACAATTCATAAAAATCATGCGTATATGTATAATATCTATTTATTTAAATTTTATTCCAAAAAATGCAAACAATCTAAAAGCAGAGGAAATGACACAGTGACCTCTGTTTACTCATCATCCAGCTGTCAAAAGCAACCATTCCTGGACTTTGGTTTCATTTATATCACCACCTAGTTCTCTTCGGGAACCAGGTCAATTTGAAGCAAATCCCAAACATCATACCCTTTCCTATGTAAATATTTAGTGTAAATCTGTAAAAGATAAAGACTTTTTTTTTTTTAAAGTAATCTCTATGCCCAACACGCGGCTTGAACCGATGACCCCGAGATCAAGAGTCTCACGCTCCACCAGCCAGCCAGCCAGGCGCCCAGAAGATAAGGACTCTCTATTTAAAGATGATTATCACGTCTGAAAAACACGAAGAACAAGTTCAATTTCATCAAATGTAACCAGTCGGTGGAACGGACTGTGTGTGTATTTGTGTAGGTGTCTTCAGGATTTCCTTTATTTTGTGGGGTTCCAGGAACCAAATCGACAAGTTCCAACTGAGCTTTTCCTACGCCGTCTGGGGCTAGAGGCAAGATCTGCTCTGGTCCCTTGTCCTCGGATGGCACCTGGAAAAATGAAAGCACCAATTCAGAGCAGCAGTCGCTCAGCACATTTCGAGGAAGAGCTCTGGACATCTTGCAAGAAGAGGGTGAGACGAACATTGACGATATCTTTGGGAAGCCGGTCTTTGTTCAGAAGGACTTCCTGGAGAAGGTGAGGCATAACCTGGGGCTTGAATTTAGGAGCATGCATGAAGCCCTGTAGGGANNNAAAAGCAAAGGGAAATCCTCAACTCATTTGATTTCACGAGCCGATTTCTGTGAGGCTTGGAGATCTGCATCAGCTAGAGGTGGGATTCATCTCTCCCTCTTCTACTTGTCACACTTGTTCTGAAATCTGCATGCTGCTCTGAGATGTCATGTGTGTCGCTTGGGGGGAGAAGGCATAGGAGAGGGAGACGCAAAGTTGGAGAGGCTCATTGAGAAGCAAGCATTCAATACGTGTTGAATAAACACTGGCAGAGGGTGGGGCCATGGAGCTAGTGTTATGGGATGAATCTGAACGATTTTCATGTAGTTAACGAAGCAAAGCATCCCCTGTTAAGGACGGATCTGGGATGGAGGCAGACGGTAGCATTGAGGGTGGCCCAGTCTTTGAACCGGCTCTTTGCCAAGCAGTTGCCTGCTGGTCCCTGCAGGTTTTCAAGCGAGTCTCCTTCTCCTATACCCACCCTGTAACTCCGGGCCATTTATCTCTTCCGTTTAGTTCAAAACGGTTTTAATTTAGTTTTTTAGATCAAAGTCATAACTCCACAGAACTTAGAGAGTCGGATAGGTTTGGAAAGCTCACCATGAACAGCAATTCCTCAACTGTCCACTGCCCTCTGCCACGTCCTAAGACCAAGGCAATCACTTGCATTTTAACAGATTCTCTTGATATTTACATCTATGTATCTGTACGAACGTGATCTTATTGCTATTTCTTTTTTTTTTTTTAAGATTTTATTTATTTATTTGGGAGAGAGAGATAGAGAGTTGAGCAGGGGGAGCAGCAGAGGGAGAGGGAGAAGCAGGCTCCGCACTGAGCGCAGAGCCCGACACAGGGCTCAATCCCAGGACCCTGAGATCGTGACCTGAGCCGAAATTGGAGGCTTAATTGACTGAGCCACCCAGGTGCCATTTATTGCTATTTCTTGATGTTTGGTTTTTGGCATTGACTACCGACTTCCTCTACAGAAGAAAGGATTTTACTCTTTCATATAACGCACTCATACACACACGCTCACGCACACATGTGCGTACACACACACACACACACACGGATGTGCTTCCTCCATTCTCCCTCTATGGTTTCATTGGAATGTTGGAGATTAAGTGAAATGGGAAGTATAGGCTTCCAGTGAGGGAATGAATAAGTCACAGGAATAAAAGATACAGCATAGGGAGTAGAGTCAATATACTGTAATAACACAGAGCACACAGCCTAATGTAGAGAGATGTGGAATCACTATGTTGCACACCTGAAACTAATGTGACATTGTGTGCCAACGATACTCAAAAAAGAAAGAAATTTTGGAGGTTAATATTAAAGTTGTTACATTATTAAAATCCTGTAAGTGCTGTGAGTAGCTGACTCCTGAATGCTGTGTTTATTTTTCCGCCCCTGAACAACCTATGCTCTTGCTAAAGTTCACAACGGCTTCACCTTTTCTTGTTTGAATAATTTATCCCTCAACTCTGCCCTCTTCTCAATGTGTTCACACAATACTTTCATCTTTCTGAAGAAGTACTTCCAGAACCTTCTGACAGGTTACCCTCTATGACTACTATGCAGCTGTTGTGTTAGAGGTAACCTCACCTCTCTTTTGTGCTGGAACCCCTGTTTCCCAGACCCTACATCTTCCTCTTTTGAAAATCCTACTCCTTTTTGATAAAAAATATCTCCAGCAGCCTCCTTATAAGGCCCTTGCTTATCTGAAAACATGCTTATCACACCCTCATATTTGATTAATAGTTTTGTTAGGTATAGAATTCTACCTCTGGGAATATTTTTTTCTTTAGGATTTTGAAACATTTCCCATTTGTCTTCTCTCATATTGTTTTTAAGAAGTCCAACGCTGGGGCGCCTGGGTGGCACAGTCAGCTGGGCGTCCGACTCTTGATTTTGGCTCAGGTCATGATTTCACGGATGTCTTGGGATTGAGCCCTGTGTTGGGCTCTGTGCTCAGTGGGGAGTCTGCTTAGGATTCTGTCCCTCTCCCTCTTCCTCTGCCCCTCCCCCCCAGGATGAATAAGTAAATCTTAAAAAAAAAAAAAGGTCCCATGCCATTCTGATTCTTGATCGTTCATATAAAGCTTTTTTTTCTTTTTTCCTCCTTGGAAACATTTGATGTCTTATTTTTTTATTAAGATTTTATTTATTTATTTGACAGAGAGAGAGAGCCCACAAGCAGGAGGAGAAGGAGGCAGTGGGAGAAGTAGGCTCCTTGCTGAGCGGGAAGCCCGACTTGGGTCTTGAGACTTGATCCCAGGACCCCAGCCAGGATCATGACCTGAGCCAAAGGCAGATGCTTAACCGACTGAGTCACCCAGGCGCCCCTAATAGCCTCTGTTTATCCCCAGTGTGATGAAATTGCACAATGATGTGTCTTGGCAAATCAATTTCCATCCATGATGCTAGATATAATTGTGAAATTCAGGACCTTAATATCTGGGAAGTTTTCATGCATTTTTTATTTGGGACATTTCCTCCCATTTTGTCTGGATCTGTTTTCCATATTTGTACTTCAATGTTCTGGTGTGGTCCTATCATTTCATCACTTCTTCTCTCTTATTTTCTCTTTGTGTTTCTGCTATACATTCTCAGCGATGTCCTTAACTTTTTTTATTTCTGCTCTTCCCAAGCACTTTTGTCTGTTCTCTGAATGTTTTCTTAAGATTTATTTATTTATTTTAAAGATTTTATCTATCTATCTATCATCTATCTATAGAGAACATGAGTGGGGAGAGGGGCTGATGGAGAGGGAGAGAGAAACATGCTAAGCCCGATTGGGGCTCGATCTTACAACCCATGAGATCACGACCTGAGCCAAAATCAAGAGTTGGATGCTTAACCAGCTGAACCACCCAGGCATCCCTGAGAGAGAGAGAGAGCACATACTTGGGGGAGAGCAGCAGCAGGAGAGAGAGAGAATCCCAAGCAGACTCCCCACTGAATGCAGAGCCTGACACAGGCTTGTTCCTATGACCCCAAGATCATGACCTGAGCTGAAATCAAGAGTCAGATGTTCAGCCGACTGAGCCACCCAGGCACCCGTGAATTTTTTTTTTAAATCAGAATCCTATTCATTTTTTCCAGTTTTACTGAGATATAATTCACAAGCATTGCTGTGTAAGTTTAAGGTGTATGACATAGTAGACTCCTATCTTATTTCATGGATGCACTATTTTTCCCTTACTCTCTGAGAATATTGATAAACATTCTTAAACGTTTTCTTCTCCCTCTATAATTTCTATAGCTTCTGTTGCTTCCAAGTTACTTCCCCTTGCTCTCTGGTTCTGCCTTTTCTGTTAGAGGCTGTTCTCAAATATCAACTGGCCCTTAAATGCCTCTTCATATTCACAAGTGGGGCACTAAAAGCCGATGGTAAGCTCCGTGCACGTTTGTAGGGCTTGGCAAATCTGGGCTTCGGTTCAGTGATCTTCCTGGGCCATTCTCCTGGGGAACTTTGGATCTCAGTGTCTTGAAGTCTTTTCTCTTGCATTGTTGGAAGAGCTGCAGTGAAGCCTCTCACAGTCTCTCATGTGGAAGCCATCGTCCTTGCTACCATTGTTCTGGAAATGAGATCAGGAAAATAGCCAGAGATCTCAACATTCAGAATGTGAACATTTGTCTGACTTGACTTTACAGAACAGAAAAAGACTGGAGATCCAGCTGCTTCTTAAAAAGACTTCTAGTCAGTCATTCTGCTAGTAGACCCACCTTTATTGCTACTTCCGTAGGTCCTGAATGTCATCAGTTCTTGAGCAAGTGGGCTGCTTTTCACTGTCTCCATTGGGAGATGATTCTGCTTTCTCAGCTCTGTCACATCAGTTACCAAGCATGCATTTGCCTTCCAGCTTCCAATCTTTTTGTTACTATCATCGCTCCTGTTCTCTTCATCCTGTAGGTTTGTGTCTTCTCCAAAATACCTGCTCTGCTGTTGTTTTAGGAAATCTTCAGGGGGACAGGAAACTAACCCCTGTGTTCAACTTGCCATCTTTGAATAGAAGTTTCCCCTTCCCCCCATCTCCACTCAGTGGTCTTGGCTTTAGAACTTTTCTCTTCCTGTCCTCATCACAGTAACAATCAAATATGCAAATAAAAACAACACCGAAGCCCATTCCAGTGTCCATTTGTCGTTTTCATAACTTTGCTTTAACATCTAAAGAAAAATTCGCTTCTCCACTTGTTTTAGATCTTCTAACGCAGCAAAAGGAAAGAAGAGAGGGGGAGAACTATGAGGTAGGACTTAAGTGGTTCTCCCCATTCCCTGGAAAACAACAGTAGCCAGGGTGGTCCAAGAGCTCCTGATGTGTGGGAGGGATCTTGAGGCACATGCACTGCCCCCTGGTGGGTGAGCTGGTACTGCTTTTAGGGTTCCTCAAGCTTTCCAAGATGGTGACGTCTGAAGGGAAGTCCAGTTACCATTGCCAGAGGTAAGATTTGAACTCAGACCAAAGGAAAAGAAGTGGGAATGTTCTAAGTTTAAAGTTCTTTTTCAGGTCCTACCAATCAGTATGTCCATGCCAGCATCGATCAGTACGCCATGTGTGGCCTCATAACTATCACTGGGCATTAGCATTACTGAGGCAACGGCTATTTCCCCCAGCTTCTAGAATGTCATCACCCTGTGCAGAGGGAAAGCTCAGGTTTTAAGAAACAAGACATGTCATTCCACATGAAAGTCACCGTCAGTCATTTCACCCATGACCTTCTACAGCTGTGCCATCCCAATATGGTAGCTGCTAGCCACATGGGACTGTTCAAATTTCAGTTGATTAAAAATTTAGTTTTTCAGTCACTCTAGCCACATTTCAAGTGCTTAACAGCCCCATGTGGCTATCATCTCGGACAGCATAGATAGAGAACATTTTTATCACTGCAGAGAGTTCTATTGGTTAGCACTGGTCTAGAGCTCTTAATAAGTGTCAGGAACTTTCTTTGATTCTTGCAGACAGAATTAATCACAGCCTCATCTATGTTCCTACACGTCTTTGTTCCCTCCCCTGCCACCCCCTTTAACACAGTCTGGCTTGAAATGCACTTAGTTAGATAATAGGCCTGTCTCTCCCACTTGACCATAAGCTCATGAGGGCTGGAACCAAGCTTGTGTCATTTGCCATTATTCCCAGCACCTAGGGCAGGGACCAGCAAGCAGAAGTTCCTGAATAAATGTGAGCCGAATGAATGACTGAATCGTAAACTCCCTCAGGGAGGGAATGAAATGTTCTCGGGTCTGTACTCCCCGTGGTTCCTTGAGCAAAGAGGGGACCTCATGAACGTCCGTTGGACGGCCGCGCGCTGCGGCACCTGCCAGCCTTGGCATGTACTTTAGTGCCACTGAGACAAAAAGCCGGATCGCTGTGTCCCCCAAGCCCCCAAACTCACCAAGCTCCCCTCACCTCTGTCCTTGCACATTATTATCTCCTGTGGCCTTGCTCCATCCCACCCCATGTCTCTCTGCTTTGTAGCCCCAACCTTGCCTCCAAGGGGGAGGTCTGATCACGCACTGCCCGACCCCCGTACACACACACGCACCTGTGCAAACGCGTGTGCACTCTCTACTTGGCCTTCGACATCCTTTCTCCTCCCACCTCACACCTGGAAGCGTGGTCTCCAGACTGCGGCGTGTGCGTCCCCTATGACCCTCTGGAGTGGAGAAAAGAATGTTTGGACTTCTGGGATTTTTTAAAAATCTCACTATTTAAAATTGCCTTATTCTTCCATCTATTTTAATATGTCAATAATATATTCGTGTAGTCATTATGCTTTTTAATACAATAAATACATATATTTGGAGTACGATCTAACATTTTTATCGATAGGAGTGTGCGGGACAAAAGACATCTGCCGTAGCCTACCTCGTGCCCTTCCACCTCCTGGTCTTGCACTGCAAGGACCAGCAGGAGCCCACTCCTCCCTGCACGCCCTGGTCTACTCTGGGGCAGCAGGTTTTCGGGGAACTGACATAGCGCCCCTACCAGCCCCTGATGTCTTCCGTTTTTGAATTCTTATTGTACTTCCGGTAGCACACCGCACTTGGTCTTGGATTCTTCGGATTGTTTTCAGGAACTAGCTCTGTCTTGCTAACCAAACGGCAAATTGCACGAGCATCTTACACTTGTTTTGTACTGGAGACCCTCTTAGAATGGAAGGGCCGAGAGAATACCCAGTCTGATCACATGTCATATACAAGGGAACGGAGTCGGGGAGTAAAGCGACCTGCTCAGGGACCCCCAGGGCAAAGCCTGCCCCGGTCATACATTGGGACCCTGGATCTGGACAGAAGTAGCTCAACAAATGTGGGAAGAACTATGCTTCCAAGGGTCTCTGCTCCAGCCCCCTAAAAGCGGCCCGGAACACCGTGATTATGTTCCCTGCCTGCCCTCAGCTTGCCAGGCTAGTGAGGAACAGCACCTCTGTGAGGTTTGGAGAAGGAGGAGGTGTCAGCTGCTAACTGACAAGAGATAAGAGCCAAGGTCATGACCTTCAAATGACAAACCAGCCTATTAGTTTAGCATTATGTGTCTCCAATGTCAGAGCCAGGCCTGGTGGAGATGTGACTTTTTTCTTATTCAGGAAGCCCCTTACTTGAAAATGAGAGAAGACTCTAGCAACTGCTGGAAATCCCTTCTTTTAAAACAATAAGAAGAACCTTCACCTAGGAAACTTGGCTCCCTGCTCCTTGACAATTTCGCTGTGCCCTTAAGCTGGCTGAGCCGCAGAGCAGGCAAATGATTCGAACCTGTGGGCTTAAAAAAAAAAAAAAAAAAGATGCCAATCAAATGTAAATGATGAGCCCATTAAATAATGATTTTCATTCAAACTCAACAAAACACATTTCTCAGACTTTGGGATCAGCCCTGTGTCCAACTTTTGCTCTTAATTTTTTTTAACACTTAATTTGTGATATTCTACGATCATTTTTAGGTTTGGGGGTTGGATTTTTTTTTTTTTTTTTTGTGAAGTACTGACCAAAAAAATCTTGCTGCATTCAGTCTCCTGAGAATGTTGGGTCGAGTTTTTTGATCCCTGTGGCTCATTGATTTGCGGGCTGATGTAGTACGAGGGGGCCTTATTAGTGGCGTCTGTCCCTGCTGTAATGTTTTTGTTATTTTTCCTCATTTGTTCACTCTGACATCATGTCATTACAGAATGGTGCTGTTCAGGCCCTGCCTGGGCTGTTCGTTAGCGTGTGTTTAATGAGCAGCTTAATTGAGCTGTCTAGTAGGCCACCTGTCGCCCTCCGGACTTATTAACATACTAATGGCCTGACATTGTATTCTCTGACAGGCAACAGGGCTTACTGATTTGATGTCTGGACATGAGGATTTTATGCAGGAATGAGAGCGGGCATTGGGAAGGAGGTTTAAAAAACGCAAATTAACTCTTTGGTATCTCTGTGTTTATGGCTCTCTTGTGGAAAAAAAAAAAAAAGTCCAACCCACGGCCGGCCAGGAAAGCATGTGCTGGGGAGGAAGGCCAGCCCCCGTTGTGGCTCCCCGAGAGAAAATACGCTCGCTCCGCCTGAGAAGAGCAGGCTTCGTTGAGGGTACAGTGTTATTGTCAGGAACTACTTCAAAGGGGGATCTGCACCCCCCGGGGAAAGTTTTGTGCCTAGACGCTTCTCTGCTGGGGCTGAGCCCATGAAAAGCAGCGATGCTTCGATGCTTCGTCTGAGCGGCGTGAGTGGGGTCTGCTGTCCTGCCTTTTAAAGGCAGCTGAGGACAGCACCGGGGACACCGGCGGGGGCTGGGGGGAGAAGACCTCGAAGAGGTGGCCGGAGCTTGCGTAGACGTGCTAGCGGAGGACACTTGTCCTGTTTCTGTTTTACTTCTGTGTGCTCGCCTCTTTCCCCCTGGCCTTCCTTGCAGAGATGGGAGGAAGACCGGCTGTGCTGGGAAATTTCAGGGGAGTGAGTCCAGAGAACGAGACAGCACTCCCCCAGGGGCTGGGTGTGGCTTTTCTGCCACAGCAGCTCCCCCCCCCCCCCCCCCGCCCCCTCCCTGGTCTAGGGGCTGGGCTTGGCCGCTGTGACCCCCAGGCCCAAGGTTCCAGCCAAGTCAGCAGAGGAGCTATAGAGAAGCCGGCTCTGCAGTGCGAGCCAGAGAGCGCTCTGGGTGTGGCTGCCTGAAAGCGGCATTCCAGAACTTGGCACGTTGAACCTGCAGCCTTCAGACCTTCTTTATGGGAGGTCATGAGTGGTCCCCCGCCTCCTGGGCTCTGAGCGCGGGAATGCTGCCAGTGGAGCGGTCACATTTCCTCTCCTTGCTAGTACCCACTATGCAGGGAGGAGGAAGAGAAGGAAGAGGGAGCAGGGGAAGGAGGAGGGAGGGGAAGAAGAGCAGAAACCCACATACTCTCTACCTGTTCACTTTCCTGTGAGGAGGAGGAGGATAGCCTTAATTTTTATTTTTTAAGCCGAGCCTTTTATAAATATGATTTTGTTTAAGTTTTCTATCCGGGAGTTTCATAACGTCTGCACCATTGATGCCTTAAGCCAGATCATTCTTTGCTGTGGGGGACTGTCCTGTGCATTGCAGAAGGTTGGGGTGCCTCCCTAAATGCCACCCGCTAGATGCCAGTAGCGAACCCCAACCCCCATCAACAATGTCTCCAGACAGATGAACATAGAGAAAGGGAAGGAAAAATAAAGTAAGAGAAAAACAGAGAGGGAGGCAAACCGTAAGAGACCCTTAACTCTAGGGAACAAGCTGAGGGTTGCTAGAGGGGAGGTGGGTGGGGGTTGGGGTAACTGGGGGATGGGCATTAAGGAGGGCACTTGATGGAATGAGCCCTGGGTCTTATGGGCAACTGATGAATCACTAAATTCTACCCCTGAAACTAAACATACACTATATGTTAACGAAATTGAATTTAAATTTTAAAAAAATGTCTCTAGACATTGCCAAATGTCGGGGGTGGGGAGTTGCCCCCAGTTCAGAAACACTGCTCTAGAGGCGGGTATATTGCCCTCAGTTGGTCGACGGGAAGCAAACACTCAGAGTGTAAAAGGGGGACTCACTCACAGCTACTATGCAGGAGGAAGAGCAGGGTCCAGACCCAAGTCGGTCGGATCTCATATCCCGGGCCCCTCCTTTGCACAGTCCCCCTGGGCATGATGAGGGGGATATAGTTGTGACCAGAGATGGGTCAGCTGACTGCACCCACACCTGACCATTGCAGCGCTGGTACAGGTGAGGTATTTTGCCACGGATTTCACACGTTATCTTTTAAAATCTTCTCCGTATCCTTTGGAGGCAAGTACTGTAATTCTTCTGTTTTAAAAGATGAGGAAACTGAGACTCAGAGAAATTAAAGTAACAAGTCCAAGGTCAAGGTCACATAGCCAGCAGGGTCGAGAGTCTCCTCCAGATCCTCCTGGCTTCAAAGAACATGTGTTTTCTGCTGTAGCAACCAGAATCTTCAGCCAGTTGCACCCAGGGACCCCATCCTTACCGTCCATTCTCCTATCTTGCCAAAAGAAGGGGCATTTCCTCCCTCTATTTCCCTGACTGACCAGGGCGCTGTGCCTGGCATGTTTCCCCAGAGATATGTGTGATGGTTCATTTTATGTGTTACCTTGACCGGCCTGGGGTGACTAGATATTTGATCAAAACTATTCTTGGTCTTGGCCGCTTGGGTGGTGCAGTCAGTTAAGCGTCTGACTCGATTTCGGCTCGGGTCATGATCCCAGGGTCGTGAGATCCAGCCCCACATCAGGCTCGGCATGCAGAGTCTACTTGAAATTCTCTCTCCCTCTGGCCCTCCCCCCACTCATACACGTGCACTCTCTCTCCCTCTCTTTTTCTCCAACAAATACATCTTAATTTTTTTGTTGTTGTTGTTATTCTCGGTATGTCTGTGAGGGTAGTTCTGGATGAGCTTAACATCTGAATCAGTAGATTCAGCAAAGCAGACTGCTGTTTCTAATGAGGGTGGGCCACATCCAATCAGTTGAGGGTCTCAATAGAACAAAATGCTGAACCCCCTCCAAAAAAGAGAGAATTCCTCCTGCCTGATGCCATTTGAACTGGGACATTGGCTTTTTCCAGCCTTTGGACTTGAACTGAAACATCAGCTCTCCCCAGGGTCTCAAGCCTGCTGGCCTTCAGACCAGAAGTATACTGTCAGCTCCCCTGGGCCTCCAGCTTGCCCTGCAGATCTTGATCCATAATCACATGAGCTAATTCCTTATAGCAAATCTCTTTATATACATATACATACTCACATACCTATGTACACGTACATCCTGTTGGTTCTGTGTCTCTGGAGAACTCTGACTAATACAGCATTTTGGCTAGCTTTTAGACATGGTCACTTTTTATATCTCATAGTTTCATTTTGTTGTAGGACTGACTCGTAATCCGTGCCTAGCTGTTTTTCTTAAAAAATGCGATCTGAGACTAATGATGTCAAATATCTCATAATGTCACCTCTTCAGACAACTTATCTCTCTGCGCTACTTTCTGGGTGAATTCCTCCATAGTGATCTTCCAGTTCATCAATTCTCTCTTTAGCCATCCGATTAGAGTTTCTCCTGCACTATTAAGCTTTCTAGATTTCAGCAATAAGCTGCCTTATCTCCAAGATTTCTGAATGGTTCTTTTTCATACCTATCTATTCATTTTCTATTTCTGCCTGGCTCAAGTCCTTCATTTTTTATCTTTTTCATCTTTGTTATCTCTTCCTTTAAGTCTTGGAAGATATTCAGCATAGTCATTTAAAGAATCTTTTTCAGATTGCACTATGATTTTTATTTTCTTTTAAGTGATTTTGCTTCCTGGCTTGATTATGTTGATTTGGTGTGAGCTTGTCAAGAATTCATTTATTTTTGTTTTGTTTCATTTTGTCATCACTCCAGTGGCTCTTTACTCACTGTTCCCTTTTGGGGGTGGAGGAGTGGGTTGTTGTTTTCACCTGCCCCCTGTGATCTCCTGTTCAGAACCACATCCTCTGGTGGGTTTTCAGAGTGTTCATCCTACAGAGATAACTGGGGATATTGCAGTTGTAGTCACGGAGCCATTAGGTAAAATGCCCAGATCCTGGCTGCAAAGTGTTGCTCTTCCTCATTTTAATAGGTGTGCATCTGCAATCTAGGCAGTGGTGGATAGAAGCATGTTTCATCCTCTCTGTAAGGGGAAGCTGAACCCCATCCCTGGCTCCATCCCTGCTTTGCATGATTTGGAGTTTCAACCACTAAGCTCCCTGCCTCCTCCAACTGCTTCCAGCAAGCTCGTAGCTTCAGTCTTGTTTTCTGTTTTGTGTTCCTGGATCATGGAGATGTTATCTCTTTTGAACATAGCAATTAAAAAAAAAAATCTATCATGACTCTGTGTTGGTGCCAATGCAAGGCTCAAAGCAGGAATCATGATGCAGTTGAACATCCCCTGCTGTATACGCATCTTATCACCATTTTACAATATCATATCGAAAATCTCCATACAGGAAGAGTTGCCTGCTTGTGATCTTAGCTTACAAAATGCTTCAAAGTGTGGGCTGAGTCAGCCTGCTTGGGTTCAAATCCCAGATCTACCACTTACCAGTTCTGGAAACTTGGGCCAAGTTGTCTAAGGTTTTAAGCCTTATTTCCCTCATCGTGAAATGTATCAGTAGTACAACGTTTTAAGGTTGTTATGAGGATTAAATAGAGTAATCCAAGCAAAAGCACTTCCCACAGATTCTGGCATGTGGTCAGCCCTCAGTCAATGTCTGCTGTTATTATGGCGGTTATTACTGCTTGGTTTGAATCAAATATCCAACTTCAGAGAATTATTATTTTTCAAAAGGTTCCAGTGGCCCAAAAGGCAGAAGAGGGAAATGCCAAGAAATGTTTTAACTGCTAAATTTTTTTTTTTAAAGATTTTATTTATTTATTCAACAGAGATAGAGACAGCCAGCGAGAGAGGGAACACAGGCAGGGGGAGTGGGAGAGGAAGAAGCAGGCTCATAGTGGAGGAGCCTGACATGGGGCTCGATCCTGTAACGCCGGGATCACGCCCTGAGCCAAAGGCAGACGCTTAACTGCTGTGCCACCCAGGCGCCCCTAACTGCTAAATTTTTTAAGGTGCTTTCGTATCTGTTATCCATAGTCCCACAAAAAATCTGTGCTTTGTTTTTCCAATTGTATAGCCAAAAAAATTAACCACAGGATTAGGGCACACTTTTTTTTTTTTTAATTACTGCACACTTTTGACTATCAAGAGGCACATGAATGAAAAGTCACACTCAGCTGACACCCTCGGGGGCACTAGCAATACCACCATTTCTTGGGAAACAGATTAGGAAGCAGCTCTCAGAAAACCCTGGTTTCTCCCTGGAAAGTGGTACTCCCCATTTCTCAGATTTGTCAACGTGGCTCTGCCCGTGGTGGTCCTGGACACCTGAGATTGCACCTGGGTATGTATTCCATCTTTCATGCTGGGAAACTGAGAGGGTGTCTGCTTCCTCCTCCATATCCACTTCATGTCACCTGTACTCTGCTCTGGGCCCCGCATCCGCACGGCTTCCATCCACAGGCTCCCCTCCCCTCCGGTTCCTGGCTGGTTTGGCCAATAGGCAGGGTGACCAGCCTTTGAGAAAGTCAACCTGGGACACAGTCAAATAAGATGAAACAATAATCACCACCCATAGCAAAATAACATACAACAAATACTCAGATATGTGTGTGTTATTCCTTTAACGTGAAAATAGGAAAAACAGGGGCACCTGGGTGGCTCAGCTGGTTGAGCAGCAGACTCAGGTCGTGATCTCAGGGTCATAAGATTGAGCCCTGCATTGGGCTCCATGCTCAGCAGGGAGTCTGCTTGAGGATTCTCTGTCTCCCTCTCTCCCTCTGCCCCCTACCCTGTGAATGCTCTCTCTCTCAAATAAATAAATAAATAAATAAATAAATAAATAAATAAATCTTAAAAAAAAGAAAATATGAAAAATAAAAAGGTACGTCAAAGGGAATGTAATCGACGATATTACAGCAGCGTTGTATGGTGGGTGACAGACGTTAGCTATTTGCTGTGAGCACAGCCTAACCATAGACTCGTCGAATCACTATGTTGTACACCTGAAACGAATGTAACATTATGTGCCAACTGTACTTCGATAAAAAGAGAGAAAAGGGGGGAAATGTGAAAAATAAATACCTGAAATTATATATTATTCTATATTACTCACTTTCCTGTTACACAAATGCTATTATTTAAACAAAACAGCAGTAGGACTAGGGAATTAGTAGTAATTAGTAGCAGGACTAATTAAAGAAAGAGGACATGTGAGAAATAACAACAATACTTTGATCATGTTTCTTTCTGTCTGTATATAATACAGCAAGTTATTTTTTTTTAAAAGATTTTATTTAGTTATTCAACAGAGATAGAGACAGCCAGCAAGAGAGGGAACACAAGCAGGGGGAGTGGGAGAGGAAGAAGCAGGCTCCCAGCGGAGGAGCCCGATGTGGGGCTCGATCCCACAACGCCGGGATCACGCCCTGAGCCGAAGGCAGACGCTTAACCGCTGTGCCACCAAGGCGCCCCAAGTTATTTTAACTCCTTATTGGATATTTGAATTTTATAGGTTATATCAAGATACTTGACTGTAAGACCTTTGGAAGGAAAAGATAAACACAATAGGGCTCCTTCAGTATTTTTATTTAGTAAAATGTGGCAATGATACGTTTCTTTCTATCCAGTGATACAGTAGGCATATTTTTACTCTTTGTTTCCTCCTCTGCTAATACTTCTCTAGACTGCCTGCAGCCTCCGGGACAGCCTTCTTTCTCTTGTATGTGGTGATAAAGCTGAACATTGTCAAAAGAAAATTCACTTTTAACTTACAACTCTTCTCTCTTTTTTAAAGATTTTATTTATTTATTTAAGACAGACAGAGAGAGCGCACAAGTGTGGGGGAGGGGCAGAGGGAGAGAGAAGCACACTCCTCGCTGAGCAGGGAGCCCGGCATGGGACTCCATCCCAGGACCCTGAGATCATGACCCAAGCTGAAGGGAAATGCTTAACCGACTGAACCACCCAGCTGCCCTGTTACAGCTCTTCTCTTATGAGGCCCACATTACAATGATGCCTGTCATCAGTCCAAGGTGATAACGTTGAACTGACTATCTTCTCAACAAAAGCATTTGGAAAGCATCCTTACTGGCTGTGGAGGTTGATTTTATATGTGTCTTGGCTGGGCTGTGGGGCCCAGTTGTCAGGTCAAACAGCAGTCTAGATGTTGCTCTGAAGCTACATTTTAGATGTGATTAACCCTTCTCATCCGCCAGCTTTGAGTGAAGCAGATGACCTCCAAAATGTAGGTGGGCCTCATCCAATCAGTTGAAGGTCCTAAGAGCAAAGCTGAGGTTTCCTGAGGAAGAAGGAACCCTCCTCAACATGGAAACCCGGCCTGAGCTTTCAGACTACAGGCCTGCCTCATGAATTTTGGACTCAAGACTGCAACATCATTCTTATCTGAGTTTCCAGACTGCCAGACCGTCCTACAAATTTCAGACTTGCCACAATCATGTGAATCAATTCCTTAAAATCTTGTCTCTGTCTCTCTGTATTTCTCTGTCTCTCCTCTGTTTCTACAGAGAGCCCTGGTTAATAAACTATCAAGAGCAAGGGTTTAGATTTGCAAGAATTTGCTTCCAGCTCTCCAAAACTGCTCATCCACTTTGTATCCACAGGCTTGCTTCAGTAGGCCAGTTATTTCTCACTCAGGACCTTTGCATCTATAAACTCATTATGTGGGTGTTCACGTCTGAGATGCCCATCATTGTATGTACCCTGAAGCATATTAGATAGCACAAGTTACACGTCTCTTTCTCAGGGATAACGGTTTTAAAGCACAGAAATAGTTTTAACTTAGGAAATTTTATTTTATTTTTTTTTAAAGACTTTATTTATTTGACAGAGAGCCAGCCAGCAAGAGAGGGAACACAGCAGGGGAGTGGGAGAGGAAGAAGCAGGCTCCCAGCGGAGGAGCCTGATGTGGAACTCGATCCTGGAACGCCGGGATCACGCCCTGAGTCGAAGGCAGACGCTTAACGACTGCGCTACCCAGGCGCCCCTAACTTAGGAAATTTTAAATTAGAGTACAAGTTACAGATATAGAGTGTAAGTTACAGATTTAATTAAAAAACAAAAAAAAAAAGAGAAAATCCTGTTGCCCTTTTCAGTGATTTTTATTTTACTTATTTTTTAAAGAGTTTTTTTTTTAAAGATTTTAACGATTTGAAAGAGAGAGTGAGAGCGAGAGAGAGCACAAGTGGGGTGGGCGGAGGGAGAGGGAGAAGCAGGCTTCCCGCTGAGCAGGGAGCCTGATGTGAGGCTCGATCCCAGGACCCTGAGATCATGATCTGAGCCAAAGGCAGATGCTTAACCAACTGAGCCACCCATTTGCCCCTTTTCTAGTGTTTTTTAAAAAAGTTTTCAAATGTCTTATTACAAAACCAAGTTTTTTAAAAATATGAGCTTTTGTCACAACACCCACATAAGCTTGAACAACTCCAGGGCAGTCAGCTTGTCCTTTGCTGGGCTCCTCATGGCCCCTTCAAAGACCATCAGACTGTTTTTGTTGGGCAGCATATTCATGGTTTTGCTCTCAGCCTTTCCTCCGTGCTCATCCTTGATGTCTTTCCAAATTAAAGAAGCACATTCTTCTTGTCCCAAACTTTGAATATAGGATTTTGCAGCAGGCCAGCCTCTTTTCCGTGGTGGGCAATAATGACATCTGCATTGCAGGCCCAGGGCCCAGGGGGCTGTCTCCTATCAAGTGGCAAGTCTCATGAAGTGTTTCTCCATGTTTTGAGGAAACTGAAAGTTGACCATGAACTTTCATTACAAAAGCATCAATAACCCCAATAGGAAAATCACATCCCCTAAATTCAGAACAATTAGCAGGGAAGATCTTTGCATTTTCCTTGATAAGAAGGTTGCAGACCTAAAGGAACTCTTGCTGAAATGTACATTTGCACCTTTGGCCGAATGTGCTGCTGGGTTAACAAAGTCCAGTGTTACTTGGACAAAGGACTAACGATCTATATTTTCTGCAGTTTCATAAAATGCTTCATGGAATTCAAGAAGATGATCTGAAACTCCGTTTTTTGATTTTTGAGTACCTGAGAGCCAGGGAAAACATTTTTGGTTTGCTACGATTTACTGAAACATTTGGCTTTCTGTAGAAAGCATGACTGTTGGTAAGAGATGAAAAAAAAATCAGCTCTACCCCATAAGAGACCAATATATCTCTTATCAAAAATTTCCCCTTCTGTGTGCCTATATTTGGGGGTGGGAAAGTAGCATGGCAATGAACCAATGGACAAATACCACATCACTCCAAGTTCCTGGCTTAAGAGAAGAGTGGGATGGCCTGCTGAAGGTTCGGGGAGAGTGCTAGCTGAGAGATGACACACTGAGGTCACAGAACAGTCCGCACCTGTCCCACACACCTGCAAAGGGAGCCACTATAGGGGGCTGTCTTCCCCTTAGCCGGAAGGCATTGGGCTGGGAAGCGAGAGGGTGGAGATGAGACTCCCTCCCATCGTTATACAATGTAACCCTCCGAAGGGGTGTTTGCCTCCCATTCTTCCCGTCTAGGAATTGGAGGGTTTGGAATTTGTCAGTGCCTGTCATGGTCACTTTGTTGTGTCGGCTTGGCCAGGCTGTAGCCCATTATTTAATCAAACACCAACCTACGTGTGGCTGTGTGTGCTGAGGATGTGATGAACATCTCTAGTCAGTTCACTGCAAGGAAAGGAGATGATCTTCAGTAATCTGGGTGGGCCCGATCTAATCAGTTGAAAGGCCTTAAGGGCCCAGCCGAGGTTTCCGTGCAGGAGAAGAGACTCCCCTGGGAACTGCCGCTTCAGCTCCTGTCCAAGAATTCCAGGCTGCCTGTCCTGCCAGCCTGCCCTGTGGGGCTCACACTCACCTAGTCGCCTCCACACTCAGGCAGCCCATTCCCTGCAATAAATCTCTTCAGGTTACGACCGACTTGCTCTGTTTTTTCTGGTGAGATTCTGACTCATAGGGCATCCAAAGGGGAAACGATGCACCCGGGGAGCCAAGGCATGGCTGTTTCAGGGATCCGCATGCCACCTAATCACCGGTGAAGAGGATCACTGTGTTGACCTGGGTGATCGATTCCAATGAGCATGGGGCAAATCACCTAATGGGGGATGCGGATTCATGTGGGGGTCCCAGGACATTCACTAGGATACTTCTCATGACTTCCTTGTCCGTTAGCCCCAGACAATAGAAAGAGAATCACCAAGGACTCAGATCCTTCCAGAATGAAGGCTTAGGTGATCCTTCTAAGTAAAGAACTCGACCTCGCTGAAGTTGGCATAGGACAAGGGGGAGCACAGAAAGATGAGGGCAGAAGGCAGCTGTGGTTACCACCTTGGATTTGTGACCTGCTACAACCAGGAACCATGTCAGTTAAATAAATGAACCATTCCCTGCCTTTCTTTTCGTCATTACCTAATATGAACAGCACTGGCGGTAGCTAATAGCTTAGGTTTCGGGTGGGAGTTTGGCTGAATTGATATCACCCCACAGCGGTACAGTAACTGATGGGACTTTATGTGGTCCTACATTGGGGACGCACACTTTTCAACTGGACAAAGGACAAGAGTAAAAACTAGAGGTCAGAAGGGTGGCCTGTGCCTGATATCTTCCGTCTGCACCCCCAGCTCTGCCCCCCACACCCATCTCCCTGCTCTGTGCCCAGGATGCTGACCTGGGAAGATTGCATTGGCGGGGGGCGGGGGGGACTCCCATGTTCTCTGACTTCCCCGGGGTCCTCAGGCAATGGCGCCAGAGGTGAGAGGGAGCTAGAGGTGAGAGGTCAGACCCTGTGTTCTCCCGGCCCCTCTCTGGGGATCGCCGCAGGCTGGCCGAGTCCCTCCAGACTTGCCGCAGTCAGATGTCACCTCCTCGCAGCTCTGTCTCCATTCCGTGCCCTCAGGCCCGAGGGTGGTGACAGCACCCAGCACTCCAGCCAGCCCGGGAGCTGCACTTGTCCTTGCGGTGCCCTTCCCCCAGCCCACACCACACCTTGTCGGCGGGCCTCGACTGAACTTCCCCCAGATACCACGATGTGCGGGCGCTGTTTCTTGCTCCAACTGTGAATCATACGGGGCTACTGTAGGTTCTCCGAGGATTTCCCCAAAGACTCTCAAAGACTGGCAGACTGGGAAGGACCGAGACCACACTCCCTTCACAGACGAGACAAACTGAGGCCGCTAGGGGTGAAATGATAAATCCCAGGTCATTTGGCCAAACAGAGGCCCATCCTGACCTTCTGGCCCCTCCTTCCTTTGGCCTCTGTGTCGGTGAGTGACCTTTGGGCTAACCTGGGTGTAAGGAGCCTTTGTAAGTGCTTCTGAGGTGAAGGAAGTGACCTTTGAAAGGCCGGGGGGTGGAGATGTTGGCTTTCCAGGTACCTTCAAACCACACGGGGAGTAACATTATATAAGCAAAAGTCAGCAACCCATGTCAGCGTGAGGCGGCTTTTGGGGCCCTGCCCAGAGTGTGAGGGGTGAAGCTTGTCTACCGCCTGTCCCCTCCTCAGTCTGTCTTTTTGTCCCCTCCTTCCTCTGTCCCCACCAGCCACCACTCAAGTGCCTCATTCTTAGGGATCTCTGGTCAGAGTCACCTGGTAAGTGAGGAGTTAATGGATTTTTCTAGTGCACTATCCAAGCAGTTTGCAACAGGTGAGAGAACTCTCTTCAGTGTGGGCTTCCAGAAGTCATTACGTGGTGCGAGTGTGAAGAAGCAGCAGTTTCCCCAGCCAGAACCACCTCCTCCTCCTGGGCCAACCGTGGGAAACTCACGAGGGGACACCATGACCTCTGGCCTCTCGTCATTCTTTTGAATATTTAGTGGTGATCGTCTCCCCTGGCCCTTGGATAACGGTTCCTGCAGGCCCCAGGAGCTGGACAGTCACTTCAGGGAACAAACGCTGTCGCACTTCTGGTATCACAGCCTCCATGTCAGAGAAGCCATGATGTTAACCCTTCCCCTCCACTTCAGCTCAGACCTGCTTCGGGCTGGAAGCCACAGCCGGCAGGTGAACTGGCTTCATTTCTTTTCTTTTTCTCCCTCTTAGGCTTTTATGCCTCCCATCGCTGCCTCCTTGCTTCTGTTGTGTCCAGAGTGGGAGCTGCGTGGGAGCGAGGAGGCCATAGGGGATCACAAATGTCTTAGAGGCTGGAGCTGCTTTGTTTTTCACCTGATTCTTTATTTTTGTGTATTATTTGCTTTGAAATAATTCCAAATTTACTGAAACGTTGCAATAGTACAAAAAAATTCCAGGGTAGAAATACTTTTTGGCAAGACTGACCAATTGTTAACATTTTGTGCATTTCCTTAATCATCTGTTCTCTCTTCTCTCTCTCCCTCGATCTCTCCCTCCCCTTCTCCCTCTCCCCGCTTCTATCACCTGAAATTCACCTTCCCCACATTTTTTTCCTAAACATTTTGAGTTAGCTGCAGACATTACCCCTTCCCCCACAAACACTTCACTGTGTATTTCCCAAGAACATGGAGATTCTCTGACATAAACACAGTAGTTGTCAAATTAAAAAAAAAAAATCACATTGATATAACACCATTATCTAATACATAGTCCATATTTAAATTTTGCCAGCCAACCAAAAAATGTTCTTTATGGAAATTACCCCGACCCAAACTCCAATCTTAATCATGTATTGCATTCGGCTGCCATGTGTCCTTCGTGTCTGTTAATCTGGAAAATTCCTCAGTCTTTCTGTAGCTTTCATGACATGGACATATTTGAAGAGTGCAAGCCAGTTGCTCGGTAGGCTACGCTACAACTTGGGTTTGAGCTGAATACGGTCAGGCTCTGCATTTTTGGCACAAGCACGACATAAGTGATGGGTGTCCTCCCCAGCGCGTCTTGTTGGGCGACCATGGCATCAGTTTGCTATATAGACAAATTTTAAAATCAATAATGTGATATACCAAAACTATTGCAGTATACGCTTTATTTTTTTTTTACATTTTTAAAAAATTTGACTCTAGTCAACACACGGCGTTACGTTAGTTGCAGGTATACAACACAGCGATTCATCTTGGCCGTATGTTATGTTGGCTCACAAGTGTAGCTCCCATCGTCACCATATAACGCGAGTACGATAGCATTGACTATATTCCTTAGGCTGCGCCTTTTATTGCCATGACTTGTTCATTCTGTAACTGGAAGCCTGTATCGTCCAGTGTAGTGTATACTTCAAATGCATGTATTGTATGGCACGTGAATTATATCTCAATAAAGCTGTTTATTTATTTATTTAAAAGATTTTATTTATTTTTTTTGGCAGAGAGAGAGACAGCCATCAAGAGAGGGAACACAAGCAGGGGGAGTGGAAGAGGAAGAAGCAGGCTCCCAGCAGAGGAGCCCCTCAATAAAGCTGTTTAAAAGGCACGTACACTGGGGCACCTGGGTGGTTCAGTCGTTAAGCGTCTGCCTTCGGCTCAGGGCATGATCCCAGGGACTGGAATCGAGGCCCACATTGGGCTCCCCGCTCAGAGGGAAGCCTGCTTCTTCCTCTCCCACTGCCCCTGCTTGTGTTCCCTCTCTTGCTGGCTGTCTCTCTGTCAAATAAATAAACAGAATCTTAAAAAAAAAAAAAAAAGACACGTACACACAATCACAGCTCCTAAGTCAATTTTTCAAACACAGTCAGCATTATTGATTTTCATAGCCCATGGGGCCCCCCAGGAAGGCTGACTTAAAGCCATCCCTGCTCATGCTTTCATGTCCCTTGATGGATCCAACAGTTTGAGGTGAAACTCCCCCCATTCATCACACCATCTCATTTCACAGAAGAGTAAGGATGGGGACCTGAGGAGAGTCAGGTCAGCCGCTGTCTGCTCAGCATGACCACAGAGCCTTTGCACGGCCCTGAGAAGTGTCTGCCTGCAAATGAATCGGTGAGGAGAGAGAAATAGAAACAGTCTACCCTTCAATCTTTACAAATTAAATTAGTGTGTTTTCATTACTTAAAATGCAGAAACAACCACAATGAGATACAACCTCATGCCCGTTAAGATAGCTATTATTAAAAAACAGAAAATGACCAGTATTGGCGAGAATGTGGAGAGATTGGAAGCCTTGTGCATTGTTGGCAGGAATGTAAAATGGTGGAAAACAACCTGGTGGATCTCAAAAAAATTAAACATAGAATTACCATATGATCCAGTAATTCTATTTCTAGATATATACCCAAAAGAATTGAAAGCAGAGACTCAAACAAATACCGATACACCAACATTCATAGTAGTAGTATTCATGATAGCAAAAAGATTAAAACAGCCCAATGCCCATCAGTGGATAAAAGGATAAACAGGATCTGGTATATACTTATAGTGGAACATTATAAAGCCTTAAAAGGAAGGAAAATCTGGCAGATGCTACAACATGGATGTACCTTGAAGACGTTGTGTTAAATAAATTGTGTTCAACACAAAAGGACAAGTACTGTATTGTTCCACTTATATGAGGTACCTAGAAAGTCAAATTCATAGAGACAAAGACATAGAATAGAGATTATCAGAGGATTGAGAGAGGGGGAATGGAGAGTTATTATTTAATGGGTACAGAGTTTCAATCTAAGAAGAGGAAAATTCTGGAGATGGAGGTGGTTTTTGGTTGCACAACAATGAGAATATTCTTACTGCTACTTAACTGCACATTTATTTTTATTTTTTTTAAAAGATTTTATTTATTTATTAGACAGAGATAGAGACAGCCAGCGAGAGAGGGAACACAAGCAGGGGGAGTGGGAGAGGAAGAAGCAGGCTCATAGCGGAGGAGCCTGACGTGGGGCTCGATCCCACAATGCCGGGATCACGCCCTGAGCCGAAGGCAGACGCTTAACCGCTGTGCCACCCAGGTGCCCCTTAACTGCACATTTAAAAATGGTTAAGTGGTAAATTTTTGTTATATACAGCTTACTGCAATAAAAAAAATGTAAAAATAAGACAAGCGAAAAATTAAAATTGCCAATATTTCTCTACCCAAAGTCAGTTGCTAATAGCAGCAATTGGGATTATTGCAAACTGGTTCTGGGAACTGGGTTAGATTAAGCCATGGCTGATAAAAATTGAGTTCCAAAGATAAGTGTATCAAATTTGTACCCTAAGCATTGTTTTAATTCACCCATGCACTTATTTCTTCATTTGTTGATGACACTAATTTTAGTTGTTAGAAACACAGAAAAGAGATATGGGCTGTCCAGTGGTACAAAGATAAGGAAGATATGGTCCTTCCTCCAGGGACTTGCAATCTATTGGAAAATATGAGACCTTGACAAACAACTTGACCACAAGGGGAAGAGTAATGATCTTGATACATAAGAGAGGTAGAAAGTTTATAGAAAGGGAGCTCCCTTATACCACAGTGTCATGGGAAGCATGGTGGAGGAGTCAGTGTTTGAACACTCCTTGAAATGTGAGAAGGAGGAAGATTCTCAGGCTGGAAGATTCTCATGTCTTGACCAAAGTGTGGGAGAAAGGAAGTTGAGTCTATTTTTAGGAGTTTGACCAGAGGACACAGTAAGTGTCACACTGTGAGCAAGAATAACTAAGGATCAAACTAGAGAAGAGAACCTGAATTTAATAGAGTCCTAGGAGATATGACATGATTTCACTTGTGCGTTAGTAAATTTAATCTGACTTCCAAGAATGTGTACATGTAGGTCTGGGGAGGGTAGTTTTTAAAATATAGGGTTTAGTAATAGTCTGTAAGGATGGGTCTTTTTAGTAAAAATTACATTATTTTCTAAAAATCAGTTTAAAATTTATGTTTCATTTCTAAGACCATGCCCTCAGTGCAGAACATTAGTCTAAGCAGTACACTACTACCACCTGTTGGCAGCACCTCTAATTGCAGGCAAAATACTGTGTGTGTGTGTGTGTGTGTGTGTGTGTGTGTGTGTGTGTGTGTGGTGTTGGAGGGTATGTGAGGGGTGAGGAGAAATACTCCAATAGTGAATTTACAAACCAAAACACACAATATAACAACAGATTCGCACAGGGGATTTTTTATTTTGACAAGAGAAATTAAAATTGCAATACCATCCCAACTGCCCATGAGTGGAAACACAGCTAGAGCGGAATGCATTAATTCTCAACCACAGAAAGTGCTTTTTAACTTTGTGAGGAGCAAGGGAGGAAATGCACAGTTCCCTGTATAACGAGACATGCGGCTCCTTCTGGGCTAATGTCGCTCCAAATCGCACCTGCCAATAATGGAAATAAAAATTGGCAAGAGAGACTATCCCCTTGCTGGATATCACCTGTTGGAAATTGGCATCCTTTCCATCCATGAAAAGAGACAGCCAGCTGTCCTAACATCCATATTTTATTGTTCCAGTTTAGAAGAGGCACCAGGCACATATCTGCCCAGCTTGCAACTTCTCCAGACTATGTTCTTTCTAACAGGACACACACAGAAACGATGCTGCCGCTTCCAGGCACCCCCACAAAAACTTCTCATACATGTTCCTCCATGCTGTGTCCTTCCTCAAGCTGACCATGGCGATGAACACCAGGACAGCCTTGGAAACCCCATGTTAAAGACAGCAAAGCCATCAACAGCCCGAGTCCCTGCATGACTGTATGGAGCAGGGCCATTGACCTGATCCCTGCCCCGGACAACCCCCTGAATAATAAATTTTTTATTTTTTTTAAGATTTTATTTATTTATTTGAGAGAGAAAGAGAGACAAGGAGACTCTGCGCCCAGTGCAGAATCTGACGCAGAGCTCAATCCCACGACCCTGAGACCATGACCCAAGCCGAAATTAAGAGTCAGATGCTCAACTGACTGAGCCACCTAGGTGCCTCAAAACTTTTTATTCTTAAAGGCATTGAATGTGGGGGGGTCCATTTGTTACCATAGTTCAGATTACCCTCCTCCCATCCTCTTTTGATGCTCCCACATATTCAGAAACTAGAAGTCTTTTTTTTTTTCAAGATTTTATTTATTTATTCGACAGAGATAGAGACAGCCAGCGGGAGAGGGAACACAAGCAGGGGGAGTGGGAGAGGAAGAAGCAGGCTCATAGTGGAGAAGCCTGATGTGGGGCTGGATCCCATAACGCTGGGATCACGCCCTGAGCCGAAGGCAGACGCTTAACCGCTGTGCCACCCAGGCGCCCCCAGAAACTAGAAGTCTTAAGCTGCACTTCCCAGACTCTGTCCCACAAGGGAGCTAGATGCAAGTGGGTCCTGCCAATCAGATGCATTTGCACACGATTTGCAAGTCAGAGGTGAGGCACAGATGTTCTTGCTATGGAGAAGGTGTGCAATGGGTAGGGTCCACCAGACGCAAGCATTGCACCAGCCAGATTTCCTGTTCCACTCTGGCATTGGCTTTGCAGACCAGCATGTTCTGATGGTGATGGCGATTTCCTCCCCTCTGGATTCAGCTGCTGTGATGTGACCTTGATGCCTAGTGAATGCCTTCTGCCTTCCCCTTCTCTAGCCCTTCTATACTAATGGAAGCAGAATTCCCTACATTAAATACCTTTCTGTGTTTTGATGTCTTACACTGATACTGGCCCCCACTCCAGGGGGAGAGTAACATTTCTCATCTTTCTAAACCAGTTCACTGTATTCTCAATAATTCAGCCTTTTACTTTATTTGCCTTTCTCAGAGACTCATCATCTTCCCATGCATCTCCCTGGTTCAAACATTTGTCTCAGTAGTTAGTCAGTATTGTCTTCTGAGCCTTAGTTACCGTATCTATAAAATGGGAAGAATAATTCCTGACCTGCAGGGTTGTTCCGAAGATAAAATGAGACAATATTGGGTGGGAAAACCATCTGACAGATTGGCTCATGGCATATTAGATCCGCAACAAATGGATTAAGTCTTATTTCCGTGTGTGGGGGGGAGAAACTGTGATACTTGCCTATTATTTGAAAGAAATTGATTTTTTAGGTGTATCGATATAAATGCCATATCTCTGTATGTATTTTTCAGAATATATGTACAGGAACTCATATCAAGATCTAGACATCCTAAGTACAGGTTGTTCGCTTAAATGTGAAGTTTAAGTCATGACACAAGTGTGACTCTAATTATGTAAAACATTTTGAGTCATTCAATATTTATTTTCTAAAAGTAATTCCTTTTGCTGTGACCACCAATGACCAACTGGAAAACTTTTTAAATTCAAGATAAACTGTGTGTGTCCAAGTCCACCGTCTGATCGGCAGCTACTCTCTCATTAACTCTTGTGGCCCCGCTGGTTTTTTCTCTCATTTGTGCCGCGTGAAGGGCCCCTGACAGCCTCCCTCCTTCTCTGTCCAAACAAACAATAGCCTGTGGAACAAAGAAGGAAATTTGTAGCAGGTGAAAGTTTAGTTTTAATGATGCAGAGACCACATTGTTTTTAAACTTGAAATATATAAAAGACTCCAAACCCCTTTAATTTCTCATTTCGTACAATTATCCATTACAGTTTACCAAATCCCTTACTTTGAATCACAGAATCTTTGGGAGAAATTTAGAAACCAATCTTTTGCACATACATAGCTTATTAGCAACAGGAAAAATTGCTTTTCTCTCTGACTGTGAGTTTTCCCCCCTCCAGAACATAAAATATGGGATGGAGAGGCAATGGCCAGTGAAACTTTCATATTTCCTCGGGGAAAGCAAATCTAGGCTAGACAGGGTACAAAAGCATAAGCTTGGTCATTTGTAACCACACGTAGCAAAGGAGCTATCCCTGATGAGTTGCTCAGATCAATACACCCAAGGCTGTTGCAAGTTCTCTTCACGCCCTGCAGTCCTTGAATCAGGACATTTAATTGGTGTCTAAAAAGTCACCTTAACAAGGTTCACCATCACCTTTCCCAGAAATCTTCATGACAAAGGACTTGTGCAAACCTTTCTAAACAAACATGATCTTGCCAATGTTTAGCTATAGAGAAAGAAGAAATGTCAACGTTCACATACGCACTCATTCCCCTCTTTGAGATCTCTTTCCCACCAATATCCACGGGTGGCATTGAGGATGGAGGGACCAGATATGAACAGGTGGGGACGTAACAGGTGTATTAGTTAGGTTCAATTATGCAAGCTGCTGGGTCAAAGGGTAGATACACTTGCTAGTGTAATAACTACCACCCAACTGCCCTCTGGGGGTTATGCCCTTTTTCATTCCCACCAGCCGTAGGTAAGGATGCCTTGTTTCCTCCCAGCCTGCCAAGCAGAATGTGCTACCAAACTGATGGATTTTTTTTTTTTTTTTTGCAATCTGCTAAACGAAAAATAGCTGATACCAAAGTTTCTGAAAATCTAGTGTATCATCAGGATATTTCTTCTTCTCTTTTTTTGGGGGGATTTTTTTTTTTACTGTGATAAAATACACATAATATAAAAGTTACTGTTTTCATTATTTTTAAGTGTGAATTCAGTGGCATTAAGTGCATTCACACTGTAGTACACCCATCACCGCCACCCGCCTCCGGAACTATCTCATCATCCCAAACTGAAACGTTAGCCGGTAAACACTAACTCCCCATCCCCTCCCCCTCTACCCCTTGTAACCTCTATTCTACTTTCTGTCTCTATGAATTTGCCTATTCTAGGTACTTCAAGTAAGTAGAGTCATACGGTATTTGTCCGTTCATGTCTGGTCTCTTTCACTTAGCATGTTTTCGAGGCTCAGGAGTGTCGGAGCACGCATCAGAACTGCATTCCTTATTAAGGCTGAGTACTACTCCATTGTATGGAGAGACCACATTTGGTTTATCCACTCATCTGTCAATGGACACTTGGGTTGTCCGCAAACACCTTTTGGTTATTGTGAATAGTGCCGCTATAAACATTGTGAAATATCCACCCAAGTCTCTGCTTTAGTTCTTCTGAAGTAGAATTGCTGGGTCATATGATAATTCTATGTTTAATTTTTTGAGGAACTGCTAGACTGTTTCCCACAGTGGAAGCATCATATTGCTTCCATTAACTTAAGTCCAAATAACTGATGTTTATACAGTCACTTGGAGTCTGCAAAGTGATCTTTCCTTAAAGAATCGCGTAAAGTCCTTGTGAAAAAATTGTGAGGTGAGTGTTACTTCAATTCCCATTTTGCACATGAGGAAATTAACATAGGCAGAGAATAGGATCCAGGAGATGCAGGCGGGGTTCTTTTTTCTTTTTTTTTTTTTAAGATTGTATTTATTTGACATGACAGAGACAGCCAGTGAGAGAGGGAACAGAAGCAGGGGGAGTGGGAGAGGAAGAAGCAGGCTCCCAGCGGAGAAGCCTGACATGGGGCTCGATCCCAGAACGCTGGGATCACGCCCTGAGCTGAAGGCAGACGCTTAACGACTGCGCCACCCAGGCGCCCCTCTTTTTTTTTTTTTTTTTTTTTAAGTAAAGTAGGCTCCACACCCAATGCGGAGCCCAATGCGGGGCTTGAACTTACAACCCTGAGATCAAGACCTGAGCTGAGATCAGGAGTCGGACACTTAACCAATGAGCTGCCCAGGCCCCCCTAAGTGGGGTTCTCAACAACAGCAGAACCTACTTCAGCTAGTTACAGAGAAAAGCTTCTCATCAAAGGGTTCCATAGGGAGTTCCGTCTTTAGGAGGGCCAGAAGATCGGGGGCCAGGAAACCCAGTCACACTGCGGAACAAGGATCTCACGACTGCCGCACTGGGCACACACAGACATGGCACTCACCATGGTGGACACTGGAGTCGGGATTTCTGTCACTGCTGCCACCCCAAAGCCAGATGCCTCCACCATCGCCCTCACCAGAGCCAGGATTTGCCGTGATGCCCATTTCCTCGTGCTGCCTTACTCCCAAATCCACATATGTGCACCTACCGCGTGCAGATCAAAGCTCCGCGTTGGTGCTGTCCCTTCCAGGTGGTAGGCTTGAGAGGCTTTGTGTGTGTTTATTTCAGTGGGCTGGCATCGAATTGACTTAAAGCAGTGTGGGGCTCCTATTTCTAAATTCTCTGCGGAGCCAAAGGCACATTCTCTTGATTATAATCAGGAGTGGTAAATCTGTGCTTCGGATTCCCCACCAAAAAATGGAGCTAACAATCGCTTACTCTTCCTAGTGTTCCCGAGAGCACTAAATGAGGCAAAGTGCTCAGCACAGAGCCTGGCACATGGAAGAGATTAATAAAAGTTAGCTATTACAAGTGTTGTGGTTGAACCTTGTCTGGAGAATAAGGTAGGGACCAATCTGAGCTATATTATTTGGGGTCCTAAATAAGACATGACTATAATGAGACACATTTGCTTTTATGACTCATAAAAGGGCTCTGAAGGTAGTTTGGGGAGTGCCAAAAATGTCTACACTGTGGCAATGCAGTGGAGAAGTGTGTGCGGAGCTTCCCTGGGTGACCGCAGACCAGAAAGTTTGCTGAGCAGGGTGAGCATGCTGTTTGTTCTGTGTGCTAACCCCCTCCTACCTGAAGCATGCGAGCAGGCACCTCCTTCCTTACTGCTCAGTCCTCCTGTCTTCTCTCCCGTTACTGCAGAGACAGAGTTTCTGCAACATAGAGGGGTCTGTTACCCACTTTCTCTGCATTGTTGAAAGCAGCTCCCTCCCACTGACCTGCCAGATGATGGTGCCCTGGGCAGTGACCTGACCCTCAGTACAGGTGAAAAGATCATCTTAGAAAATCCATATAGACATCTCCTGCTGCTGTTCATCCCCCAAAATCTTTAAGGGTCTCCGTGTTAACATATGTACTCTTAACTCAGCCCTTGTTCTGAAAAAGTCACTATGCTTTGCCAGGTAACTCGATGCCCTCTTCACACAAGGGTCAAGGCTCAGACCAGGCCAGCTCGGTGAACTCTGTCTGAGGTCATGCCCTTACTGTGCAGGAGGACGTCCATGAATGGGCATTATCTGGACCCCTGGGAGGAAAGTTGGCCCTGAGATGCTGCCCTCAGCATCTCACAGGAGCCTGGTCCCATCTTCAGAGTGACCACTCCCCAGAACAGATGCTGGAATGGGAAGGACAGATGGCTTGACGTCGCTCCTCTTCCCCATGGTCATCGCATCACAGAAGGACTCAAGAGCTGAGAAGCCCGAAGTTCCCTTTTACTAGCTCTTAATCTTTACTGTCTGTTTCATAGATAGATGATAGATGATCGATCCGGGATCGCTATGATGGTAGACGGTGGATAGATAGGTGGATAGTATGTAGTGCACTGTAATAGCTGAATTGGTGTCATTCTTTATTCCTCTCTCAATTCCTCATAAATCTGAAATAATAGGTAGGTCATCAGTAAATAGCCGTTACTTTCACTGTCATTATTGTTTTTACTCCTGTGCGGGTGCTATTCTTCTTTGAATACATATTAATCGAGCACCTAATACATGCCAAGGACCCCATATAGCCTGCCTCCAGACTTTTCTCGGGTCACCACCTGCTGGGTGCCCTGAGTCTCATCCCTGAATTACTTGCCAATTCTCTACCCACCAGAACTTGCCATCTTTCTCACCTCCTGCCACTCCCTCTGCCTAAAATAGCCTTTCTTTTTCTGCACCTGGCAAAGCTCAGGGATACCTCAGGGCCTCTATCAAATGTCACCTCCTCTCTAAAGCCTACCCTGATTGGCTTCCTTTCTTTTAATACTTTAATACTTAACTCTAGTTATTGGCCCACATGTGTGATTATCTCCCTAGACTGTAAGCTCCTCTTAGTCATCTTATCCTTCTTACCCAGCCCAGGCCCTCCAAGAGGGTCTCTGACATATGCGTGGTCCTCAGGTAATGTTTGGTGAATGAATGAGGATGTCAACAGTGAGAGGAGATGCCAAGAGGAGAATGAAGGGAACGCAGAAGACAAATGTTGCGATTTCCCAGATGTGTGTGGCACGTGCCTCCTTACCCCGTAGGCACAAAGGCAATTTGCTCCCTCCTCACATGGGGTTTGACCCGCTTCCTTCAGCACCCGCTAGCTTTGGAATGGGTTGGTCTGGGTAATATTTTAGTTTTTCCCCACAGTGGCTGCGGATGATTTTTGTAGAGACAGACCACACTGTGACAGGTCCGTGAGCACCTTGCGTTCCTGTTTCTGGCCTGCTGGTCAACTGAGGAATCCAGGCAGCATTCCATTCACTGCAAAGGAGGAAGAGGAAACCTGCAGGTTTAGAAAGGCTGATGAGCACAGACTCCTACCATCAGCCTTTTTGTTGCAGAGCGTTTGGTCCATGTGGGTTTGTTCCTCTGCTTAGACTGCGGGGTCCCATGCTTTTCCAGAGACTAACAAGCAAACAGGCTGAAAACAGGTACACGGCCGGCTGGCCGCCTGCCCCGGCCCAGCCTCTTCTGTATTATCATCCCTTCGGCTTCATCTGAGAGCGAGACCTTTGGGAGTTTGTGGTGACCCGTCTGCTCTGATCTTGCTGAGAAGCCATTAGTTAAGCCATGAAAAGAGCAGCAACTTCCCTGTGAGAAGAACAGGAGTCGTTAAAACTTTCTCTCTGCAATGAGAGCAAAATTGGGTACAGAGATAGAAAAAGTTCTCCTGTGAAAGATGCTTATCAAACCCTGAGGAATGTTAAAATTTGCAAATGAAAAAATATTATGTGTTAACATGTCTTCCTCGGTGGCTTGCCTCAAACAGCTGTTTGGTTTTTTCTTGATAATGTTGTTAATCACTCCTAGGGGTCCTTAAAAGGGGATGTGTGCAATTATTGGGCCAGCACATGTTTTAAAGATCCTTTGGAGATTTGTAATGTCTGGATGTCTTGTCTTACCCACCACACACACACACACACACACACACACACACACACATTGTTTTATAAGCTCTGGAGGGAGACAGCTATTGCTTGGTCCACCCCAAACTCCTACTTGTCTGGGATTGCCCTTCATACTCTAGAAGTCGCAAGGGATCCGCCATGTTCCTACCTCCCCCCCTCTGTCAGCCTCAGATGTCTGTTCCTGGGTCAGATCCTGACCCAAGTGGACCAGTGCTTCCTGGCCCCAAGGGGTGCAGAACTGGGAGGCAGAGTGAGCTCTGCAAGTCTTCATGGCCATAGCAATGGGTCATGAGGCTCCATGCCATCAGGGATCAAGTTATCTCCATGAAGAAAACTACAGCTTGTGGCCAGAGAGAAGGAAGACACACAGAGAAGAGGCAGAGAGATTCTTGGAACCTGTGAGATCCCTGGAGAAAGTTGTTCCTGAAGCCAAGTCTGTCCTTCCTTCCTGCCTCTCAGCTGGGCAACAATTCCTTAGAGTATGTGAGCCCTCCCAGGGTCCACTGCCTATTTTTGTATGGGCTGCAAGCTAAGAATTTACATTTGTTAAATGGTCACATATAAAGTATTTTGTGAAAATTATGTGAAATCCAGATCGGGCTTCATTGGGATTGACCCACCCTCACTTGCTGTGGACGCCTTTGTGCTACACTGGCAGAGCTGAGCACTTGTGCCAGAGCCCCCAAACCATAAGATAGTTACTATTTGGTTCTTTACAGAAAAAAAGGACCTACGCTAAAGTCAGAAACAATGAAATGTCTTTTAAGAAGCCATGAAATTAGATCAACTTTTTAAAATGTTACTCATGGTGCAGCCACTAGGGAAAACAGTATGGAGCTTCTTCAAAAAACTAAAAATAGAACTACCATGTAATGCAGTCGTTGCACTTCTGGTGTACATCTGAAGGATGAGATGAGGGTCTCCAAGAAGTAGCTGCACACACGCCCCGTGTTCACCGCAGCGTTAGTTGCAATAGCTCATGCAATCAACCCAAAAGCCCATTGACAGGTGAATGGATAAAGAAAATGTCACACACACACACAAAATCACATCATAGCATTTTTTCAGCTATAAAAAAAAGAAGGAAATACTGCCGTTTGAGACAATGCAGAGGGAGCTAGAGATATTATGTGAAGTGAAGTAAGTCAGACAGAGAAAGACAAACAGGGCATGATCTCACTCCCTTATATGTGGAATGTAAGAACACCGAACTCAGGGCAGCCTGGGTGGCTCAGTCGGTTAAGCGTCTGACTTGATTTCAGCTCAGGTGATGATCTCAGGGTCCTGAGAAGGAGCGCTGAGTCAGGCTCCTCCCTGGGCATGGAGCCTGCTTAAGATTCTTTCTCCCTCTCCCTTTGCTCCTCCCCCCACCTCTCTCTCTCTCTCTCAAAAATAAAAATAATGAAAAAATTATTAAACACTGAACTCAGAGATACAGAGAACTGGTGGTTGCCAGAGGAGGGAGGTGGTAGGATGAGGAAAGTGGGTGAAGGTGGTGAAAAGGTACAAACTTCTGGGGCACCTGGGTGGCTCAATCAGTTCAGTGTCTGCCTGGGTCCTGGGATCAAGCCCTGCATCAGGCTCCCCACTCAGTGGGGAGTCTGCTTCTCCCTCTGACCCTCCCCCCATGCTCGTGCACTCTCTTCTCTCTCTCTCTCAAATAAATAAAATCTTAAAGATTTTATTTATTTATTTGAGAGAGAGAAAAACAGCCAGCGAGAGAGGGAACACAAGCAGGGGGAGTGGGAGAGGAAGAAGCAGGCTCCCAGCAGAGGAGCCTGATGTGGGGCTCGATCCCAGAACGCCGGGATCACGCCCTGAGGCGAGGGCAGACACTTAACGACTGAGCCACCCAGGCGCCCCTCAAATAAATAAAATCTTTTAAAAAAACCAAAAGGCACAAACTTCTAATTATAAAATAGATGTTCTGGGGATGTGATGTATAGCATGGTGACTCTAGTTAATAAGACTGGATTATATATTTGAAAGTTGCTAAGAGAGTAGTCTTAAAAGTTCTCATCATAAGAAATGAAGTTTAACCATGTGAGAAGGAGGAGGTTAACTGGGCATACTGTGGTGATCACTGGGTACGTGTACCAAATCATTACGATGTCTACCTGAATGAGTACAACGTTACATGTCAGTTAGATCTCAATAAAACTGGAGGAAAACGTTTTTTAGATGGTAGTCCTTGCTGCAGAAACCCTAGCAGCTCTATACTTGGGGTTTTAGATGCAACTATTATCCTTTAGAATAAAGAAGAGAAAGGGAACACAAAGAAACCATTTTCAGCCTCTAAACACATAAGAAATCCTCAGTTATTTGAATGTATAAAATGAATGAATAAACGCATTTCCTCTGAAATAAATGCATTTCCACTCCCACTGATGAAGAAAAACAGCGACATTGCTGTCGCACGTCCTGGGTCCCACCATTTGGAAGAAGCAGGCCCCGCCAGGTCCTGTCTAGCACGCGCTCAGGGGAGACGCCCAGGCACTACACCAATCTGGCCTGTCACGAAGAGCTCCATCCGACCCTCCTACAGTTCCATCTCTTCCTCAGGTGAGCTCAAGAAAGACCGAAACCTGCAGGCTTCTCATGTCTCTGGAGATCGGATTCAAATTCAAAAGGAATCTTTAAAGTAGAGAGGAGTTAAGATGGCGGAGGAGTAGGAGACACCGTTTTCAGCCGGTCCCCCGAGTCGAGCTGGATAGGTACCAGACCAGCCTAAACAACCACGGAACCAGCCTGAGACGCAGGAAGACGCATCTGGATCTCTACAAATGAACATCTCCAGCGCTGAGTATTGAGGTACGAAGCGGGCGCCGTGAAACCGCGCACAGATATCGGAAGATAAACGGGAAGGGGAGGAGCCGCTCGCTGCTCGGGCGCCGGGAAGCGGTAGCCACTTGCACGGGAGAGCGGGCGGGGCTCACGGACGGCACCCGCAAAACAGCAGACTGAGACCATGAGCCGGGTGCGCGCGCCACCAGGCATCTCGCGGAACACCGGAATCCCGGTGCGCTCACTGGATCCAGACTGAGACCGGGAGCTCTGACTCTCAGAAGAGTCACAGCAAACCGCCAGGGAAAGCCGCCAGAGAACAAAAGCCTGGAAATACCGGCTCAGAGAGTGCCCATCCCCATCCCCCCTCGCAGGGGACACGGAGACTCTACCCAAACAGGGTTGCCTGAGTATCGGCGCGGCAGGCCCCTCCCCCAGAACACAGAAGGCAGGCTGAAAAATCAAGAAGCCCACAACCCGGGCGCCTGGGTGGCGCAGTCATTGAGCGCCTGCCTTCGGCTTAGGGCGTGATCCCGGCGTTCCGGAAAGGAGTCCCTCATCGGGCTCCTCCGCTGGGAGCCTGCTTCTTCCTCTCCCACTCCCCTGCTTCTGTTCCCTCTCTCGCTGGTTGGCTGCCACATAAATAAATAAATAAAATCTTTAAAGAAGAAGCCCACATCCCTAAGATCCCTATAAAACAAGGGGCACGGCCTGGGACCCAGTCAATAATTTGGGCTCTGGAAACCCCGCAACCTCTCTTCATCAGAATGACAAGAAGGAGAAGCCCCCCCCCAGCAAAGAAAAGACAGTGATTCTGTGGCCTCTGCCACAGAAATAATGGATATGGATGTAACCAAATTATCAGAAATGGAATTCAGAGTAACGATGGTCAAAATGATGAGTAGAATTGAAAAAACTATTAACGAAAAGGTTACTGAGAATATAGAATCCCTAAGGACAGAAATGAGAGCGAATCTGACAGAAATTAAAAATTCTATGAGCCAAATGCAGGCAAAACTAGAGGCTCTGACGGCCAGGGTCGCAGAAGCAGAGGAACGGGTTAGTGAATTGGAGGATGGGTTAATAGAGGAAAAAATGAAAATAGAAGATGGTCTTAAAAAAATCCACGCCCACGAATGTAGGTTACGGGAGATTACTGACTCAATGAAACGATCCAATGTTAGAATCATCGGCATCCCCGAGGGGGTGGAGAAAAACAGAGGTCTAGAAGAGATATTTGAACAAATTGTAGCTGAAAACTTCCCTAATCTAGCAAGGGAAACAAACATTCGTGTCCAAGAGGCAGAGAGGACCCCTCCCAAGCTCAACCACGACAAACCTACGCCACGTCACGTCATAGTGCAATTCGCAAATATTAGATGCAAGGATACAGTATTGAAAGCGGCCAGGGCAAAGAAATTTCTCACGTACCAAGGCAAAAGCATCAGAATTACGTCAGACCTGTCTACACAGACCTGGAATGAGAGAAAGGGTTGGGGGAGCATATTTAAAGCTCTTTCAGAGAAAAACATGCAGCCAAGGATCCTTTATCCAGCAAGGCTGTCATTCAGAATTGATGGAGAAATAAAGACATTTCAGAATCGCCAGTCACTAACCAATTTTGTAACCACGAAACCAGCCCTACAGGAGATATTACGGGGGGTTCTATAAAAGTAAAAAGGCCCCAAGAGTGATACAGAACAGAAAGTCACAGCCAATACAAACAAAGACTTTACTGGCAACATGGCAACATTAAAATCATATCTCTCAGTAATCAGTCTTAATGTAAATGGTTTGAACCATCCCATAAAACGCCACAGGGTTGCAGATTGGATAAAAAGAAATGACCCATCCATTTGCTGTCTACAAGAGACTCATTTCGAACCCAAAGATGCATTCAGACTGAGAGTAAGGGGATGGAGTACCATCTTTCACGCAAATGGACCTCAAAAGAAAGCTGGGGTAGCAATTCTCATATCAGATAAATTGGATTTTAAACTACAGACTATAGTTAGAGATGCAGAAGGGCACTATATTATTCTTAAGGGAAGTATTCAACAAGTGGATATGACAATTATAAATATATATGCCCCCAACAGGGGAGCAGCAAGATACACAAGCCAACTCTTAACCAGAATAAAGAGACATATAAATAAAAATACATTAATAGTAGGGGACCTCAACACTCCACTCTCAGAAATAGACAGAACACCCTGGCAAAAACTAAGCAAAGAATCAAAGGCTTTGAATGCCATACTCGACGAGTTGGACCTCATAGATATATATAGAACACTACACCCCAGAACCAAAGAATACTCATTCTATTCTAATGCCCATGGAACATTCTCAAGAATAGACCATGTTCTGGGACACAAAACAGGTCTCAACCGATACCAAAAGATTGAAATTATCCCCTGCATATTCTCAGACCACAACGCTCTGAAATTGGAACTCAACCACAAGGAAAAATTTGGAAGAAACTCAAACACTTGGAGACTAAGAACCATCCTGCTCAGGAATGACTCGATAAACCAGGAAATCAAAAATCAAATTAAACAATTTATGGAGACCAATGAGAATGAAAATACAACAGTCCAAAACCTATGGGATACTGCAAAGGCAGTCCTAAGGGGGAAATACATAGCCATCCAAGCCTCACTCAAAAGAATAGAAAAATCTAAAATGCAGTTTTTATATTCTCACCTCAAGAAGCTGGAACAGCAACAGAGGGACAGGCCTAATCCACGCACGAGGAAGCAGTTGACCAAAATTAGAGCTGAAATCAATCAAGCAGAAACCAGAAGTACAGTAGAGCAGATCAACAGGACTAGAAGCTGGTTCTTTGAGAGAATCAATAAAATTGACAGACCACTGGCAAGACTTATCCAAAAGAAAAGAGAAAGGACCCAGATTATTAAAATTATGAATGAAAAAGGAGAGGTCACGACGAACACCATTGAAATTGGAAGGATTATTAGAAATTTTTATCAACAGCTATATGCCAATAAACTAAGCAATCTGGAAGAGATGGAATCCTTCCTGGAAACCTATAAACTACCAAGATTGAAACCGGAAGAAATTGATTCCTTAAACAGGCCAATTAATTATGAAGAAATTGAGTCAGTGATAAACAACCTTCCAAATAACAAAACTCCAGGCCCGGACGGTTTTCCTGGGGAATTCTACCAAACATTCAAAGAAGAAATAATACCTATTCTCCTAAAGCTATTTCAAAAAATAGAAACAGAAGGAAAGCTACCAAACTCATTCTATGAGGCCAATATTACCTTGATCCCCAAACCAGGCAAAGACCCCCTCAAAAAGGAGAATTACAGACCGATTTCCCTAATGAATATGGACGCCAAAATCCTCAACAAGATACTTGCTAATAGAATCCAACAGTACATTAAAAGGATTATCCATCACGATCAAGTGGGATTCATACCTGGGATGCAAGCGTGGTTCAATATTCGCAAATCAATCAGCGTGATACATCATATCAACAAGAAAAGACTCAGGAACCATATGATCCTCTCAATCGATGCCGAAAAAGCATTTGACAAAATACAGCATCCTTTCCTGATTAAAACCCTTCAGAGTGTAGGAATAGAAGGTACATTTCTCAATCTCATAAAAGCCATCTATGAAAAGCCTACTGCAAATATTATTCTCAATGGGGAAAAGCTGGAAGCCTTTCCCTTAAGATCAGGAACTCGACAAGGATGCCCACTCTCGCCACTATTATTCAACATAGTACTAGAAGTCCTTGCAACAGCAATCAGACGACAAAAAGGGATCAAAGGTATTCAAATTGGCAAAGAAGAAGTCAAAATGTCTCTCTTTGCAGATGACATGATACTCTATATGGAAAACCCAAAAGAAGCCACTCCCAAACTATTAGAAGTTATAGAGCAATTCAGTAACGTGGCGGGATACAAAATCAATGCTCAGAAATCAGTTGCATTTCTATACACGAATAACGAGACCGAAGAAAGAGAAATTAGGGAATCCATCCCATTTACAATAGCACCAAAAACCATACGTTACCTTGGAATTAACTTAACCAGAGACGTAAAGGACCTATATTCTAGAAACTATAAATCACTCTTGAAAGACATTGAGGAAGACATAAAAAGATGGAAAGATATTCCATGCTCATGGATTGGAAGAATTAACATAGTTAAAATGTCCATGCTACCCAGAGCAATCTACACTTTCAATGCTATCCCGATCAAAATACCGAGGACATTTTTCAAAGAACTGGAACAAATAGTCCTTAAATTTGTATGGAAACAGAAAAGGCCCCGAATCTCCAAGGAACTGTTGAAAAGGAAAAACAAAGCTGGGGGCATCACAATGCCGGATTTCGAGCTGTACTACAAAGCTGTGATCACAAAGACAGCATGGTACTGGCACAAAAACAGACACATAGACCAATGGAACAGAATAGAGAGCCCAGAAATGGACCCTCGGCTCTTTGGGCAACTAATATTTGATAAAGCAGGAAAAAACATCCGGTGGGAAAAAGACAGTCTCTTCAATAAATGGTGCTGGGAAAATTGGACAGCTACATGCAAAAGAATGAAACTTGACCACTCTCTCACACCATACACAAAAATAAACTCCAAATGGATGAAAGACCTCGATGTGAGACAGGAATCCATCAAAATTCTAGAGGAGAACATAGGCAGCAACCTCTACGACATCGGCCAAAGCAACCTTTTTCATGACACATCCCCAAAGGCAAGAGAAACAAAAGATAAAATGAATTTATGGGACTTCATCAAGATTAAAAGTTTCTGCACAGCCAAGGAAACAGTCAGAAAAACTAAGAGGCAGCCCACGGAATGGGAGAATATATTTGCAAATGACACTACAGATAAAGGACTGGTATCCAAGATCTACAAAGAACTTCTCAAACTCAATACACGAGAAACAAATAAACAAATCAAAAAATGGGCAGAAGATATGAACAGACACTTTTCCAATGAAGACATACAAATGGCTAACAGACACATGAAAAAATGTTCAAAATCATTAGCCATCAAGGAAATTCAAATCAAAACCACACTGAGATACCACCTTACGCCAGTTAGAATGGCAAAAATAGACAAGGCAAGAAACAACAATTGTTGGAGAGGATGTGGAGAAAGGGGATCCCTCCTACACTGTTGGTGGGAATGCAAGTTGGTACAGCCACTCTGGAAAACAGTGTGGAGGTCCCTTAAAAAGTTAAAAATTGAGCTACCCTATGATCCAGCCATTGCACTACTGGGTATTTACCCCAAAGATACAGACGTAGTGAAGAGAAGGGCCATATGCGCCCCAATGTTCATAGCAGCAATGTCCACAATAGCTAAATCGTGGAAGGAGCCGAGATGCCCTTCAACAGATGACTGGATTAAGAAGTTGTGGTCCATATATACAATGGAATATTACTCAGCAATCAGAAAGAATGAGTTCTCAACATTTGCTACAACATGGACGGCACTGGAGGAGATAATGCTAAGTGAAATAAGTCAAGCAGAGAAAGACAACTATCATATGATTTCTCTCATCTATGGAACATAAGAACTAGGATGATCGGTAGGGGAAGAAAGGGATAAAGAAAGGGGGGGTAATCAGAAGGGGGAATGAAACATGAGAGACTATGGACTATGAGAAACAAACTGAGGACTTCAGAGGGGAGGGGGGCGGGGGAATGGGATAGACCGGTGATGGGTAGTAAAGAGGGCACGTATTGCATGGTGCACTGGGTGTTATACAGAACTAATGAATCATTGAGCCTTACATCGGAAACCGGGGGTGTACTGTATGGTGACTAACATAATATAATGAAAAATCATTAAAAAAAAATAAAAATAAAAAAAAATAAAGTAGACGAGGCTGTTCATATTTGGCAGAATGTTCCTGACAAATTGCCAGGAAAGAAATGGCAGCCTCAGGCAGTTCTGACCAAAGGGGAAGGGAAATAATACAAAATGGAGAGTGGAATAGGGTTGAGTAGTGTCCTCCCAAAATTCGTGTCCACCCAGAACCTCAGAACGTGACCTTCTTTGGAATTGGAGTCTTCGTGTGTATAATCGATCAAGGATCTTGGTATCTGTTGTCCTTAGTAGAAGAGGAGAAGTCGGGGCACCTGGGTGGCTTAGTCGGTTAGATAGTATTATAAATGTGTTTTCTCTTCCTTATGATTTTCTTAATAACATTTTCTTTTCTCTAGCTTACTTTCTTGTACGTAATGCATGTAACACAAAAATATGTTAATCGACTGTGTTATCAGCAAGGCTTCCTGTCCGTGGTAGGCTATGAGTAGTTATGTTTTCGGGGGAGTCAAAAGTTATACGTGGATTTTCAATTACGTGGGGGGGTCGGTGCTTCTCGCCCCTGCATTGTTCTTTTGCCACTTCTCTGTTCACACGCTTGAAGCCCGTTCTAAAACACATTTATCATATACGCTCTTGGAATTTATGCCTTAAAACGTCCTCAGATGATTTTTTTTTATGAAGAAGAAAAATAATATTGGTATTAAGCCCTACCTTCCCCCCCAAATTAGTGTATGTATTCATCAAGATTGCTGTTCTTCATGGAAGAAGGACATGCCCACGGTGGATATCTGAAATTTCCATCCTGTAACTTGACGCGTGTTCTCAAAGCAAGTGAAAACCAAATATCTACCCTTGGTTGCAAAGGGGGTAACTAGGTTACAGTCAGTGGAACACTACATTAAGACTGGATCTTCTCTTCCTGGCTTGTTGTATGTCCTTCAGAAAATCACACAACCTCTCTGGTGTTTTGCTCTGTTCTGTTCTGTTTAAGGCAGGCTGGATTAAATCCTCTTCAAGGTCATTTTTGGCTCTAAGACTCTACTCCTGTGATTGTTATTTCCCTGTTATTCTGTGTTATGGGGGGGGGGCTCGCACTTGGAATAGGCATACATGGGTGGAACATAAGCACAATCATGGGGAGACGTAAAGCTGGTGAAGCCAGATTCTGTTCCAACCCACTTCAGCAAAGCTGGGGCTCGGGACTTGCCCCCTCCTCTGTGGCATTTGTCTACATGGCGAAAATCTAGCTTTCAGAAATGATGCTGAATCCCACAGATGCTTGTCTCTGGGACTCATCAGGGGGACAAAGACAGAGCCACCCAGCCCTCATTAATCCACGTGGAAATAAAAAAGATTAAACAGCACAGACACTGTGACCACTGAGAAAATGACAGAAATCAAGATCATTACCTGCATCTGGTTTTCCAGGGGAAGGAATGGAGATAAAGCATTAAGTCTTTAATAAGGCTAGAAATTAAAACCAGGATTAACGACAAGAAGCATTTATAAGAAGCTATACATGACACTCCTGCTTAAGTTTTGCTGGCCTGATTTCCAGAACATTTTCTGTTGTTAATACTTATCATCAGCTTCTTCTCTGGTTGAAAAAAAATAGTCCCTGGCCATTAGTTTCAGATCCAGAGCCTTTCCATAGACACACTCGACCTATATGCTATATTTCTTTAAATATGCTATATTTCTTTCAATGTCATCATGTGGCACTGTTTCCATGAGGTTTCTGCAGAGATGGAAATTTCAATAAAGCTTTGAGGTCTGGCCTCACTCTGTGATACACGGAGAACACAGCCCCCATGAGAGGTGACTAAGGGTCAGGTGACCTGGGCCGGGGGAGGGAAGGGGAGGACGGGCTCCCTCCCACATTCAAATTCTCCTGCGGGAGTCACAGTGGATATCCAGATATCCAGAAGGCTGTGTTAAAATGAAACTGTGCCACGTGGCTGACCAACTGTTAATGGGTTGAAATGGCCCCCCCCAAAATATATGCTGAAGACCTGGGGGTTTGGGGGAGGAGTCAAAAGTTATACATGGATTTTCAACTGTGTGTGTGGGGTGGGGAGGTCGGTGCTCCTCACCCCTGCATTGTTCAAGGGTCAACTGTAGTTCTTTCACTACTTCTCCGTTCAAATGCTTGAAGCCCATTTGGGGTGTGGGGGTTACCTCATACCACATACCTCAGCATGTGACCTTATTTAGAAACATGGTCTTTACAGGGGTAAAGAAGTGAAAATGGGGTCATGAGGTGGGCCCTAATCCAAAGGGACCAGTGTCCTGATGAAAAAAGGAGAATGTGGACGCGGAGACACATGCTCAGAGGGAAGATGACGTGAAGAGTCTTGGCGGGACGCCATGTGGAAGTGGAGATTGTGGTGATGGATCCACAAGCCAAGGAATGCCAAAAATTGATGGCAAACCACCAAGTCTAAGAGAGCAGCTTCTCCCTCATAGCCGCTGGAAGCAACCAACCCTGCCCACACCTGGATCTCAGACTTCCAGCCTCCAGAACCGAGACAATAAATTGCTGCTGTTTACGTCACCCAACGTGTGGTACTTTGTTACATCAGCCCTAGGAGACTAAGACACCCACACTTCAACCAAGAAGGAATTATTAGTGCCTTCGCGCTTATCACCTGGGGAAGAACAGCATTTTAAAGGGATGGAGGGGCACCTGGGTGGCTCAGTCGGTTGAGTGTCCGACTCTTGGTCGTGATCTCAGGGTCGTGAGATTGAGCCCCGTGTGGGGCTCTGCACTCAGTGAGGGGTCTGCTTGAAATTCTCTCTCCCTCCCCCCCGTCTCTCTCTCAAATACATGAATAAATCTTAAAAAATAAATAAAGGAGTGGGAAATGCATCTGAGAGGGAAGGCCTAGAAGATCCAGAGGAGGGGTTGGTGCAAACAGAGGGCACATCGGAGGGTGCATTGCCACAAGGGCCCTAGGATTCCCCAAGAGCTAACCTCGGGGCACTGGGAGCCTCAGGAAGGTGGGGGTGGAGCCTGAACTGAACGTCAGGAAGGTGTGAAAGATAAGCTCTCCTACACAGATCTGCTGAGGCTTTGAACACGAGGTTTTCTCTAAAGCCTGAAATAATCGGATGGCAAGGTAAGTAGCATATTAGTTAGCACAGGCTGCTATAAGAACGAGCACACCCCGTCTGGCTTAAACTGGAGGCTGGGAACCCAAGGTCAGGGTGCCAAGAAAGTAGATTTCATCCTGAGACTTCCTGGCGTGCAGAAGGCCACCATCTCTCTGTTCGCTCACGTGACCTCTTGCACACGTGGGAGAGAGAAAAACCTCTCTGGTGTCCCTTCTTATAAGGATATCAGTCAATCAGATAATCCGATAAGTGAGTCAGACATCAGTCAATCCTAAGGTCCTCCCCTTATGACCTCATTTAACTTTATTATCTCCTTATTCCAAATACAGCCACGCTGGGGGTTAGGGCTTTGATATTTGAATTTGGGGGAATACAAGCATTCAGTCCATAACAGGCAGCAAATTTAAGTGTCTTCTTCTACCAAGTCAAATTAAGGGCTAAGATCAAGTTTACTTCCATTATGACAAATAAACTAAATGTCTCTATTCACTTCTGTGTGTAAAATTTGAGCCTGGCAATAACATGGAACTATCGTAAGTGTAGGTATCTTATACATAAGTATGAATATATAAACTACTAGAGGATTTATATAAAATGTTAGTCTTAGAGAGCATTTGGAAATGGCCTGAGAGATGATTTGTATTTTATTCTATTCACATACCTATAGTTCCATATTTAACCTGCATTTTCTTTATAATAATAAAAAAAAAAAACAGTCCAAAAGAAGAGTTACTATCATCCAACTATCAAGATTTGACACAAAATAAGCAGCATGATAAATACCCAATCCTGGAAAGATTTGGGAGAATGAGTTCTTTCATTCCTTGCTGGTAGAAGTGTGAATCGTTCCAACATTTGCGAAGAAGGGCCATTTGGTAATTCGTACGAAAAGTCTTAACGTGTGCATGCGCTCTGGCTTCGCAGCACCACTTCTAGGAATTCCTTCTTCAAAGATTTGTTCTGGGAGGAGGCGCGTGGGTGGCTCAGTGGGTTAAGTGTCTGCCTTCGGCTCAGGTCATGATCTCAGGGTCCTGGGATCGAGCCCCTCATCAGACTCTCTGCTCAGCAGGGAGCCTGCTTCTCCCTCTGCCTCTCCCCTCCGCTTGTTCTCTTTCTCAAATAAGTAAATAAAAAAATCTTTAAAAAAAAAGATGATAAAGATTTGTTCTAGGGAGCATAAGAATAGGCACAGAGACTCATACAGGGATGTTCGTGGCAGGTTTATTTCTATCAGCGAAACACTAGAAACACCTGACTGGCTGATTCTAGGGAACTCATTAAAAGAATTAGAATATTCTATCCTGTGGCATTCTATGCGGACTTTAAACTCAAGTTGTAGAAGCATATTAATGTTTACGATCTATGGCTAACTAAAAGATTAGGTGTAGGTTTAATACTAGCTTGATCAGCGGCAATATTACTGCAAAACAAAATATCCCCAAACTCCATGGCTTACCCAAAACAGTTACTGTCATGTTCATGGTGTGTGGGTCGTCTGAAGTCTGGCTGATCTAGGTCAGGCTCTGCTGGGGGCGCTGTCCTTCCTGCTGGGGGCAGCTGGGTGAGCTCTAAGCTGCAGGTGAGGTCCCTTTGTCTTGATCAGTGCAGGAACAGCAGCGCCCAGGGCCATGTTCCAGAGCGAAACAACCTCACCCCACAACCACATTTAAAGCCTCTGTTCATTTCCACCCACCGGATACCATGGGCCAGAGCAAGATCATAGGCAAACCCTGTATCAATGAGTCAGGAATATACTTGGCCAAGCAGCATGGCAAAGGGTGAGGACACATGCGGGGGCTGGGGGGATTACAAATAAAATTACCATCTTCCATCTCTGAAGCTTTTTTAAAAAAATAAATAATATATAATATCTACCTTCTGATTTATCTAAGAATCTTTTTCAGTAAGGAATGGGTTTGGCAATGGGTGACAGAAATCTTGACTGTGGCTTCAATGAGTAAAATGTTCTCATGAACAAGACCGGGGGACAGGCAGATGGACAACGGTCATCAAGGAGATCAGCTCTTCTGTCGTCCTGACCGAACATCCTTAGCGTGGTCTTCATCCTCGGGTCGCAAGATGCCTGATGCCCTGTAGGAATGTGTGTGCCTTCTCCCCGACCCACGAATTTTTCACAATCATTGATTTTGTTTGCATAGATTAAAACAGACTTTGTCTCTACCCTCGTGGGCACAGAGAACAGCTGAGAACTGCAGGGTTTTTTTCCTTTTTTTTTAAAGAAATACCAGGCTTCCAGGATTAATAATAAGAACTGTTGATTGACAGATCACCTAGAGTCACCCAACATTGTTTTACCGGAATCTGATGTCAATTTCTCTGAAGAGGTTAACCAGCCGGTCTGCTTCCCCTTGCGGTCACAGCCGCAGCAGCTACAATTTAATAATCGTGGTTATCGCAGGGTTCAGCCATAAGCAGTCCTTCCTTAAAAATGAAACAAAACAAAAGGATATATCCAATATGTTTGCAATTTTGTTCCTTGCTGGTAAAATGCCTCTTGTGGCAGAGCTGGAACAGAAGAGAAACCCATCAAAGGTGGAGGCTGACGGGGTGCAGACACAATTATCTTCCAGCCATTTGGGCTTTCAAGTTAAGGAAGCCGATGGTAGCAAGTGACTCCTTTACAGAACTGCCAACTTATTAGAGCTCCGCCCCGGGACCTGGAGCTTGGGAAGGCGGTCCCAACTGGAGCTTGGGGAGGTGGTCCTAAACGCCACAAACTCTGGCACAGACTTGAATTTAGAATCAAGTTCAACGAGTTTTTACCCCGATGAGAATCATTATCCCCTAGTTTACTTTTGAAAAGAAAGTTGAAGTCCTCCAGGAGCCCGAAGGATAGAGACCTAGCAGGTATACTGCTTATGCTTATAATCTGAGGGGGGAAAGAGCTATTTTCATTTTCTGTCACTTGATGAATGCAAGAGCCAGTCCTCCTGGAATACAATTCTCTCTCTTTCCCTCTGTCTTTCTCTCTCTTCCATGCCGACAGTACTGCTTTGCAATGTAAAATGCCCACATCTTAAGTCCGTTGCTCTTTGAATTTTGACACCTGTGAACCCGTAGAACTATCATCCAGTGTAAGATATAGAACATTTCCATCATCCCAGGATATTCCCCTGTGCTCTTTTTTCTGCCAACCAGCACTATTCTCCTCTCTATTCCCATAGATCAGTTTTGCCTGTTCTTGAACTTTGTGCCAATACAATTGTAAGATATGTATTCCTTTGTGTTGGCTTCTTGTGCTCAACATAACGATTTTCAGATCCATCCATGATTGCCTGTGTCAGTAGTTTCCTCCTTTTGACTGAGGAGGCGAATTCCATTGTAAAAATGTATCAGATTTTGTCTATCCGTTTTCTTGTTGGTGATTCCAGTTACTATAAATAGAGCCACCATGAACATTTTTGAACATATCTTTTGGTTGAATATGTGTTCATTTCTCTTTTTTTTTTTAGAGGGGGGAGGGGCAGGGGGAGAGAGAGAGAGAGAATCTTAAGCAGGCTCCACACCCAGTACGGAGCCTGACCTGGGGCTTGATCTCACAACCCTGAGATCATGCCCTAAGCAGAAATCAAGAGTCAGACGCTTAACTGACTGAGCCACCCAGGCGCCCATGTGTTCCTTTCTGTTGGGTGTATGTATCCAGAAGTGAATTTTCTGGGTCATAAGGTAAATACATGTTTAACTAAGATTATATTATTTTATATCTGCCACCAACAATGTACGGTTTGCCAACACGTGATATTGTCAGTCTCACGATTTTGGACATTCTGATGAATGTACTCTAGTGTCTCGTTGTGGTTTTAATTTGCATTCCCTGTTGTGGATGATGTCGAACACCTCTTCATGCATTTCTTGGCTGTTCAGGTTTCTTCCTTTGCCAAGGGCTTATTAAAGAGTTTTGTCCCGTTTTCATGAATTTTTAAAAAATTATTGATTTATAAGAATTCTTTATTCCAGAGAAAGTCTTTTTCAGATATACATTCCTTGAATGTTTCCTCCCAATCTGTAGCTTGACTTTTCTCTCTGTTTCCTTCTTTTGTGTGAAAATTATAAAAGTAAAACTGAGCGGAATTTACTGTGGCACAAATAAAGACGTGCAGACTGTGAACATTTTCTGTGAAAAAGAATCATCAACAAAACCAATTCTATTTCTGTGAACCTAAAGCTTCTCTTAAAAATAAAGCTTCTGAACTTTTAAGAGAAGAGGAATGTCAAAGGCAAACAAAGAGAAAACCAATTCTACTTGAAATAGAGGAGTGAGACCCAAAGCAAATCCTATAATCGCTGTAACTGGGTGAAAGTGGAGGAACCTGGCTCTCTCTTCCCCACAAAAATTGTGGTTCTTAACAACTTACTATTAACACAAAAATCCTAAAATGCACATTTTTATCCTGGGGTTAAGAATCGTCCTTTTATAACCTGAAAACCAAAATTATCTATGAAATGAGTAACCTGAGTTTGAGGAACAGAGGAAGGCACCGTGAGAAACCCTGTCTCATGTCACCAGCATCTCGCCGGCCCCACTTCCGGTCCCAATTCCAGCCCCACCCAAGTCCTTTGCCTCTGAGTTAACCCAGGGATCTGCTATGTGTGAGGGCGGATTCAGCCCAGGTCATCTTCCTGAGCTCAAGTGGGGTCCCATGTCCCATGTCGGGGGACCCCAGCTGCATCAGGCCCTAACAACCGTCTTCCTAGAGCCTCTGTTCCCAGCATGCCCTTCCCCTAGGTTTGCCCTGGAAGGAAACTGGGTAAAGATTCCTTTTTGCAGAGCCTCAGAGTAACCCTCGTCAGGAAACTAACTCTTCCTACACTGTCAGAGGAAACCACGCCTCCCACCATGAATCGGGAAGTCTTGGTTCCACAGCCAAAGCTCTTCCAGCCTGCCTTGGGGTGGCACCTGCTCTCAGGTAACCCAGGCCCAGAGCCTAATGCCCCACATCCGTCCCGCCAAGCCCTCTGGCATGCCCGCCTGCAGCCTCTGTGCACTGGAGAAGGTAGCCTCTGTGCCTGACCAAGCTCCCACTGCTGGTTCCCACAGCCTTTCTTGACCATTGGTTCTGCACGCTACTCCTGATTCCTCCCAATCAAGCACCCACCACACACAGCCCCTCGGTCTTCCTTACGCTCACTTGAGTTCATTCGGGGCACTCGAAACCAAAATAACCTTGGTCAGAGGATACCAAGACGTATAAAAGGGGGGGACGGAAGGGTTGGCTGTGTCCTGCATGAAGCCTGTGGGAGGAGCTACCAAGGTAAACACGGGATGGTGAGCCAAGACCCCCAACAAGCTGACCCAGTCAGTTGTGCAGGAGCAGGGAAACATCTTCAGAGTGGAGAGCTGGGGGAGGACGCCAGGCTGGGAAGTGTGGGGCCCCAGGGCCCCCGGAAGGACAGCACGAAGAGATGTGTGTTTGCAGATGTGTTGGGGCAACAGGAACCAAAGAGCGAAGCCCTAGGCACAGGCTTTCCAAATGCAGAGTGAAAAGAGGTTTACTGGTTAGTCCAGGCTTCTTCCAGCCCATGGACCCACCAGCTGCTCCCCTTTTCAGCTCTGGCTGTGGCTAGAGCTCCCCCCACTCCTTCGCCCTCCAGGCAGAGAAGGCTCAGAAGACTCATCAGTGAAAGGACCAGCGTCCCTGCCCTCAGGGAGTTCACACTGTATTCACCGGGCATCTATGAGCTGCGAAGCTCTTCACTGCATCAGTCATTCCATGCTCAGAGCGGCCCTAGGAGGCAGGCACTGCCCTGAGCTGCACCGCGCCGTGGTTGCAACAAGGCTCAGAGACAGGAGGAACATGGCCCGAGGGTGCACAGCTGGCAAGTGGTGAGGGAGGACCAAGCAGGCAGCCTTGTTCCGGGGCCCGAGGCCTTGACTTCCGTCTGGGTGGAATTGGCAACGGAGTCTTATTTCCCCGCCTCCTCATGTGCCCAAATTACTCAGCTGGGACCCTTCTAGGCACTAGGATACAATGAGAAAGGAACCCTCAGTCCAGTGAGAGGTGTGGCCATGTTTGGTCTTGACCAGTAGGAGCTCTCAAGAAGGACCCGTGCATGCCACACGGTGTGGGTTCACAAGGACAAGCATTCCAGACAGGACACCTCAAAGACAGAGGCTGAGAGAGGGGAAAGAACCGGGGAATGGGGGTGGGGGTTGGGGGGGAGACAGGAGGTCTGGCGTGGCTCTGAGACCAGTCCTTTGTGGTGGGGGTGGGGGAGGGGCAGTGAGGGGGAGATGAAGGGAGTGGGAAGTGGGGGGAAGGGAGTGACAGGATGTCCTGTGGCTAGCGCCGTGCCTGTCACCTCAGAGGAGGGGGGGGACAGGTAAAAAAACCAAGTTGGGACTGGTTATAAAAGACAGTGTTCTAGTAAAAAGTTGGGGCTCTCTGTTGTCAACAGGAGTCATTAATGGTTTAATCAGGGAGGTGGTAGGTGGTATTTGACCAAATCTGTGTGTCCGTGTTAGATAAATAGAGGTGATAGAGCTAGATACATAGATAGTTGGGGGGTGGAGGTGGGGAGAGATGGAGAAGGAGACGGGGATGGCAGCGATGTGGCGTGGGGACAGCGACAGGGGTAAGGGGCATATCTCCTTTCCCCTGGGGCGTTGGAGGTATAGAAGGGCAAGGGTGGGCAGAAGCAGAATTGCTTGTTACATTTCTCCTCCTGCAACGGCCTCAGGGCAGAGTCCTCTGCTCCTGGCTGGCGCAGCTGGGGCCAGGCTGGCGGCTGGTGGCTGGTGGCGGCCCCCGGGGTGGCCCGGAGGACACGGGAAGCAAGCACGGGGCTGAAACAGCCGCTTCCCCCATCAAACGCCCACCACCAGGCTTCGGATCAGAAGACCTCCCCGAGCGGACCTGCTGAGCGTGTAGCGGCTGATCACGGCTGAAAAGGCCCCTGCCCGGAAGTGAGGGGGTCTGGTTTTGTTTTGCCTTCAGCAGCCTCATCCACACCGGCCTCGGGGTCCAGCCCTCCCTGCGACTGCCGTGTGGGTCCGGATGATCTGAGGAGGGGACAGATCCCGCAGGTAGCGGCCACCTCGCCCACAATGGCAGCCTAGGCGAGCCGGGCTCCCGCTGCGAGGGGCCGAGCCACCCCGAGAGGGAAATGACCAAGGTCAATGTTGGGGCCGCAGCATCTGCAGCAAAGCCTCTGCCCCATTCTCCTCCCGTGGTCATTGTTACTTTCCACTGACCAGCTGCCTGCAGGCTCCGGGCAAAGACAAAATGGGTAACACAGCCGCCATTCAGTGGAGATTAATGCCTGAAATGAGCCACACCTCTGAACAATTGCTTCCTAGAAGAGGGACAGCGTGAATGGCCAGGGAGCCCCATTGACGGCCGCTATAAAAGAGGTGAAGGGAAAGAAAAGTTTCACACCGCCCCTCCAACCTAGCTCCAATTCTTCCTCCTCGCCCTCCTTTTCCCTTCTGACTGCCCATTTTGCCTACGTCGCCCTAATCCAGAACCGATCTTTTATGTGCGGGACTCGGGCAGCACGCTTAAAATTCACGAGTTTGCTACTGTAAGTCATATCGCCGCGGCTGCGCGCCGGTCGCATTAGTACCATTATCTCTGCAACTTTCCGACTTGACAATTAGTTACTATCATTCACACTGTGCAATCAGCTGTTAAATCCTCATTTATGCTCATTTGAATACGAATGTGCTGTTCAGTAACATGTTAGATTGCCATGTTTACAAATATACTCCAGGTATTTGGAAATTTAGATGATGCAAAACATACTGTTTAAGTTGCGCTCGCTGCCAGTTTAAATAACTTAAGCCTATTTACCAGCCACTTAGCAATTCTTTTCACATACTCCTGTTTCCCCCTGTCCTCCCCTTCTCAACCCGAACTAAAATATGCTCTTTTTTTGTTTGTTTGCGCTGTCGCTGTATTAAACTAATAATCTTCAAGATGGGACTTCATTAGCAGTCACCTCGATGTGGGCCTTCTTTCTTGATTCCTGCTGGTCTAATTTCTCCCTCGTTTAGCGGCAGATGAAACCGTAAATGGGAACAACGCAGCTGCAGCGTTAAACATGAAATCCCCGAAAGCAAACGATGTGTCCATAGCGCCTAAAGGGAAAGAAAGAAGAGCAAATGTTGGCATGTGGGTAAAACCTCAGAGAGCAAGAGACATCTGATCGTAAACTTCTGCAAGAACAAGAAGGGGTCCTGGAGAGCAGGGCTTCACAAACTTTAACGTGCATTTGAATCACGTGGGGGTTCCCTGCGACTCGGAGATACTGGTTGGCTAAGCGAGGCTGGGGCTGAGATTGGGCGCGTCTAACCACCTCCCAGGTGCTGCTAAAGCTGCTGCCTGACAAGGTACCACGCTGGGCAGCCAGGCTCAGACACAGACATAGTGCATCCGCCTTCAACGACAAACTTTATGTGAAGAACACCGTTTTCCATCAGAGATTTCAAAATCAAGCTTGGCAGTTCCACTTCTGGGTATCTCTGCAAAAGAACTGAAAGCAGGGACTCGAGCAGCTATTTATGCCCCAATGTTTATGGCGGGGCTATTCTCAATAGCCAAGACGGGGAGGCAGCCCAAGTGTCCATCCATGGATGAACGGATAAACAAAATGTGGTTCCGACATACAACGGAAAGTTATTCAGCCTTAAAAAGAAAGGAAGTTCTGACACATGCTACACCATGGATGAACCTTGAGGACATTGTGTTAAGCGAAATAAGCCCGACACGAAAGAATAAATTCTGTATGATTCGACTTCTAGGAAGTATCTAGAGTAGTCGAATCCATAGAAACCGAAGTAAAATGTTAGAGGGAGGAGGAAACGGGAAATTGTTGAATGCACATAGAATTTCGATTTTGCAAAATGAGAAAGTTCTGGAGGTTGGTTGCACAACTATGTGACCGTACTTAATACGACAAACTAGGCACTTAACAATGGTCGAGAGGGTAAATTGTACGTTATGTGTATTTTGCCACCACTTAAAGGTTTTTTAATATATTGGAAAAAATCATTCTTGGTTTTAGGGACATTGTGAAGAAGGTTTACTTCTACCAGGATATTTCTGCGGATTCATACTCAGTTCTTCAATGAGCTGGTCAGATTTCACCAGCCTGGAAACCAGCCAGGGAAGAATCAATCAATTTTTCTTCCACACTCCTATGTCCTTTGATCAAAACTCTAGTCCATCAATTTCTGCATTCCGATGAATGTTCGAATTCTGTGTCTCCACTTCCCTCCGCAGGGTGTGAGGTTTTGAAGGGTGGTGGTTTGCTCTACAGGGATATAGCGGGTGTTGTTGGTTGCCTAACCTTCAGACACTTCTCTCCCCCATCCTGACACAATCTGACTTTGTCCAGGTGTCTCCTCTTCTCAACTTTGTCTATTTGCTTTAGAGGAGGCCATGGCCCCAGGACAGCGACCATGAGGAGTTGAAATCAGTCATGATGACTCCATTCCCCTTGCCGATGACTGATTCCAGCCTAGTTGTGGGTCAATTTTGTGGTCGGTGAGGTATGAGGCAGTTCTGTGGAAAGGCTTCAGGGAAAGGTTTCTTTGCTTTTTTTTTTTTTTTAAAGATTTTATTTATTTATTTGACAGAGATAGAGACAGCCAGCGAGAGAGGGAACACAAGCAGGGGGAGTGGGAGAAGAAGAAGCAGGCTCATGGCGGAGGAGCCTGATGTGGGGCTCGATCCCAGAATGCCGGGATCACGCCCTGAGCTGAAGGCAGACGCTTAACCGCTGTGCCACCCAGGCGCCCCAGGTTTCTTTGCTTTTTAAAAGGAGATACAGGAAGAGGTTGTCCCTCTGTTTACGAGGGATGTTGTCTGTGTGGATGGGACATGAGGAACTATGTTGACCATCTTGACCGCAGCCTGATTAGGCCAGCACCAGAAGGTAGCAGAGGCAAAGGTTTCCAGAAAGGCAGAGGCAGCCTATCTTGGGACCTCTCGCCAGGTCCAAGTCAGAGCGCTTCCTGGTTTGAGCGGATTGAAGAGTTTTTGTCTCTCGCAGCCAAAACAAATTTAACGGATAGCAGTACCCTGCAGGTAGGAGAAGCAGGAGATATTCTGATATTTGACGGATTAAACTAAAGTGGGAAGACTGGGCTGGTTCACTGCCCTCAGGGGACTCCTCAGGCCGTGTGACAACTGTCCTCATGGTAGGCAACCTCATGTGTGAAATGGTTTTTCCAGCTAGAACGATAACAGGGTGTTGTTTTTTTGTTTGCCCACTTACTTGGTTTATTCACCGATTCTCCATGGGCTACTTTTCCTAGAAAACATTTAAAATGTCATTCCATTTACAAAGTTTCATTTCATTTCACCTTCTGACAGACCTGTGTCCAACTAGAGCAAACTTCAGGAATGGGTCTGTCCTCGTAATGGCCGATGGTCATGGAGCATTTATGTGCCAGACGCTATGCTCAGTTAATCCTCAGATTGATTCTATTCTCACCCCACTTTCACAGCTAAAGACACAGAGGCACAGAGAGCTCCATTCACTTGCCCAAGGCCACACAGGTAATAACATGTGGGGCTGGGATTCGAAACCTGAAGAATTGGCTCCTATCATTATGCTCTGCAGTGACGCTTTGCTTAGGTGCGTTGTTGGCTTTCCTCAGTTCAGATCACCACAACCGATTCCCTATAGGGGGGTCAGAAAAACCTTAACACTATTAAAATTTCCTTAAAACTCAGATCACGTTAACCTCAACACAGTGCCCTTCGGCGGATTCCCACGAATGCTCTAGATAGCATCCAAAGTGCTGACTCAGCCCGCAAGGCTCGACCTGTGACCTTCCCCCGGCCACTCTGGCCACCAGTCAGCATCTTTAACACATTCAGCCTTCTTTTGTACCTGCTATTCATTCTGCCTGAGCTCCACACCTTCCAACCCAACAGGCAGACAGACACACACACACACAGAGACCCCTGCCTCCTGGAGAACTTTCGCTCATTCTTCAAGTCTCAGTTGAAATATTTTACTTCCCTAGAGAGTTCTCTGCTGACCCAGTGGTCTAATGTGTCCCATGGTTATTCTCTCCCTGTCACCTTTGTCGCATTTCTCAGCTTTTGTAATTGCATTAGTCCGTGTGATTTTCTGCTTTGTCTCTGTCCTCCCCAAGGAAAGGGTCAGTTCCACGTGGGCACTACCACACCCCTGTTGTCCCCACTGGATGCCGAGTGACGGGCACATCACAGCAAGAGTGGGGAAATACTCAGGGACAGGAGGGAGAAAGGAGGTGGAGAGGCCAAGAAAAAACTGTAAGGAAGGGAGGTGAAATTCAGAGACTACTGGCAGGAAGGAAGGGAAGGGTCAGCTCCAGGGGTTGCCAAGCATTTGAAAGCTTTTATCGTGGTAAAACTCTCTCCCCAGATAAGCAAGGATCAAGGCCTCAGCAATAGCTTGTTTGTTTGTTTCCTTCCTTCCTCTCTCCCTCCCTGCTTCCTTCCTTTCTGCTTCCTCCCTTCCTCCCCCCCTCTCTCTTTCTATACTTGTTTTCCCTTTTTATTTCTTTTTTTTTTAAAGATTCATTTCTTTTAGAGAGAGACAGAGAGAGAGTGATCAAGCCAGCGTGAGCAGGGGAGGGGCAGAGGAAGAGAGAATCTCCAGCAGGCTCCATGCCTAGTGTGGAGCCCAACATGGGCTCGATCTCAGGACCCTGAGATCATGACCTGAGCAGAAATCAAGAGCCGGCCACTTAACCAACGGAGCCACCCAGGCGTCCCCTGTTTTCCCTTTTTAAAAAATGTCCTTAAAACAAAAGTAAATGACCAGCATTTAAAATGGAATCATCGTTAAATTTTAAAGTGAAGCATCTGTGTTTGGCCCACAGGGTATTTTACCATTGTTTTCCAGAGAGCCGCGGGGCTTTTCCCTCTTTCATTCTCTTTCCCTTCTCAAAGATCTATCAGGTTATATTAAGTGGATGAGTCCTTACGATCCCCTCTGTATTTCAGGGCAATACTCCCAACCAAACTAATATATTGGAACTAGGCATATAACTTTGAGAAAAGTGACTGGACAAATGGATGGATTTTTTATTTATAGAATTAAATGGCTACGAAATTATAAGTTTATATCAAATTATATCATGGGGTCAAGAGATTTACTACTCAGATATTTTCCTTTAATGAATTAAGAAATAACTAGTGAGAAAAATATAATGACATGAAAACATTTAAAGATGAGAGCCACTAAAACAGAATAATCTGTGAACAGCAATAGAATTTCTAGTATTTTAATAGATTTGAAAATAGACAAAATAAATTCATTCCAGAACAAATCTGGCTACCTATGAAATATGATTATACTCAATATATTATTCTAAAATTTATTTTTCAGAGTATTGCATTATTATAACTAAGACGGTATTGACCAAGAAAATTCTAGTTGTGCCACTTAAGCCATATATTGTTTCCCCAGGTTTTAAAGTACAAAGTATTGTGCTGTAAGTATGGAAAAGCTGGAAAATGCCTCACTTGTTGTTGTTGTTGTTGTTGTTTGGTTGGTTGGTTTGAGTCATTTTTAAATTCATTTTACTTAGAGTGGTGACTCACCAGTGAATCACCTGGGGTGGCAATGAGACCAAAGACAGGTAGGGAGAGAGAAGGGAAGGAGGGAGAGGGGCAGAAAAGGAACCTATGCATCCCAATTATTATCCTTTGACTGTGTTAAACATTCATTCTTCAGTACCTCCGTTCCCAAATATTTGGAGGAAATGTCTATTTGGCACTTTTTTTTTTTTTCCTGAGCAGTCCTGCCTGGCAGCAGGTGCACAGGCTAGACCATCACTGATGCACGTGTATCACACATCAGGTTTAAGCCTGGAAGGGACTTTAGAAGTTATCAAGTGTTTATCTTATAGATGAGGAAACTGGGATTCAGAGAGTTCAAGACACTTGACAAAGTCACAGAGCTTTTATTTACTTAAAAATCGATGAGAGGTTGAAAAGGGGGATTTGAATCACTACTACATTGAATTATTCAGAGTATATCATTCTTTTTCATTGGATTTTCTCCTTCATTCATGCCACAAATATTTACTCCGTACCTCGTGTGTTCTGGGCACTGCCGGGGATAGGGCAGTGAACAAACAGACAAAACACTCCACACGTTCATGGACTTCACGTTCCAGGGATTCAATATGACTTAAATTCCTGATTCTATTTTCCATTCAGAGGTTGCTATTTTAACAATGTTCAGGAACCACCTAATTGGAATCAAAGATGCTGCACAAATTCTCTAGTGACACAACCTGGTTAAGTGTAGGAATTACAAATAGGAGTCAACTCTTGATTACAAAGAGGAAGCAATGTACATACACGTTTCTTAGGGAGAAATAATTAAACCCCATGAAAACCCAGTCCTCCAACATGTCATCCAGATTCAGCAGCCACATCTAAAACACGGGGCTAGACTGTTGGAAATAAGAGCAAACTAAGCATTTTTAAAGCTTTACATCCAAGAGAAGAGGACATGAAACTGTTGGCAAGCATCCTGGCAGAATGGAACCACGCACTGCCTGCAAGTGTTTAGCCCACAGCTGTTGGAAATGAAGAATGTCAAAACACCCAAAAGCAAGAATCCATGCACATACATCAAAGAGGCAAAGCTCTGGGGGACACCCAGCGTCGAAGTGGATGATTGCTGGCTCACCAGAGGAGAGGCAGGAAGGGGAGGCACAGGACAACACAGAAGACGGACCAATCTTGAGATCACATCTACAACTTCAGCTGTGTTCATCCCTCCTGCACCACCATGGAAAGTTGTCCCAGACGTTCAGAAATTCGTTTACTAGGACCCAAAGCTTGTTGCTGTTACTTCATTCTGAAAATGTGTCATTTACTCCATGATCAAGTCATGAAAACTCAAGTCGGGTCCCTTTCCTCTTTTTCTGTTTTTCTTTTCTTTTCTTTTCTTTTCTTTTCTTTTCTTTTCTTTTCTTTTCTTTTCTTTTCTTTTCTTCCTTCCTTTCTTTTTTCTTTTTATCTTTTTTTTTTTTTTTTTGAGAGAGAGAGACTGGTAGGGAGGTGTAGAAGGAGAGAGAGAATCTTAAGCAGGCTCCATGCCCAATGTGGAGCCCCATGTGGGGCTGGATCTCACAACCCTGAGATCATGACCCGAGCAGAAGTCAAGAGTCAGACACTTAACCAACTGAAACACCCAGGTACCCTCTTTTTTAACCAAATCTCCTATTTACAGCACCAGTAGAAATAGTAATTTTTTAACCCTCAAATTAACCTTATTTTATAAAGAGAAAACATTGTTTACCTTGAGAAGCCAATGTTCTGAAAGTTCATAAATCCCCATAGCTGTAGCTCTTTGTTTAAGATGAAATATGACATTCCAACCACAAGAGAGCGGTGGCTTCACGAAGGGGGCAAACATTTGCGTAACCTTCTGGAGGACAGTTTGAAGATTATGTCACTCAAAGCAGTATGGTACTGACACAAAACTATAGACATGGAGATCAATGAAGATTAGGTCACAACTTGGAGAAAGAGTGGGTTTTTTTTTCTGTTTTTGTATCTTTATGGAATTAGACCATGCTGGTTTTATAATTTCAATTAACGTCTACTAAAAATAAAATAAAGGGAATCTCTACACAGCTAGAGGGTGTGGCATGTGCCAAGGGACACGCTTTCACATAAAATGACAAAGGAAGAGGACGAAGCTGGAGAAAGCAGTGGAGAGACTATCCATGGGCCAAGTAAATCACAGGACATATGAAATATAAGGATTCAAGTTTCTGTCTTGTGCAGCCAACCTGTTCAAATAATTCAAGAGACTCTTGTAAGCATGAGCAAGTTGGTCCCCAAAATGTCATATGCTGTTTAGGTAAGAAAAAGAAGGAGAAGGCAGCAGAGTTATTTTGTAAATTGCCAGACGAACCTAGAGAGATCGCAAGACAAGCACAGTCCCCAGGCATACGTGCTGCAGGTGGCAAGAGGCTGAATTAATACCGGTCAATATAGCTTCCCAGCCACTGAGCATCCAGCCCATAAAACGTCAGCTGACAGGGTTTGTATGATGTAATCAATTCCCAGAGGATGGCTTGACTATGAGTGTAAATACCCGCATATATCCTTTGACCCAATCACTCCTCTTTAACCAGAGAAGTACACAAAAATGTTTGCACGGAGATGCTCGTTTCAGTGTTCGTTATAATATGAACAAAATGGACACACACTAACTGGCCCACAGAAAAAGGGCTTAGCTGGAGAATTGAGTACCTGGATGACGGACTCTTATGCTACCTTTAAAAGGGAATGTACAGACCTAGAGTCAGGGATACGCAAAAAAAATCTCCATAATATATGGCATGTGTGGTCTGGCATCATTTTCATGTAATATAATGTACAAATGCCAGGGAGACATCTGGAAGAATGGTCTCCAGTCTATTGGCGGTGGATGTCTCTACGCGGAGAATTTAGGAACATGTCTTCTTTGTTCCTGATTCTGTCCCATGTAGCCTGGGCATTCTAGAAGAGTAGGTGTGGTCCTGGAAGGAGGCCTCTGGGCCAGAGCTGCTGGGAAGTCCTGGGAAACCCCAGGATGAGGATCAGTAGAGGCCCCGTGGATGGATTGGAGGGTGGCAGAAAGGCTTCAATGATGTGGAAGCAAAGAGGGAGCCAAAGCAGTTTATGGAAAGAGAAAGAACTCTGACCAAGCAGAATTTCCGGGTGATTAGACTGAATTCTCTGGGAGGCTGCACGGGATGGCGTGTCCCATTATTATTCATAGAATTCCTGCCATCATAGAACTCAGGGCACCAATGAAACAGCCAGGCTAACCGGGATTTTTTTCAGTTAGCTTGGGGCCTGTTCAGGGAAAGGAAATACTGAAGTTAGCTCTCTCAAGAAACACCACCATCTTTGGAGGCAGGACAGAAAGTGGTCCACGCAACAAACTAACTCATCAAGGTCCACCGTGGGCTGAAAATTCTCTCGAATGCAGTGTGTTCAGCACTATGAGATATAGTACGTTTCTCTTTCCTAAAAAAGAGGTTGACTATCCCTGTAACGATTACACTTGGCTTTGAAGTCCTCATCAAGCAGAGATGTGAGTAGTTATCTGTTAGAAAGTAGACTAACTTAACAGTAGAAAAATTTCTGGGCGGGGAGAATAGTATAAAATTTGGGGGGGGGGACTAATGACGAATGTGCCTGATTGAATGTTCTTTATACAGTAGCTGGAGCTAGCAACAGAAATGAAAAGCATTCCCTTTTTAAAGAATTTTCTTTTTTTTTTTTTTAAGATTTTATTTATTTATTTGACAGAGATAGAGACAGCCAGCAAGAGAGGGAACACAAGCAGGGGGAGTGGGAAAGGAAGAAGCAGGCTCATAGCAGAGGAGCCTGATGTGGGGCTCAATCCCATAACGCCGGGATCACGCCCTGAGCCGAAGGCAGACCCTTAACCGCTGTGCCACCCAGGCGCCCCTAAAGAATTTTTCAATACTCCAATAACACAGTTTCCATTAGCTAAGTTAAAAAAGAAACAAATATTCTAAAAATATAACCAAAATACGTATTAAAAGGAAAATATCCGCAAAATTATTACCCCAAAGAGTTCCGATTTAAATGTCTAGGGAAGCGACATTCTAATTTCCAGAGGGCTCTCCTACTTGATCATTTCAAAATTTAACTGCCAAAAGAAACAAGAAGTAAAACCATAAAGCAAAGCCACGCTGGAACAAAGGCTCTTCAAACACTGATTCCATTTAAACATTCTAGAACATCTCAAAGTCAAAAGCAAGCATCTCTGCTCAAACCTAGCTAGAAAATGTTTGATGTTAGCAACACAGATTTTCTATCATGCACTTTGCGTTAACACAGAGATACAACTTAATACAATAAGCATGGCTTCTCCCGCTTGGGATTCTTACAACATAAGAAATGTAGCATGCGGGCTATTTACTTGGTTTGAATTAATAGCGATGTCCATATGGGATGTTATTACGATCAAGTAATTCTGTGACCATTTGCCGCTTGAAATTTTCCCATTCAGCAGAATCTATACATTGCTAATGTTAAAAATGAGAGGGTTTTTTGTGACTAAAAAAAAAAAAAAAAGTATTTGTGTAATCTTCAAAGTGTTTAATTTGTATTAAAGCTAAATCCAGAGGCTCTGAAACCTTAGGGGCTCTCGATGTGGATTTTTGTTCTGGTTCACACACCTTGAGACAAAGGCTCATAGTCAAGATGTGGAGGAAAAAGACGTTTTTTTGTGTGCGAGATGTGGGGCAAATTTATTCCCCAGGCAGCCTGGAATGGGCTTCAGAAAATGGATAGAGTGTCTTCTTGAAGAAAGGGCCTCTAAGTAAACTCGACTGCCATTCAAAAGATTTGCTCTGACACTTAACAAGTGGTGCAGGGAGAAAGGAAAATCTGTTGTCAGGTTTGGGGTGTTTATCAGCCCCCCTCGAGACACTTGACCTAATGCTGCGGGGCCCCCCCTAATCCGCTGATCTGCATGCCGCGGCCTCGCGAGCCTCAGCCCACAACTGCCAGCAAAATTGCCTGGAACACTTGTCCCAACACATTGATCCCTCAGTATATTGTGCGAGGCTCACCTACTCCCCCGCCTCCCCTCCCTCCCTCCTCCTGAGGCGCCCCCGAAATTTAATTCTGCTCACAAATTGTGAAATAAGTTGTTTGGGCTGGATTTGTCGAGTGAATTGTCCCACTAATGAAACGGTCTGTTCATTATACAGTCGTAGGACGGAAGATTTAGCGCTCCCATACCCCGGGACCCGGGCAGGTTAAGGTTTGAGACTGACAGTTGACAAAAGAATGAATAGCTCTCTCCTGTCAAATCAGGCTTACAAACAGCTTGGCATACAAACAGTTACTGGTTGTGTGCGTGTGGATTTAGGGTCCCCGCCTGCTAATGCACCAGATTTGTAAGTACAAATTGGTTAGTCTTCACACTGTTTGCGAAAGGAATAAAATGACCAAAAATTAGTTTGTTTTAGCCTTTTCCCCTCCCCTCCCCGCTCCTGCAAGTGAAACATTTAAAAAAGAAGACGAAGAAGAAAGAAAGAAAGAAAGAAAGAAAGAAAGAAAGAAAGAAAGAGAAAAAAGAAAAGAAAGGAAAGGAAAGGATAAAATAGGGTGTAGTGGTTTCACGGGATATTGTTGGGTTTTTGCTGAAGGCATCAAATTAAGCAGGACCATTGTCTTGCAGGAAACATTTTGTTCTGCTCGGGCACCCTGCTTCTTGGAAAGCAGCTGAAAATCTAATGGAATTAATTTAAGACGTGTGATTTTAAAAGATAGAGCAGAGAGCGTGGAGGGGGAGATCAAACACTTTCGTCTCTATTCATTTTACTACCTGTTGCTTAAAACTGGTTATAATACCTCCCCTCCTTCGAACCGCACTGATCTTTCAAAATGGGTCATTTACATTTCTGAATCTTTTCATAGGCAATTATGTGTAAATTAGCTAACACCCATTTTATTTTTCTATGGCAGTTTGAATTGTTCAGTGAGTAGGTTAAATTCCTGCCAAATCTTTGAGAGAGAATTCTGTATAGGAAGTCAGGTGAATATTTCTATCATGTCATTTATCATCCGTTAGGTGATCATTTTCAGTCTGGATGGGTTAAAAAACTCGTTGGTTCATTATAACTACAGCAGAATAGTAGATGAGAGTAATATATATTTCCATCACTTTCTAGGAGAAACAAACAAAGAAAGGTAACAGACTAAGAATTTTTTTCAGATTTAAGCTTGATCTAACACCTTTGAATTGAAAACTCTCCCCTTGATTGGCTACAGCCGCAGGATCACCAACCTTGCAACACTAAGTGGGTTCTTTCTTATTTCAGTAAGTTCATTATCACATGTTTCCGTTTACTGTAAAGGCCACTTTTAAAAATCAGACTTTTTAGCCACTTTGCAAGCAGTGGTTATGAGTTAATTCAAACATTCCTTTAAGCCTTTTCCCTTTTCTGCCCCTAAACCTTGTACTGATGTTTGGAAGCATTAAGAGTTTCCAACCAGCAAGTATAATCATACCTCATAAATGTGCAAAGTCAGCGACAGTTGGCTATTGGGAACCCGAATAAAGTAAAAGCATTAGAGAGAACAGTGGGTCAGCCTCCATCCCAGACATGGTGCAGTCGTTTTGAATGAATTCATCCAAGCCTTCAGAATATCCTGCACATGTGAGCCCTTAAGCCCAAACCGGTCATTTAAATCTGGTGACACAAGTGGCAGAGAAAGTTACAAACAGCTCAGCGACAAGAAACTCTACCCCAGGGCTGCACGTGGAACAGACCTCTTCCCAATTTCCAACCCTCCCTCCCACTCCCAGAGCTTTGCACACATTTCCTGGTAACATCCATCCCTTTTCCGTCCCATCTAAGATTTTTTTTTCGCACTGTCGTGATGTTTTAGGACATTTCAAAGACAGAGGCCATGACTCGTGAAGAACTTTGGGCTAAGGAAATGCATACGTTAAGTAAAATATTTTTAGAGAGATGGCACATTTCCCCATGCATTTTGTAATGCAGCAACTACGTTAGGATGGAAAGCGATCAGCACATGCAGGACTTTCAGTCTCCAGTCACCTGCTTGGGGCAGGCTTCTCCTTAACAATTCACTAAGATGGAAAAGAACCCATGGATGAGTGAGACCAAAGTTGACCCAAGTTCCATGCCAGATTGAAGAAACAGGAGTAAGTACTTAGGGCTGCTAATGGTCTTAGAAACAGAAGCTGCAGCAGAAATATTTTTAAATAGCTAACGATAGGCTAAAACACAAAGCCTTTCTTCTCTAGAAAGGAGATGCAATGCTAACAACAGAAAGCCGCGTAGTTAGACGGGAGGGATGTGTGTCGTGTGTGGGTCTCTGCTGAAGCAAATGCCGTTGACCGTTGACCTATGCGCGCAGTCTTCTATGATAGTAAAGCCACTCTTCCAAGAGCTTCCCTGACCCCTTGTAAAGTGGGAAGAATAATATCTCATACTGTTGTCGAGTTGCATAATTTATGTGTGGCACAGTCTTGGTCGCCTGGTTCAGCAATCAAAGAATAGAAATAAAATATGTATTACCTATCTGTATATACTTGAGGTTTCTGAGAAATCTCATTTGGCTGAAGCAGAGAAATACTAGTGTCTTACGAAGCACCCAAGAGACCCAATGGAAAGCAGAGAGTTATGGCTGTAGCTTCATAAGCTCACCTGACCGGTAAATCTCACTTCTCAAACTAATCTGATTGGTAAATCTCACTCCGCAAGCTCACCTGATTGGTAAATCTCACCCCTCAAACTAATCTGATTGGTAAATCTCACTCCGCAAGCTCACCTGATTGGTAAATCTCACCCCTCAAACTAATCTGATTGGTAAATCTCACTCCGCAAGCTCACCTGATTGGTAAAGCTCACCCCTCAAACTAATCTGATTGGTAAATCTCACTCCGCAAGCTCACCTGATTGGTAAAGCTCACTCCTCAAACTAATCTGATTGGTAAATCTCACTCCGCAAGCTCACCTGATTGGTAAATCTCACCCCTCAAACTAATCTGATTGGTAAATCTCACTCTGCAAGCTCACCTGATTGGTAAAGCTCACTCCTCAAACTAATCTGATTGGTAAATCTCACCCCTCAAACTAATCTGATTGGTAAATCTCACTCCTCAAACTAATCTGATTGGTAAATCTCACTCCGCAAGCTCACCTGATTGGTAAAGCTCACTCCTCAAACTAATCTGATTGGTAAATCTCACTCCGCAAACTCACCTGACCGGTAAAGCTCACTCCGTGGCTGCCTCACCCGGGGAGACTTACCTCATCAATTGTCACTTCTGGATGTCTACCTCCCTCATTTCACAGAGGAGGAAACTGGTGTGGTTGTGGAATCTAGGTGAGGTTCAGTGGGGTGGAATCCGGAGCTGATGACCAAGAAAGAATTCTTGAGACGTCTTTGGTGCAAAATGGTGGTTTATGGAAGCACGGGGACAGGACCCGCGGGCAGGAAGAGCTGCTGCCCCGGGTTGTGAGGGGGACTGATTATATACTATGGGGTTGGGGGAAGTAAGGAAAGAGGGAGGTTGAGAAAATACTTTCATATGTTAAAGAAGACTCACAGGATACCGGAGGCCTTGCCATTGTCAAGTGAAGGTGGTTTTTCCCTCTAGCAAGGCATTAGCATTGAGATGGTTGGGAACTTCCTGGAGGCTGCAGATTATAAGGACATAATTGTATCTACATTCCCTTCTGGAAGCTAGGTTACTGATAGAAATGCTTTGTCTTGTAGATCGCTAAAACATTTGTAAACTGAGGGAGACTCAAGTCCTGCAGGATTGTGGTCTCTACAGGTTAACTATTTCTTTGTCCTTTAGGGCAGCCAGGAGCGCCTGAGGAATGTCACGTACATCCCATGGGGGGAGGGTTGTGGGGTGTCAGTTTCTGCTTTGTCCTCAGCTTGCCTTCTGTTCCCTTATCAGAAACCAAGGTTCAAATTCACAAAAGGCAGGCCTCCCGACCCCCAATCTAATAATGTTCTTCAGGCACATTCATTTAAACGGAAACGCTGGGGGGGGGGGGCTGGGTGGCTCAGTTGGTAAAGCGTCTGCCTTTGGCTCAGGTCTTGATCCCAGGGCCCTGAAATCAAGTCCCCATCAGGCTCCCTGCTCAGCAGAGAGTCTGCTTCTCCCTCTCCTTCTGCCTGCTGCTCTGCCTACTTGTGCTCTCTCTCTAATAAATAAATAAAATCTATAAATAAATAAATAAATAAATAAATAAATAAAAATGCTGCAAATGCTATAACTCGATTTATCTTTTTGACACATGATCCCTACTTCGTTTGCATAAAGTGGAACACTTGAGTGAGTTCTATGAGTTTTCTGAATTGACACTGTTTGGCTTCTTTTTGCCTTCTAGGTGTGTTTATGGATCTGTAAGAGCTATTTTTAGAAATTAATTACAGTGTCTCTGAAGCCATGTAAACAAATCTACTTGCCTTTTAAAATCTTTTGAAAATGTAACATCAAAAATACATTTCTCGCACACACAAAATATATTGACTTGAGAAAACAGTCCCTAATCATGGCCCCAGGGTAGAATGAATGGTGAGCAAAAATGCCAATTAAGACAGGTTGTCAGAGAAATGTCCTTGCTTTCCCTTACACAGGTTTTCCAAGATCCTAAGTTCCCCCCAGAAACCTATAAAGGTTTTTGTTCTCCTCTTTGACATTCCCCTTCTGGGAAGGCTGCCAGACCAGCTTCACTGCGAGCACCAATTCAACGTGAAGGGACAGAGGCTAAAACAGCTACCACTCAGGGCTCGGGTTAGGACGCCAGCAGCTCCCTGCTTGGGCTACGTTTGCCTTGCTGTCTCAGATTTCTTCTAAAATGCAAGTATGACGAGCATCGCAGATTGACAGAGGTCATCTTTTAGGGAAAGGGATAGAGAAAGAGAAAGCTAAAGCCCCCAAGACAAATTTCATAATGGACCTCGTACCAGCCCCGTAAGATCTCGGTCACAGACGCCACCGTTCCACTAAAGATGGGGCCGGAGAGTTAAATCCCAAGTCAAAAGGAATATAATGTAGGGGTTGAAAGGGAAAACAGAAACAAAATCAAATAAACAGTGCCGAGGACATAGCTTTGAATCTTAGCGCGGCCACGGATAAGCTGTGCGATTTCACTAGGTTAAGTTATTCAGCTAGCTTGTGCTTTGGTTTCTTCCTGGATCCGGCGGGGGTGATACTATCTACCAGGAGGCTGAAAGTAAGGATTAAAGGAACATACATAACACACAAATAAGGCACTTATATTATAAGACAGACTCTGTGGTTAATAAATGTTAACTGCAGGATGCCTGGGTGGCTCAGTCAGTTAAGTGTCTGCTCAGGTCATGATCTCAGGGTCCTGGGATCGTGTTCCCCCATCCGGCTCTCTGCTCAGCAGGAAGTCTGCTTCTCCCTCTCCCTCTGTGCTCTCTCTCTCTCAAAATCAATAAATTTTAAAAAGTCTTTAAAAAATAAATACATGGTAACAGCTATTATTGCATATTCTCAAGATCCTCCAGCGTCTTGCTCTCCGAGCGCGGTCCACGCACCAGCAGTATCGACATCACGTTGCCAGCAACGAGCAATCCCAGGCCCCACCCCGGACCTGCTGCATCAGAATCTGGTTCAATAAGATACTCCAATGATTCATATGTACATGGAATTTTGAGGAATGCTGACTACTGAGTGCACGCTACTTTCTACACTCTAAACTCACCCCTTGAGGCTTGAGGGGGTTGGTGTAGGATTGAATGGAAGAGTCTTTGGCGAGGATCCCCCCAGTTTGCCAGAACACTACCCAGCAGTGGGGGTCATCCGGCCGGTTATTTAACGAGTTTTATGATACATTAAATCTTCTAGACCTCACGGCAATTAAAGAAATAACTTTTTTGAAGGTAGCCCAAAACAAGCCAACTCAAGCGAATAATGGGATTAGCGTGGTGATCTTGACATCAGAGTTGTACCACGTGAGTCCCTCTCCATCAGTCACGACCGCTGTCCTCACGGCTGATTATGGCACATTGTTTCATCAAATTAAACACCAAAGGGATGTTGTAAAGGCAACATATGGTCCTCTTTCAAAAGTAGTTAGCCTGGCATTGCACTAGCGGCCTCATCCTGGCTCCCCTGAATCTCCTCCATCAACACATTGAGGGTATTTGCTTTGGCAAAACAATGTCTCATAAAAGTGGTCACTTCTAATTGCAGGCTTGCTGTTGTCGGGAAGCACGGCCAAGACACGAGAGACTCGAAGGAGTAGCGGAATCACGTTAGGAGGGGAGCTCAACTGTCTGTCTTGTTCTGGGGGAAAAGGTGGGCAGATAACCTGTTCTCACTTCTGCAGCTCAGCTGGGTACCGAGCTCCACGAAATCTCTTTTTCACCCACTCTATTGCACAAAGCAGACTGGGTTTAGTTTTAGAATCAAGACAGAAATAACCACCTGTGGTTAAAAGACTGGCTGAAAGGGAGAAAGTTTTTCTCTAAGGATCAGGAGACACACAGAGGATGGTGTTTTGTGGAGGAAAGGACCAGCCGGGGGGCGGCTTGGGGAGAACCCTCGTGGTTCACGTGAGAGGTAATTTATGGGCCCCTGAAAGGTGAGACCAGCCCAGGCCTGAATTTCAAGAGAAAAGTCATTAGGCAATATTAGCAGCAATGTTTGGTTGTTATTTTGCGTTTATGTGGCTGGTCTTTTCTCCAAGGAGCACCAGCTCTCACCAAAGTGTAATTAGCAAACAGCAATCCTCACAGCGCCCTGCAACTCGGTGTGGAATGGTGTCAAAGGCAGTTAGCCACCTTCCTCTCCCCCAACTGCAACTCTTCCTGCCACCCTCCCCTCACAGCACCCCCAAAGTAAGAGAGCTGGGCCAACCCGGGTGCAGGGGTTCCATCAAGATTGCCATAGGGTATGTCAAATCATTCCGCCATACACCTTAAACTTCACTGAGCTGTATGTCAGTTATACCCCAACAAAACCGGGGAAGATAAAAGATGACCATGTGGGACCTCCTACCTCCTGGTTTGTAGGTAGCCCTTGGTAGCATCTCGCTGCACAGCTGCCACCAGCCCTAGGGGGCAGCCCAAAGCCCACAGCCCCTTCTGTGTCCGCTCAGAGACAAACACAACCAAGCACAGAGGGCATCTTTGAATCACAGCCTGAAAAAAAAAATTGTTTTTGTATTATTGAAAAACAAGACACAGTTGTTTTTTACATTTTTCAAAATAGGGGCACCTGGGTGGCTCAGCAGTTGAAGCAGCTGACTCTTGGTTTCAGCTCAGGTCATGATCTCAGGGTTGTGGGATCGAGTCCCCGCACTGGGCTCCACGCTCAGTGGGGAGTCTGCTTGAGATTCTCTCTCCCTCTCTCTGCCCCTTCCTCTGCTCACATGCTCTCTCTCTCTTCTCAAAATAAATAAATCTTTAAAAATAAATAAATAAAAATTTTCAAAATATACAGAAGAGGAGAAAATGAAAAGTGAAAGTGTTACCCACTGACCGTCCTTCTCCCTCTGTCCAAGGGCATCTGCTGTTACTGGTGTGTCACGTATTCTGAAAGGGGTCCTGGGTGGTGCTCATCAACATCCTGGTAGATACTAGAATCTCCTCTACGATGCTGAGAATGAGCCAGAATACCTCTGCAACTTCACCCTGGCAGGGATATCTCACACATAACATAGCCCTTGACCTTGGAATTCAGAGGTTTGGGTTTTGTCCTGATTTATTAATTTATTTATGTTTAACCCTGGGAGGATTATACAGTATCATATCGGTACTCTCTTACCCATCATAAAATGGGCATGATAAAAATCGCCACCTTCCTACCACAGGGCAAAAAAAAGCACTAAATAGCTAGGTATCCAGGACAATAAAATCCAGGAGAGTGGCAATTTTGGTGACCTCAAAATTCTAAGTTATTTTCATTGGACGATTGGAACCTTTAGAACTTGAAATAAGCAGAAGTCGAAAAACAAGAGGTAAGGTTGTTATCTGCCAAAGAAGCTATTAATAAAGTAAAAGAGTTCTTTTATTAAAAAAAAAAGACACCATCTACTGATTTATTAAAATAATTCAGTGGAGTGATTTCATTATAAACAGGAGGGAAACCTTGCACTTCTACTGGGATAACAGGGCAGGGGGCACATGCATCTTACAGTGGAGAGTGCGCCCTCCGGCCCCAGGTTTAGGACACAACACAAATTTATGCCCCCACCGATGGCAGGGGCAGGACCTCACGAGCACGCTGCTCCTGGTGTGGGATTCACGGGAGCTGGTCCCTGTGTACGTACAGTCTTTGTCACTCCGCTATAATAATGGATATGCTTAACCAATTTAAGTGACCTTAATAAACTCGTAACCCTGGTGTCCTGGCCACTTTGGGATCTGCTGGAGCTGGAGCGTAGCAAACAACCAACCTGCTGGGGGAAGGTGCTACTCAAAACACCCCTGTGACGAGTTATTTTTTTGGTATCAATTCAAAGCCCAAACACTGATGCAATTTGGCCGTCTTTCGAGCTGGCCTTCATCAGCCGCTCTCCCCATTAATTAGCGTGAGCTGTACGATGTTGCTAATGGCGACACATCTTGTAAACATGTTGGACTGGTCCTGCCCCTGAAGGCCCCGTGCTGTTAAGTGATATCTCAGCTGGGGCTGGCAGAGCCAGTGTCCCCACCAGGGAACAGCCAAAAGGTGTGCAGCCTCCATTCAGAGTCAAAACATCACGCTCTGAGAGCCCCCTTTTTGTTGTTGTTCCCATAGAGGTGACTGCCTTTGGTCGGGATGAAAGTAATAATGAGAAGGAGGATAAAAATAAAGAGAGGAGGAGGAGCGGGAGCAGAAACTCGCACTTACCCTCAGTAGGGAATGTTTCTGACAGGGCTGGGTGGTGGGACTACAGACATCCTGGTTTCTTCCCACTGGGGTGAACAGAGATGTCAAGAAAGTCTGTGACTGTTCCTTAGTCTGCTGAGGTGGCTGGTCGGCTGCCTTAGTGGCTTGCTACCAAAGCTAAAACCACGGCAGCGGCTGTTTCAAAACAGGTTTGCAAAACAGCTTTCGGATAGGAAACCGCTAATCGAGAAGAAAGGATGAAGAGGGGAAGGCCGCGTGGCTGCCATTTTGTTTGCTCACTTTATGCTTGAATTCTGCTGCAGGGTTGTGTTCAGTTTTAGGTGTTGAGTGGTATATCGGGAAAGGTGATGGTGGAAACCAAGCAGAGAGCAAGCCCGGGGTTGGTGGGGGTGGACTTACCCGGTTTGCGTGAACTCTGATGGTTTTGGCACTGGAAGTCGGATGTCCAGGGGAACCCTTCGGTCCCAGGCAGACCAGGATGCTTGGTCATTCTACCTGAAGTCACAGTTTTGCATGGTTGAGGGAGACGCTAAAGACCATCTCACCCAACTCCTCATCTTACATAAGAGGACACTGAGGCCCAGAGGGGTCCGTGAGGCAGCACAGCATAGGGCTTGGGTCTTCTTGATAAATGATGAATAAATATATCTACTGTCTTGTCATATGGGTAAAACCAACAGAGATTACTAAGTGCAAACATGGTAACAGACAAAGACTGGTCACGGAGTGAGGTGACAGGGGTTCCAATCTTGGCTCTGACACTAAACAGGAACCTCAGGTAGGGTAACTCCCCCCTGCAAACCACCTTCCACTGACTAGTTCACTAACCTGAATGACAGTCCTTTGAGGGAGGATTAATATGCCTGTTTAACAGGTGAAACACGGGTTCAGAGAAATCAAGTAACTCACCTAATGTCCCAGTAAGAAGTGAGATCAGAAGGCAAGTTCCTCTGACATCAAGGCTAATGTTCCTCCCAGAATGGAGCACTGGTTCCAACCTGTGGGCAACTTCCAACAAATGATTCACCAGACAGGAATGGCAGTTGGCAAAGTATTACTTTCTATTTTCGCGATGCAGTTAGGGAGGTGCCCAAACGACTGCTTACTAAGTACTGCCTACTTCCCAAGAAGGATTTATTTTAGCAGGATACATGTATTGACCTGAACTTTCTTTCCCTTTTCTTCTTTGTGACAAACTCCGCATCTGAGTTTTTTATAGACTTTTTAAAATGTTAAAGTCACCAGTTTCTTTATCTCCATCAGAATCAGAATCTTAACTTCATGAGGATGGCAATGTTGTTCACTGCTATAACCCCAGGGCACACATGCCTCGCACATAGTGGGGTTTTGGTACATATGGGTTGAATGAAAGAATGAATGAATGAATGAAAGAAATTTAAAGAGCAACATAAGAATGTTAAGTAATTTTATTATATATTTTTATTTTATAGTGTACTTCAAAGTTGATCACAAACCCAATAGGGAGGAGGTTGAAATTGGGGAAGTAAAAATGTATCTGCCAGAAAAGTTTTAACCAAAAAAGTATTGAATGGGATCTTAAATAGATGTATGTGTCTTTAATTTTTGTAAATTAAATACTCTTAGTTATACGAAAGGAGCTTGCTATTTAAAGGAAGCATTTTGTGTGTGTGCATGTGTGTGTGTGTGTGTGTGTCCTGTAATGAAACAAAGAATCTTTTCAGAAAGGGAATAATGACCGTAAATTAATTTTCTAAAAAACTTCAGCGTTTGTGTTGGATTTGTTTCCAGTGAAGGACTCTTTTATGGTTAAGTTCAGTCTGACTTGCCTTTGTTTATGTGGTGACACAAATACGTATAAGGAGCACAAAACTGAATGGTGTTATATTTTATCATTATTCTTGCCTCTTACATATTTATCAAGTATCTGTGATCACAACAATATTAAGTAATCAGCATTCTCCAAGCTGGTTTTTGAAATAAACCTGCAGTTCTCTTCTAAATGATTAACATTATTTTAATTAAAAATTTCTGCAAACATAGGTAAGTACCCCTGCTTTCTTAGCATACATGGTCTATTCGGGATTCCTTTGATACTACAGACGACACGGGTATGCAGCTTTAAGGGTCTGGGATGTATGAGTAAAGCTTTCTACCACATACCAAGTTCTATGTTCCCTAACTCTGAGCACTTGAAAATGGCAACACATCTCTGAAAAATGTGTATTTGACAGTGGAAGATAAAGAAGAATAAATTAGCAGAGCTTCAAAAATGTGGGGAAAATTGCCTCAACCCTTAAAACACATTGAAGATTTTTTAAAAAGTAAACTATTATAGAGAGTTCATCGTAAGAAAGCAACATGTCAGGTTTGATGGCAGGAGATCAGAAAGTAGGATTAAAAGTAATCTATGATGTTTGGAGTTTATGTATAAATGTAATGGTCTGAGAAATAACTTTCTCATTGGATTGGATTACCACTCTGTGTGAGATGTGCTATTAAGATAATGATGGAACATCTTCTTTCTTCGTGGACACGAGAGGTCTAGTACCATATAGAATTGATTAAATCTGTGACTTTTTCAAGGCAAACAGTGCATAAAATACCCATACTACAACAAGGAAATGTATCTAAGCCAGGTTAACGGATGCATGAAACCATATGAACTCTGCATCTTTGAGCTTAGTCTTTATGTCTCCCTGGAACTATGACTAATCCTCTTTATTTGAACAACTTCAAAGACTCTGATTTGACACACATGGCCCCCACATAACAGACAAACTTCATTCCTGCCAGCAGGTAATCAGAAGCAACAAAAAGGTGTGTTTTCATGAAGAGTTGCCTTGTTCTCCAAGCCCCCCCATTCAGTTTCTCCAACAGAAACCCACCCTGTCACAGCCCACCACCCAGAGGCAGAAGGAAGCCCAGTTTGCAGAGGGAAAGAAATCAATCCAGCCTATCACCGAACTTTTTTGAAAGTGATCAATTTCATTCCACTGTATTTAGTTATAGAACACCTACGGATTCGTGTGTACCTAACTTTGTGACCAGACACATTACTTAGTTACCTTGCTGTTTCTTTAAAAAAAAAAAAAATATATATATATATATATATTAGGATTTTATTTATTTGTTAGGGAAAGAGAGAGGGAGAGAGAGAACACAAGCAGGGGGAGCTGCAGGCAGAGGGAGAAGCAGGTTCCCTGCTGATCGAGGAGCCCGATGCAGGACTCAATTCCAGGACCCCGGGATCATGACCTGAACTAAAGGCAGATACTTAACCGACTGAGCCACCCAGGTGTCCCTCTAGCAGCTTTTTAATGAATGTCGTCATGAATTTTAGAAATATTTATAATAATATTATCTGCAAACAATTCCTTCCCCGTATCTGCAGAGTTTTTTCTGTTTGTTTCTCTTATTGAGTGGCATTGGCTAGTACTTCCAGAATAATATTAAATAATAGTTTCCATGGTGATCAATATTCTCTTAACTTTGATGATAGGAAAATGCTTTTAAAATTTTACCATGAAGCGTGGTGACAGTTTTTCAATTGATATGTGTGTTTACATGTGAATTATTGTGTTCAAGATCTATTCCTAATTAAAAGTTTTTAAATAATAAATGGCTATTAAATTTTGATAAAAAGCTCTTTTGGCCACCAAGAATATAATCATGGGATTGTTGTCCTATACCTTATGAATGTAGTGAGTTTGGACGTCAGATTTTTTAATATCAAACTATCCTTGCATTCCTGTGATTTTTGCACTTTAATAAGCTCCTGAATTCTGTATGCTAATATTTTCCTTCAGAATTGTACCTAAGGATATACAATATAAAGAAATAGTATCATCCCCCTCCATACTGATGTTTCTATTCTCCTTGGCCCTGTAGAAAGGGGGAATGCTAGTAATACCTTTAGAATTTAGAATTTCTTTGTTGAAAGTAAGTAATAGTAATAATAATTGTAGCTCACACTTAGATAGCATGTGTTCTGTGACAGATGCTGGTCTAACAGCAGTGCATATTTTAATGTTTTCCAACCGCAGAGCAGCCCTGGGAGGAAAACACCATTGTCCTCATTGTCATGGTCACCATCTCTGCTTTTGACATGAGGAAACGGAGCTTGAGGAACTTATTCAAGGTCACCCAGGTAGCAAGTGACAAAGGACAGCCAATTTGGCACGACAGCCTATGCTTTGATTCCCCAAGTCACTCACTCATTCAACCTGCAACGTGTATTTACTGAGTGACTCCTATTTCAAAGGCACTACGCAATACATTTGCCTTTAAAGAAGCAAGCGAATGTTGGGATGGATAGTTAGGTCTAAGCAATGGGTTTAATGTTTGTATCCCTTTCATCCAGGCAGTATTTCCAAAACTCTTTCTCCCCAACCTTTCAACACTTCTGTCCTCTCTGACCCCATGTCAGACCGAGGGAATATTAAGTTTAGCCCGAGAGACTAGCTTAGTCTGATGGTCTCTGGCAGATCCTGTGTGTGGGTCCCTGGAAAGCATGCCCTCAGAAATGAAGGAGAATGAAATATCCACGTCTGTCTGATGGCGAGGCTGCATGTGATGCAAGTCTTGTCTGGAAAAGCTAGAACTAGCCTGAGATGTGCAGAAAGACACAACTGCTTGATCAGGAGAAAGGCAAAACACGGGGACAGAGGGCTGCTTCACGTCCGGCAAGAAAGTCGCCAAGTGGGGCCCCTGGGTGGCTCAGTCATCAAGTGTCTGCCTTCGACACAGGGTGTGATTCCAGGGTCCTAGGATCAAGCCCCGCATCAGGCTCCCTGCTCTGCTGGGAGCCTGCTTCTTCCTCTCCCACTCCCCCTGTTTGTGTTCCCTCTCTCGCTGGCGGTCTCTCTCTCTGTCAAATAAATAAATTAAATATTTGGAAAAAAAAGAAAGAAAGAAAATCGCCAAGTGCCAGCTCGAGGCAGAAGGTGAGCAGGGCAGTGTCTGGGAGGTGGCCCTCGTACCATATGTCTCTCCCCTGCCTCAGAGCCCCCATGGCATTTTTGAAGTGTTGGTCATCGATTCCTTCTATTACCTGGTTTTAATTAACCTCCTGAAGCCCCTTTGTCTGGGTGGCGGTGTCAGCTGGGAGGGCGATGAATAGAAGGCACCCCTGTCAATATTTTTTGGAAGGAGCCTTGTGAATGGGCCTGATGCACCGAGGCTGGGGGGCAGGGAGGGGGAAGGAATGTTTCCTCTTTAATCCGGCATGTAATCACTGGAGCCTCCCAGAGCCTGATTCCATTTGGCAAGCCCAGCCCTCTTTTGTCGGCCTCACAAGGAGGCCCCACCTCCCCATGCTCCACACAAGATTCGCTTCACAAGTGTCACTGAGATGAAACAGTATGTGGGGCTTGGGGATGGCCCGGCCCAGCCTCTGCCACCAGCCCTGGCCCATCCGTCACAGCCTTTGTCACTCTGTGGATCCATCATTCCAGGAAAGCTGTGATTTAATTTCCAGGCATTTTCACAGGTAGGGAGTTCTCCTGGGGAGTGCAGCCCAGGGGGACCATTTTCTCTATATGTTCTTTTCCCCGAAAATTCTGATTCCACTAAGGACCAAAAGAGTGCCAGCTGGCTCATAGGGTTATGAAATTATAAACAAAGTGGCACTAAAATCCAAGGAAATCTTTCAATGACTTAAATTTCTTCCCTTGCCTTCCAGTCCCTTAACTACTGTGCCTATCTAATTCTATATAATAATCACAGCAAATACGTTGATTTTGGCTCTTTGCGGGGGTTTTAGTCAAGCATTTTTTAAATATTGTTATGTTGCTTCCATAATGATGATTTTAATGGCTAGATATGTGTTTTACCGAGTTCATATAGTTCACCTTTACCCTCCTGCTGGACAAATACAGAAAGGGACATCATAACACGGGCGAGGCGGCCTCAGCCTTGGTCTGCCTTTTTCCAACAGTGGGATCTGGGTACCTTAACCACTTTGAACGAGAGTCTCTTCATCTATGAAGTGAGGGGAAGAACAGCACCTACCTCCCAGGCCCACCGTAAAATCAGAGATGAGAAGTTGAGAGTTGCTTCTGAAGTGCAGAGCCCATAGGAGTGGTAGTTACTGCTTGCTGCTTTCCAAATGTTTCACACTAACCATAAAGACCACGGTGAACATTTTCAAACAGAGTGTGCAACTTCTTTTCAATTCTTTGCCTAGGAGAGAGTCCAGGAAGTCTGATGACTGGATCAAACATTATGAACATTTCTGTGATGTGAGAGCTCAGCTCCGAATTGCTACCTGATATTCAAAAGAATTGAGCCAATTTTTACCGTACCGGGTATATACGGATGCAGTGTCTTGCCAAGGATTGGCCTGCACAGCAAATTTCCATGTTAAAGATTGATTGATTGATTGATTTTAGAGACAGAGTGCACCCAAGCAGAGGAAGGGAGAGGGAAGGGAAAGGATCTCAGCATAGAGCCCTAGGAGGGGCTCAATCTCACAATCCTGAGATCATGACTTAAACCAGAACCAAGAGTAGGTCACACACTCAACTGACTGCATGACCCAGACACCCTGCAAATTTTCATTTTAAAACATGTTGGTGGGGCATCCGGGTGGCACAGTCGGTTGGGAAATTTTGGCTCCAGTTGTGGTCTCGGGGTCATGGGGTCGAACCCCCATGGAGCAGGTCGGGCTCCCTGCTCAGCACAGAGTCTGCTTGAGATTCTCTCTCCTTCTCCCTCTGCCCCTCCCTCTCATGCTCTCTCTCTCTCTCTCAAATAAATAAATAAATCTTAAAAAAAAACAACGGAGTAAAACATGTTGGCTAATCATATAAGTTGCTGCGTGTCTGCTGTGACTACTAGTGAAGTCTGAATTTTTCGTGAGTCCCCGTATGAAAAATTATTCCTCCGGCGTGTGATTGCTTAGCCATTTGTTAATAAGTGAGCTTTTATACAAGATTAAGGCCATTTTTAAAAGAATGTAAACTCCCCAGGGCAGTGAGAAAGAGACTATATCATGTAGAGAAATCCAGCTTTAAAATGTCAATTACGAATAAAAATGTTTGCAAGGTTCTGCCGCCAGTGAGCTCTCAAAACCAAGATTCAACCTTCAGCTTCTTTCCTGAGGTGCACCCCTCTGCAATGGTTTACCCAGAGGTGGTGGCTGACCCTCCGTCTCTGGTCCTTTTCTGTAGTGTGGGGTTTACCTTTGAAGAAGGCCAATGACAAATCTAGGGCCTGACATCTTACCTGTGAGAAACTGAGGCCCCGGGGTCAGCTGCACGTCAGCTAACAGATTAATCGACACGGATTTATTTATTTATTTATTTATTTATTTTTAAGATTTTACTTATTTATTTGACAGAGAGAGAGACAGCCAGTGAGAGAGGGAACACAAGCAGGGAGAGTGGGAGAGGAAGAAGCAGGCTCCTAGCAGAGGAGCCCAATGCGGGGCTCGATTCTGGGACCCTGAGGTCACGCCCTGACCCGAAGGCAGATGCTTAACGACTGAGCCATCCAGGCGCCCCAATCGACACGGATTTATTAAGTGTTTTTAAGCACTCGTTCAAACACGGTTGCTACTCTCAAAGGAAAACAGTAAGCCCAAACAATGGCAGGAAACCATCGTGGAACACAGAACATACTTGGAAATCCAGTGGTGTTTCCTCTCTGCACCCCTGGAGATCAGGAAATGGGGAGCCCATGCAGCCTGCAACGAGCAGCAAGTCTTCAGAGAGGAGGCAAACATCGCCCTGCCTTAGAGCCATGACAGCAGAGCAGACGTGAGGAGCTGGTCGTGCCTGGCCACGTGCTCAGCTGCCCCTGTCCGTGGGGAATTCAGCCCAGAGGGCAGGACATGGAGGGCGACAGAGACAGGATTTGGAAATAGATGCGAATCAGAAAACAAAGCGATAACCCTGACAAAGCTCTGAAGTCTATATTATGATTATAATATGTGAGTAGTAGTTCGATGCTATAATATTTGAGTATGGTGTTAAGATCACAATAGCTGAGTATTCGTATTTTTCATAGTATTTGAATATGGCATTATAATTACAATATGTGCATGTGGGTGCTACAGTATAATATTTGAATATGCATTGTAATATGTGAATATTGGTACTATCATAAACTCTTTGAGTATGGTATTGCTATTATAACATTTGAGCATGAGTATCTGAGTATAAGGATATTTAAGGATAGCATTATAATGATAAGATTTGGGCTTCCTCCTAGCTGTCTGACTTCACAGTAACGACTTTGAGCCTGCGTCTTCTTTCGTGGGAGTGTAGGATTTCCTTGCTCACCAGGCTGAAGTTAGAAAAAGTGCATCTTAAGATACGTTTGCAACATTTACTTAATGTGTTACCGTTTGCGAAGCACTTCACTGCCCCCGTCTTGACTGAGCTTTATGGACTCATTTTACAGATTAAAACACTGAGGTTCCAGGAGGTCATATGACTTGCCTAAGGTCGTAGGAGCCAGGTTAAACCCACCCGAAGCCTACAAGTCTATGTAAAATGGTATTTTATTTGGTATCTCCTAAGTATGTGCGAAGCATGGTGCCAGCCGTGTTTCTTATGTTACCTCATGCAACCCTCCAGCCTCTCCAGAGGAGAGGTCAGTCCGCTCAGCCCTGGTTTGTGGACCCCAACACCGGGGTTCAGGGAGAGATGATCCGCCAGAGAGTTGATGGCAGAGCAGGAAGAGCTGTCTGACTCCAAAGCCTGTGCTCACTTCCCAACACAAGCAGCCTCCGTGGGAGATGAGAGGTCCTCGTCTTAGATGCATGATGCCTGTCTGTGCCACCCGCTCGGGGAGAGTCAGGAGGCTGCCGGACCCACCTGAGCGAGGCGCTCTCCGGCTCCCTGCAGAAGGAGGGGGCCGGAGACCACAGCGGCCAACAGCGCTCAGCTATAGTTCAATCCCAGCAACGGTTCGGTGCAGAAATGTGTGTCCCCAGCTACACTGCTCATCGATGAGAAACAAGCCAAACTCCTGCTACTTCTCATTTTGTTTGGGTCAGGCAATAAAGATGAATCATGACCTAAAAAGCCTTTGCCATTTGAGCTAATCAATGACACTAGATGCTTTGCTCAAGGTAACGAATCTACTTCGTTTTCTAAACCTTAACACAACACACACACACACACACACACACACACACACACACTGCACGATCATGTATCTGTTTGTTGCTAAATAGATTTAATGCAAGTTTCTGTTTCTTTGCGGTTTGCCCTCTGACTGTGGTGTATTTTGTAGAAGCCTAAAATGTAAAGAAACGATTAACCCACTAAGAAGTTTTCAGGTAAAAATGAAAATGTTCTCACCTTCTTTAAATACAGAAATTTTATTCTTCAGGTTTAGGGTTCTGCTTTTAAAACTGGACGGTTTCTTGAGAATGATTTTGTCTTCTCACACAATTCCATATTAATTTGCATCTCTTCCTTTCTTGGGAGGCCAGCAACATTATGATTGAATTAATCATCTGAATGAAATATAACATGCTTTCTTACTGATTTTTGTTTCATTCCTTAGCACCCAGTACAATTTTAGAAAGGCCACATTTGAGTTAATGATAATTGCAAGTGACTCTGGGTAAACATATAACATTTTAAAAACGCAGAATCTTTTTATAAGGTTTCTTTATTAAAAAATTACCATTAAACTGCTCCTCTCCCAAATCCTAATAGATGCCATTAAAATGTGATTTGTAGTTATAAGAGGAAATAGAAGGTATACTAGATTAATATCGTATTATACCAAATTAATGTGAAATATATTTATATTATCAGGTTTTTGCAAATATTATCATATTTGCAATTTGGTGGCTTTTTAAAATTGTGCTATTTCTCCATGTCTGTTATTACTTGAATCTTATTCAAAAATAAATAGATAGATAGATAAATAAATAAATGTATGTTAAAACCAGAGATAAGGGGCACCTGGGTGGCTCAGTCAGTTAAGCATCTGCCTTCGGCTCAGGTCATGATCCCAGGGTCCTGGGGTTGAGCCCCACATCCAGGTCCCTGCTCCTTGAGGAGCCTGCTTCTCCCTCTCCCTCTGCCTGCTTCTCCCTCTGCTTGTGCTCTGTCAAACAAGTAAATAAAAATCTTAAAAAAAAAGAGAGAGAGATGATTTTAAAATAAACCAAAACAACAATTTGTTTCTTTAATTGCTTCATTAATAGAGCAAGTTACAAAACACATTTCAATCTTGATCTGTGGATGATTGACATCCGTTGAACGTGCTGCAGAATGAGTCTGCCCTGAGAAAAAGACACTGTGGCACAATTCTAACACAGTTTTCCTGCATTTGCAGCTGCAGGCAGGAAAGGACCACAGAGACTAGGCCTCTGGCCTCTGGAACTGCAAAGGGCGACCCTTTGTAAGTTTGATTTAGTGGTCTCGCAAGTCCATCGAACGAGCACAGGAATTTTCAAATAATTGAAACAGTTGATTTCTTGAGTTTCAGAAACTTTTCCACCATATTTCAACAGTGATCAAATTACACAGAAAATAATAGCCGCATTTGGCAAAGAAGTGTGGTTTTAGAGACACACATTTTTTTTTTCAAATGTATGGTCATTTTTGGCTGGCTGGGCTCAGGTTAGAGTGGGAATCTCAGACTGATGACTAAGGTTCTGAAGGAAAATGTAGAAAGGGGTCTATCTGTGATCCTTTGCTCCCTGGAACCGTACTGACAGCACTGGAGCATAATACCGGTGACAAAAATAAAATCCGGAAATGCTGTGGAAGCCTTTGGGGGACAAATCAGAGCCTGGGGATGGACCATCACTCCTTGCCGGGCTCTGCCCGGCTCTGGCCAAGATTCATTAGGACACAGTGGCTTAGGGCCCCTTCCACCCACCTGCCAAGGGGTGACTTGTCTTTGCCCACCTTTCCTAGTTTGGCTAGCAAGTTGGGAAGAGAGGGGCTGGAAGTCCGCGGGTGGCAGGTGGACAAGGTTGGCACCAAGGTTCACGCCAGCCTCGGGCTCCGGTGGGAAATGCACTTGTTTGTCTTGAATGCTCGTGGCTTCCTCTTTTCTCTTTCTTGGCACCCTTTCTTCTTCCTAGCTCTTGGTGAAAGATCTGATACCTTCCTGTATTTTAAGTAGTCAGGTTACCTCTTCTATTTAAATCTCTTTTTTAAAAAGATTATTTATTTATTTATTTATTTATTTGAGAGAGAGAGAGAGAGAGTGCGCAGGGGGAGCAGCAGAGGGAGAGGGAGAAGCAGGCTCCCCGTGGATCAGGGAGCCCGATCCCAGGACTTCGGGATCATGACCTGAGCTGAAGGCAGACACTTAGCTGACTGAGCCACCCGGTACACTTGTCTATTTAAATCTAAAACCCCGGGGAGCCTGGATGGCTCAGTCTGTTAAGCGTCTGCCTTCAGCTCAGGTCATGATCCCAAGGTCCTGGAATTGAGACCCACGTTGGCCTCCCTGCTCCTTGGGGAGCCTGCTTCTCCCTCTCCCTCTGCCTGCCGCTCCCTGTTTGTGGTCTCTCTCTCTGTCAAATAAATAAATACAATCTTAAAAAAAAAATCTAAAACCTCTGTCTCCTAAATAGATGGGAGGGGGCTAAGACATCGTCACCCACGAAAGCATGACAATGCTGATTGGGAAGTAGAGCCCCCCACACCGGTGACCAGGCCTGCTCCAGTCCCAGATCTCAAAGCCGTGGGGGCCTCCCGGGGTCTCCTGGTTTGGCCTTCAGCTCTCGGCCTTGAGGCAGGCAAGGCGCGCAGGCCTGGTGATGGCCTATGTTTGCCCAGGGGTAGCACTGGGGAAGCATCAGGCCCCAGGCTGCACCTCCTGATGCAGTGAGCTCCTCCCTGCAGCGAGCTAACCAGTGGTCTCTTCCCCAGACTTGTTGGCCCGTGTGGACAGAACGGAGAGTGGATTAAATGGCCTCTCAGGGCCTCTCAATGCTCCAATTCTGTGGTTTTGACCAGCAAGATCTTAATCATTTGCGTAAAAATTGTGTTCAGATAGAGAAGGCCATCTGGCTTCCTGTCCCCCTGGCGCCGCCCACACTCTTCTCTCAGCTAGAAAATGTCTGCCTTTTTTCCTCCCCAGCCCTTACGCCCTTTGTCTCCAAGTGTTATTATTTCAAACTCTTTCTCGAGTCTTTAGCTCCTCCTTCCAGTTACCGTTCCTCCACACACCTTCTATCTCCCCCTCACCCCAGGTCCGCTCTTCGGAGCATTGATAGGAGACCAGCTTAACCAGCCTAAAATGTCATTGCATCCAGCCACTGCTCTGCTACCCCCTTCCCCACTGTGCTGGCCCCCCTCCCCTGCTCACCCGTGCTTCTCACTACCCTCTAAAACTAAACCCCAGTCTGCTTTGTGCAATAGAGTGGGCGAAAAAGAGATTTCGTGGAGCTCGGTACCCATCTGAGCTGCAGGAGTGAGAACAGGTTATCTGCCCACCTTTTCCCCCAGAACTCCAGCCAACCTCGCCTCGGTCCCTGAGCTCACCACGCCGCACTCTGCTCACTCTGCCCAGCCTTCACTGGCACGTTTCTCTCCCTGGTAAATCTTTCCCCTTCCCCACACCTTTCTAAGTGTTACAGTCTTAACTGTCTCCATGAAAATCATAGGTTGAAGTCTAACCTCCAGAACCTCCAAGTATGCCTGTATTTGGACAGTGTCTTTAAAGAGTAATTAAGTTAAAATAAGATCATTAATGTGGGCTCCAATCTAATATGGCTGGTGTCCTTATAAGAAGAGATTAGGACACAGACACACACAGGGACAACCAGGTGAGGACACAGGGAGAAGGCGGCCACCTACAAGCCAAGGAGGGAGGCCTCAGAAGAAATCAATTCTGCCGGCACCTTGATCTTGGACATCTAGTCTCCAGAACAGTGAGAAAATAATTTCTGTTAAGCCCCCTGCCTGTGGTACCGTGCAAACTAAACCACCAGATCACCCATTCATTCATTGGCGGGGGGGGCTTGGTTCGAGTCCTACATTCTCTGACTACCCTTGCCCATCTTGTTCCCCTTTGCTCTGGGTGTCATGATGGAGCCATGTGAGCTGAGCCAGGAGGGAAGGGACCACATGACACAGATGAGCAGCGGTGACAAATTGGCACATAGGTCCAGGTCGGGTCAGACATCATGGGAGCTGAGAGTTCCAAAAATCGGAGGTGGCAGCCGACAATCGGGATGAGCAAGGAGCTGCAGGTGCTGGCCACGACTGACACAGCATCATGACCAGTAGTGCGCTCGCCAACCAGCACTTACTAAATGGCGTGTACGATCTGTCCCTCCGAGGGAGCTGCTAACAATTCTCTAATTATTCCACTTGTCCGGGCACCTCCAAGTTACCACACTCACGACCCAGTACATAGAAGCCTCCAGCTGGGCAAGGGAAAGGAGATTTGCCAAAGAGCTCATCTATTCAGGGCTACAAGTTGAGGACGAGGGCTGAAAAAGAGAAGTTTAGGGGGCACAAGAGGCTAATTTATATCCCAGTGATGGACACTTGGGAATACAGCAGAGAAGAAAAACAATGCCCTCAGCAAGCTTACCGACTAGTGGGGGGTTGGAAGTGCTCCAGGGGCCCCCAAGGACAACACATCTATTCCCACAGAAAAGTAAAGAGAACGCATGGCACATCCCCAGTCCAACTTGCAAAAAGTCTATTTTAAGTTAGAAATGGGTCAAATAAACATACATCCTTTATACAACATAACTCTGCCGTCATAAAAAAAACACACAAACACAAAAACACAAAAACAAAAACAAAACAAAGCCCTGAGGTACCTGGATGATAAGAAATTGACTTCTGAAAAATTAAGAAAGGAATAAGGTATGTAACCATTTGTATAGTATGTCTCCATCATGTAAGAATGGATACACACACAAATGCCCACATGTGCACTTGTATACTAGAATAATTCTGGGAAGTCACACAATAAACAGGAAGCATTGACTGACTCTGAACACAAGGGAAAGGAAAGACTGGGATAAGAAGAGAACTTTCTTTTATTGTATTTTCTTTTTTACTATTTGCACTTTTATCACATATATTACTTTTTTAATGAAAACAAACTAATTAATAAAAGGCAAATATTCATACTTGGAAGGAATCAAGTCTATTGAACATTTTTCTTTTCTTTCTTTCTTTCTTTCTTTCTTTCTTTCTTTCTTTCTTTCTTCTTTCTTTCTTTATTCCTTTCTCTAAGTAGGCACCACACACAGTGTGGAGCTCAACTCGGGGCTTGAACTCATAACCCTGAGATCAAGACCTGAACTGAGATCAAGAGTTGGATGCGTGGGGCGCCTGGGTGGCACAGCAGTTAAGCGTCTGCCTTTGGCTCAGGGCGTGATCCCGGCGTTATGGGATCGAGCCCCACGTCAGGCTCCTCCGCTATGAGCCTGCTCCTTCCTCTCCCACTCCCCCTGCTTGTGTTCCCTCTCTCGCTGGCTGTCTCTATCTCTGTCAAATAAATAAATAAATAAATCTTTAAAAAAAAAAAAGAGTTGGATGCGTAACCAACTGAGCCACCCAGGTGCCCCTGGACTTTTCATCTCATACTATATTCAAACCAAATTCCTGATGGATTAACATTGTTCAATTTTAAAGCACTAAGTACATATTTCAATCACTAATGAAATAATTGATTCAGACAAGAATTCTCAATGGATACTAAAGCCAATGGGTAAAAGATTTTGGGGGAACGGGAGCATTACACAGTCTCAAAGCATCACCCCACACACTGCTTTTTAATTGCAGAAGAAAATGTAAACTGATCTCTGGGTGAGAAAGAATGCATCCAAGCATAAAAGCGAAATAAAACAAACGAAAACCATCTACACTACACACACACACAGAACAGGTCCCTCTGCACACAAATTCAGATTTTCTTTCCACAAGAAAATTCCACTGTAAGCCCAATAAAAGGCAAATTGCAAATTTTGAAAAGTAACTACCATGACCAGTACAGCAAGTCAGCATATGCATTATATAAAAACCTAATACAAATTGACTTGTTAAAAAACAGAGCAGAGGCGTCTGGGTGGCTCAGTCAGTTGAGCGCCAGACTCTTTCTTGGTCATGATCTCAGGATCATGAGATCAAGCCCCACATTGGGCTCTGTGCTCAGTGCAGGGTCCGCTTGAGATTCTCTCTTCCTCTCCCTTTACCCCTCCCACTCATGCTCTCTCTCTTTCTAAAATAAATAAATAAACCTTTTTTTAAAAAGGACAATAAGAAATGGACAAAGGAAAAAGATATTTCACAGGGCAGATAGATGACAAAAGGAACAATAAAAAAGGAAGTCTTACCCTATCATCCATCCAAGAAATGCCAAGTGAAATGAGATTGTATGTTTTACTTTCCAAATTAGCCAAAATTTAAAGATTAGGGGCTACTTAAAGTGACAGGCAGGGTCACTGAGGCTGGTGGAAACATAAATCAGCTTAAACACTCTAAAGAGAATCTGGCCAATGTATATCAAGAATTTAAAAATAGTTCATATATGTCAACTCAATAGTTTCGTTTCTATGACACTGGTCTAGAGAAATAAGCCAAATGCAGATGAATTTTTGTTATCTAGGATATTCATCACATCATGCTTATAAGAGCAAAAAATTAGAAGGCACTCAAACATCCAGTAATAAGGAAAGAGGTAATTATAATACATTCCTACAAGAAAGTATTTCGCAGCCAATAAAATCAGGATTTTTTTGTGCAATTGTAAGTCTAAAAGCAGCAAACAAAACCATGGAGTATGATCCCCATTTGCGTTAAAAAAATAAGCTTTAAAAATGTGAATGCTTTGGGGTGCCTGGCTGACTCAGTCAGTGGAACATGTGACTCTTGATCTTGGGGTTCTAAGTTTGAGCCCCACGTTGTGTGTACATATTACTTAAAAAAATAAAAATCCTTGGGGGAACCTGGGTGTTTCAGTGGTTAAGCATACAACTCTTGATTTCAGCTCAGGTCATGATCTCAGGGTCGTGAGATGGAGCCCTTGTCAGGCTCCAGGCTGGGCGTGGAGCCTACTTAAGATTTTCTCTCTCTCTTTCCAAATTCTGCCCCTCCCCCTGCTCAGGTCCTCTCTCTTTCTAAAAAAAAAATTAAAATCTCTAAAAACAAATGTGAAAGGTTAGCAATGATTATCTCCATGTAGATTACACAGGATTTTTATGTTATTTATTTTATTTCTTTGATTGTTTCAAACTTTCCATATTCATTTTGTAATAGGAGAAAGGTTTACATAAAAATGGTAACAACAACATTAAAACTAATATTTATTGGTAATTTCCTATGTGCCTGTCCCTATGGCAAGCACGTTATCTGTGTTACCTCCTTTATGATTAATCCTGTGTCATAGGGATTTTTATTACTTCTACTTTGTAGATAAAGAAACCGAGGTCAGAAATCAAATGAGTTCACAGGTTTGAAGAATTTCTATTGATGAAGGGAAATGCTTCTGATAATTAAAAATTATGACGATTTTTTTTGAATGCACAGAGAAAAATATTGACACTAAAATGTTAGCAGTGATTATCCTGGGAGATGGAATTTGGGGAGATTACAATATTTTTCTTTGTGTTTATATTTTTGATAATAACCATAGATTACCCTAATGATAGAGGGAAATGATAAAATGTTGTGATATTAATAGTTAACTTGGAAAACTAACCACCATGTAAAATGTTAATTAGAAAATGTATTTTGAGTTGCAAAAAAATTGAAAATACAGCCCCTTCATACAAAGGGGCCCGACTGGATTATTTCTGATGACCCAATACATTTACAGTAAAATAATAATACTTCTTTAGTACATACCAAGTAATTCTTTGTACCTACAAAAGTGTTAGCACAATTTTTTGAATGTAGACTTATTTCCATAATACCTATTGATATAAGTGGCAATACTAAAAGAAATGTGCTAGAAAAAAATTTTTGATTAGGAGGCACAGTGACATGAGAAGGTAAGCATCTTGTAGGGTACACTGACCCCTAGCTATTCTAAGCTCTAACACAGCCCTGCTTCTCATTCGGATTCTTTCTAACACAATCCGGGAAAGAAAGTCCGTGAATGTGGTACATCAAAGAGAAGGAAATTAAGCTCCAATCTCAGATCCAAAGTTAGGTCCATAGATACTTGCTCAGAAAAGCACCTGCTTCCCATTGTGTGTTCATTGGGATGTTCGCTGTGATGGAGCACGTCCTCTCTTCTCTTCCCCCACTCGCTGTCTTCCCTTCCCTACTTCTTACTTAGTCACCAGCCTCAAGGGACCACGCAGCACTCCTTCCTAGGTGCATAGAAGCCTGCACCACTTCATCTCCTGGAGTCAGGAACGCTACTGGGAGCCCTCGGGCACCCCCTAGGGGAGTCGGCTAGCTTGTCCGAGAACCTGGAAATCTGGTTTGGTTTGCAGAGAAACATTGCCATCTAGTGCAAGAAAAAACAGCGTTCCCATTTCTTTTCTTGAGCTATGGGTGTGACTGTGGATTGAATGTTTATAGTGCAATCTCACTTTTTTTTTAGATTTATTTATTTGAGAGAGGGAGGGAGAGAGAGAGAGAAAGCAGGGGTGGGCAGAGGGAGAGGGAGAGAGAAATTCCGAGCTGACTCTGCACTGAGCTTGGAGCCTGAAGCAGACCTGAGCCAAAACCAGACGTCAGAGGCTTAACCAACTGCGGCACCTAGGTGCCCCATGTCATCTCACTTTTAAGCTGAATCACATGTAAGCTTTCCTAGAAAAAGTCGAAATGACACCCTGATCCATGGTCTGGAGAATGGATGTTGTGTCAGCAGGCACGAAAATGACATTCATCTCCTTGGCTGTCTCCATCAGGTGCATTGTCAATAAGCAAGTGATATTTTGAAAGGAATCTTTTCTTCCTGACCGGTAGGTCTGAACAGTGGGCTTAGAATGGTCAGTAAACCGTGTTCTAGACAGATGAGCTGTCATCCAGGCTTTGTTGTCCCTTTCGTAGAGCACAGAGAGAGTATATACAGCATAATCCTTAAGGGCTCTAGGATTTTCAGAATGTAAATGAGCATTGACTTCAACGTAAAGTCACTAGCTGCATCGGCCCCTAAAAAAAGAGGCAGCCTGTCATTTGCAGCTTGGAAGCCAGGCATTGATGTCTCTCCAGCTATGAAAGTCCTAAATTGAGTCTTCTTCCAATGTTAAGACTGTTTTGTTTACGTTGCCAATCTGTTTAGTGTAGCCCCCTTCGTGAATGATCTTAGCCAGACCTTCTGGAGAACTTGCTGCAGCTTCTCCACCAGCACTTGCTGCTTTACCTGCACTTTGACAGTACGGAGACACCTTCCTTCCTTAAACCTCATGAACCAACCTCTGCTAGCTTCAGACTTTCCTTCTGCTGCTTCCTCACCTCCCTCGCCCTTCACAGAATTGAAGAGAGTCAGAGCCTTGTTCTGGATCAGGCTTTGGTTGAAGGGAACGTTGTGGCTGGCTCTATCTTCTATCCAGACCATTCAACTTTCTCCTTATCAGCAATAGGACTGTTTTGCTTTTTTATCATTTGCGTCTTCACTAAAGTAGCACTCAATTTCCTTCAAGGACTTTTCCTTTGTATTTGCCACTTGGCTAACTGGCACCAAAGGCCTAACTTTCCGTCTGTCTTGGCTTTTGAAATGCCTTCCTCACTAACTTTAATCATTCTAGCTTTTGATTTGAAGTGAGAGATGTGTGACTCTTCCTTTTGCTTGAATACCTAGAGGCCATGGTAGAGTTATTAACTGGCCTAATTTCAACAACATCGTTTCTCAGTGAATAGGCCCAAGGAAAGGGAGGAGGACAGGAAAGCGCTGGTAGGTGGAGCAGTCAGAACACACAACAGTTATACAACTCAGTTCGCTGGTCTTGAATGAGTACAGGTTGTGACACCTCAAAACCATGACAACGGTAACACCAAAGGTTACTGATCAAAGATCACCATAACAGATATAACAGTAAGGAAAAAATTTGAAATACTGAGAGTTACCAAAATGCGACACAGAGATACGAAGTGAGCAAACGCTCCTGGAAAAATGGTGCCAATAGACTCACTAAACACAGGGTTGCCACAGTCAATTTGTAAAAAATGCAATTATCTGCAAAGCACAATAAAGCAAAGCACACTGAAACGAGGTATGCCTGTAAAAATGGGTACCTAGACAAAGAAGAACAGAGCTAGAGACCTCACCCTCCCTGATTTCAAACTATATTACAAAGCTATGGTAATCAAAACAAAATGAAAAGGCCAGCTACTCGGTGGGAGAAAATATTTGCAAATTATGTATCTGATAAGTTAATCTCCAAAATATATAAAGAACTCATACAACTCGGTAGCTAAAAACCAAACAATCCAATTTTTTAATGGGCAGAAGCTCTAAGTAGATATTTTTCCAAAGAAGACACACAGAAGGCCAACAGATATATGAAAATGTGCTCAACATCACTAATCATCAGTGGAATGCAAATCAAAATCACAATGAGATATCACCTCACACCTGTCAGAATGACTATTATCAAAGAGCCAAGAAATAACAAATCTTGGCGAAGTTGTGGGGAAAAGGGAACCATTGTGCATTGTTGCTGGGAATGTAAATTGGTGCAGCCACTAAGGAAATAGAACGGAAGTTCCTCAAAAAATTAAAAATAGAACTACCTTACGATCCAGTAATTCCACTTCTTAGGGATTTATCCAAAGAAAATGAAAACACAGCATGAGAAGATATCTGCACCCCCGTATTCATTTCAGCATTATTCACAATAGCCAAGATACGGAAACAACCTAAGTGTCCACTGATGGATGAATGGATAGAGAGGTCATGATATGTACGTCCAATGGAACACCATTCAGCCAGAGAAAAGAATAAAATCTTGCTACTTGCAATGACATGGATGGACCTTGAAGACATTATGCTAAGTGAAATAAATCAGACAGAGAAAGACAAATATCATATGATCTCCCACTTAAATGTGAGATCTTAAAAAGCAAAAACAGAACTGAGCTCATAGATAGAACAAATGGGTAGTTGACTGAGGTGGGGAGTGCAGATGGGTGAAAGTGGTAAGGGGGATCAAAAGGTACAAACTTCAAGTTATAAAATAAATAAGTCACAGGGATGTAATGCACACCATGTGACTATAGTTCATAATACTGTTTTGCACATTTTAAAGTTTGTAAGAGTAAATCTTAAAAATTCTCATCATAAGAAAAAAAATTTTGTATGGTCACGGATATTAACTACACTTATTGTGGAGATCATTTTGCAATATATACAAGTATTGAATCATTATGTTGTGCACCTGAAACTAATATAACATTATATGTCTATTATACATAAATTTAAAAAAATGGATATTTATATTATATCACACTGAAAATTAATGATAGATATATTAAAAACTCAAATGTGGAAAGCAAAACTTCACCAGCGGCGAAGAACCTGGACAAGTCACTTGCTGTTCTCTAGTTTCCACATCTGAAAAATCAGAATAATAATAGAAGAATTTGATGAAATCTCTTTCGGAACTCTCCCCCATTTTGTTTGTGGGTTTCTTTACCAGCAAAGAAGGAATCCAAATCAATCCAGTGGACAAGATGGAGAACTTTTCCACATTTGATTATAATCCCATGTGTCGCAACTCCTCCCCTGAAAGTTAAAAAAGTCAAAAACTGATCTAATGCGGAGTGTTCCACCATGCACATCAGCCACCAGGACTGATCCTGAGTTCAAAAGACAGCAGCAGCAAAGGGGGCTGTAACCTTAGCAGTCACCATCTTGCCAAATATAGCCAATAGAATTTAAGTCATATGAAGTTCAGTTCAAAATAAATATGTTTCTAATCTAAGTGTGTTTTCATAGATCCTCACTGATGCTGACATTCTTGGCTTGGGAGGCCACTTGGAGTTTTCTCTCTAAAGAAGGCAAGTCCTGAATAGGATTGAGGAGGCGGGTGGCCATAGAATTCTGTGAACCAAGCTGCCACAGAGATTTAACTATTTTTGGCAATCCTCTCTAAAAGAGAAAGTAGAGAATAGGAGTAGGAAGTTTAGATCATCTGTGTACAAACACAGCATTTTTTAAAAGAGTAATAACAGAACCTACCTCAAAGGGTTGGAAGGATTAATGTGTAATATGCATAAAGTGTTTAAAAACACCTGGCACTTATTAAGTGCTTTATAGGTTTTTGTTGTTGTTATTGGTTGCTGTTGTTGAAGTAGCTACACCTGGTTACCAGAGACAAGTGCTCTCAATTTGGCAAATCTATGCCTAACAAAGTCCAGAAATTTTGGTAACTAAAGGGAAGGACAAAGCTATTCAATCTTGGAGGGTAACAAAGAAGAAAAAAATAACAGAAAAACATAACAAGGAAAGGACAAGAGTTCATGATCTACTCATCAAAAAACAAACAAATGTAAATGAGTTGAATTGCTTTATCAACCATTTCATTTAATCATTTGTTCTGTGTATGTCCCCCCCACCCATCACCAAACTGCCTCCACCAAACGTAAGCTGCCTGGGTTGTGTTTTGCCTTCTTTCCCTCTGCTACGCTTCCACATTCTGAAATGCGCGTGCATCATGGGTGACCAATAAAAATCAGTTGATCAAGAGACAGAATCTGCAACCTTGAAGCTGCAAATATGGCCCAGATGATGTGTTCTTTCTCTATTTGGAGGCATATTTTCTGGTAAAATGCCACAGAAATCAGAAACAGTGAAACAAAGATTCCTCAAAGGTCCATCAGACTTTGCAGTAAGACTTTCTTTTATGCTCATCTTTTACAAGTATTTATGACTTCTTAGATTTTAAGAAGTAGTTCTTTAATTCCATAGTACTTTAACATCATTTACATTTTCCGAGCATTGACAAACTGCAATGCACAGGATTACCGTTCCCTTGCTAAAACCAGTAACATTATGTAGATACAACATTTTACGTTTTTGATACAGTAAGGGTGTGGTTTTCTGTGCCAACTTTACTATTATATCACCCTTTTCATTCTAACTGTATCAGCCAGTTGAAGACATTGGGAGCATTGCCTGCTTTCGCAAGGTGGTATTTAAAATACCGAAGAATGGATTTTTTAAAAAATCCTGTGACTCCTGACCCTAAATTTCATTTCTGACTGTCCAACCAGCAACCCTGCCTTGTCATCTAAAATTAGTAGGATTCCAGGAGTTTGTAAAACCATTCTTTTGGACAAGTCACCCAAGTGGGAGTTTAATTTTCTTTTTAAATTTTTTTATACAAGTGGGAGTTTAATGACCTGCAATGTTCTGGGTTTGCTATTTCCTCCCCGATAAACTTTAAGGATTTGTAACAGGCAACCAAATCACAGATTGGAAAGCTACAAGTTAGGGCAATCAGTCAGAATTAGGACAAGGTTGAAGAAGGAGTGCAGATAGCCTTTCTTGCCACTCTCTTGACTAGTTGGGCTTGCCTCCTACCAAGATGAGAAGTTGGGTCTTGTTTCTGCTTTCCCCGTATCAATGTCTGGTTTATAAATGAATTAATCTCTTATGGCTTCATGGATAGTGCCTCTAACAGACATTAATTTTTTTGTCAATAGTTTGAAACTTCCAGTAGTAATAGGAGAAAGAAGTGTGAGCCACCCTCTAAAATAACAAGCAGAGTCTTTCAAGTCAAGGTAAGTGTTAGTCAAGTACCTGGACTGCTGGGTTTAAGGTCTCAGTTTATGAGAATCAAGTGTCACCAGTAGGTGGAGTACTTGGCCAGAAATTCAGGGTGGGGAGGGGCGGCGGTGGCGTAGGTGGGGGGAGGGGGAGGTTGGAGACGGAGAAGGTTGCCAGCTTAGCTATTAAGTGGTCCAAGCAGGTCACGGGATGCTCATGGTCCAGATAGTTTAGCAGATATCAGGAAAGTGGGTATTCAACCAGATGAGACACAAAACTAACTGGAAATGTGGGACATAGTGAAGGATGCCCCACTAAGCTGGGGCAGCCCTCCACAGGGAGTTCCATAGGCACCCTCTCTTAGGCAATGGAGCTCCCATCTTTATCGCACACCCTCAGAGCCTTCTGGGCCAGGGCCCTCTCCATCTGGCTGGCTGACACCCCAGAACACACCATGGTGTGGAACTCTGGATTCCAGCCACCTGCCCTGCAGCGGGTAGCCAGCAGAGGCCCAGCTCAACTGAACACACAGGTTTGGTGGGGATTCAGGAAGTGGAGATCAGTGAGTCCTCTAATCACTGGTTCTCCATCTGGTACATAAACCTATGCATTCTGTTACACTGGTTGTTCATTTTTTAATTTTTTTAAAGATTATTTATTTATTTATTTATTTGAGAGAGAGAGACAGCCAGTCAGTGAAAGAGGGAGCACAAGCAGGGGGAGTGGGAGAGGAAGAAGCAGGCTCCCAGTGGAGGAGCCCGATGCGGGGCTCGATTCCAGAACTCTGGGATCACGCCCTGAGCCGAAGGCAGACGCTTAATAACTGAGCCACCCAGGCACCCCAACATTGGTTGTTTAAATACCTGGGTCAGTTTGTCTCCCAAATATCCTAAGAGGCCCCTCCCTCTTGGACATGTGTTTTGCCAGCTGGGCTCTTTGCACAAAAGTTAACAAGCTGTGCATTTCCTTCTCTCTTCTTCCTGCTGCCACACGTTAGTTGTACCCCACCCCACCAGCTTTATATACCAGTCCCCTAAGACTTTGGGTAGCATGAGCTCGTTCTTCACAACATGATCAGGTCCAAGTTCACTGAAAAAAAAATTGAGTTTCTGGTGCCTCAGTGTTAGATTAGATCCTGAATGATGATGACCTTCTAAACGGCCAGTTACCCACTTCTGTGGCATCTCTAAATTATGTCTCTATAGCCACAGCATAAAAGATGCCATTCCATTTTTATATTCCAATTCTGAGTCTGCTTCCAGTAAGAGGAGGTGATACTGGTTTGGATGAATGAGCCTCTACAGTTGGCCCTGACAAAGACTGGACAATTGTGCTTGGAGGCTGCTTATCGTCTATTTGTGAATATGCTCTTCCCTAGTTATATTGCTTAGAAGAAATTAATTTCCAAGATAAGCTGGAACATGAATATACCCAGAATTTTAAAACATGACAAGTAGGCTTTAAGAGAATGAAGGTTGACAAAATAATTTTTGTGGATGAATCATTGAAAGGAAAGTCTCAAGTCTTCTCAAATTTGCCCAGTGGCTCACAAAATTTTTGATGCAAAGTGTAATGGCAAAGATCGTGACCCTACTATGTTTGCTAGGCAAGGTCAAGGTATGGCAGAAGCACCTTCCCTTGTTGCTACAGTTCTGAATAAACCAACCATGCAGCTCCTCAGGGGTCCATTTAGAATCATGGAGCTCTTAATACAGGTTCTGGCTTGGAGGGAAAGAATCTTGGCTTACCTAATGGAAACAACAAAGTAGCCACATCAATGCAACAGGTCAGTGTATTGAAACCACTGACAAGTTGGAAAAGCAAAGGAGTTCTACTTGAAAAACTAATGAATGTTGAATTGATTTGCCAGGAGAATGAGGAAGAAGATTGCCCTGTATTGGGAGAATGGCATCTCGCTTCAGGAGGACCTAAGATGGTAGCATAGTAGGGAGACCCTAGACTCGTCTCATCCCTCGAACACAACTGGATAGCTATCAAATCTCTCAAGCCCCCAAAAATCAACCTGCAGACTGACAGAACAAACTTCACAACTAAAGGGAAGGAGTATAGCATCTCTGTACCACAGATGAAGCTTTGTGATTCCTAATGGAGGGGACCCATGGGAAGAACCCACATGATATAAACAGCCCAGGCCAGCAAAGTGATAACAACTGAATTCTTCACTCCAAATCCTGTGCTTAATTGCCAAATGCTCTGTGTTATTCTTAGAAGACATGCTGGTTTGTTTCCATCAGCAAAATGCACACTTAAAGTGCCCTTTGCAGAAATTTCATTTCTTCTCCAACAAGTTTGAGTTGGGATCATTATTCCTTACCTACAGTATTAACATCTAATGGGTTCCCTTGGAAATGAGGAGGCTTATCCTGGGAACTCACCAGGGGGTTGCTGGTACACTGGTTTCGGGACAAGGCGTGTTACGGAGGACACTGAGGTAAAGACTCCATAAGGAAATGTAAAGACTTGATTCACTGAATTGAAGTAAGCTTCTGTGAAATACGATTACAGAACATTTTAATGAGGGTTACCATCAGTGATAAGGGGGAAAAAAGGAAAGAAAGAAATCCAGACAGAATTTTTACTTTATTTGATCTTCCTGCCCTGTGTGAATAGTGTATACTCATAGCTCATTCAAGAAAGGATTTAGGATAAGATTCGTATTTTTGGAATGTAGAAGGTTGATACTTTCCTTGCTGACTTCAATTCTTCTTTTAACAGTTTTATTGATATAACTCATATACTTTCTAAGAAACCCATTTAAAGTGAGAAATTCAATGTTTTTAGTACATCCATGGAGCTGTACAACCAGCCCCACTATCAATTTTAGAACTTTTTTTATCACTCCCAAAAGGAACCCACATCCATTAGCAATCACCCCGAATTTCACTCAAGCCCCAGCCCTATGCAATCACTAATCTACTTTCCATCTGAATGGATTTGCCTGTTCTGGATAGTTCATATCAAGGGAATCATACCATATGCAGTACTTTCAGACTGACTTCTTCCCCTGACATGTTTTCAACGTTTATCCATGTTGCAGCTTGTATTGGTACCTCATTCCTTTTTATTGCCAAATAATATTCTGCTGCATGAATATGCCACATTTCACTTCTCCATTCATCTACTGATGGCCATAGGTTGTCTTTCCTTCTTGCGTCTTATGAATAATGCTGCTATGAACACTCGTGTACAAGATTTCGTGTGAACACGTTTTCATTTCTCTCAGACATATATCTAGCAGTGGATTTGCTATGTCATAGGTCAGCTCTGCATTTAACATTTCAAGGAACTGCCAGACTCTTTTCCAAAGTGGCTGCATCATCAATACTTATCTCAAAAGTTTCTCAGTGTTCAGAGATTTAATCACTATTCAAGTAATTGTCCTATTTTTCTATGGCTTAATTTTTTAAATCCATTAATCCCATACGGACTTCACCCAGTTCATAGTGACAACTGAATTTGGATTTTCCTCTAAATTCTCAGCCAGGAGGGGCGCCTGGGTGGCGCAGTCGTTAAGCGTCTGCCTTCGGCTCAGGGCGTGATCCCAGAGTCCTGGGATCGAGCCCCATATCGGGCTCCTCCGCTGGGAGCCTGCTTCTTCCTCTCCCACTCCCCCTGCTTGTGTTCCCTCTCTCGCTGCCTGTCTCTGTCAAATAAATAAATAAAAATCTTTAAAAAAAAAAAACCAAAAAACAAACAAAAAACCCCACAATGGTTTAGTGAACCCTTGCCATGTGGCAAGCTCTCTTTAAAAAAAAAAAAAAAAAATTCTCAGCCAGGAATTCCAGAATCATTGCTATGTAATCTTTAATTTCCTCATGGATACTTACTGTCTTCTTTTATATGTCACATTTTTATATTTAATAAGCTATAATTCTGCATTGTTTATGATGTCCCATTGATCTATCTGTATATGTCCAAGTTAGTACCACACCATTTTTAGAACTCTAAATTTGTTTTAATAACTCATAAGGCTAATCTCTCCTTATCGCTTTTCATTTTTGGAATATTTTTTATTATCTCAGTTGAATCTTCAGAATACTTGCACTGACTCTTTTGAAAAAAATACATTGGGGATTTTTATCATTGTTGCATTATCTTTATAAATTAATTTGACATGAGTTATTATTTTTAGAATATTTCATTCTTTTACCTTGAAATATGCTATTTCTGCAGAAGAAATTTCAAGACTTGCAGGACTTGGTGACTTGTTTGTTGTATGGACCAGACGAGATCGGGCGCGTTCAGGGTGGTATGGCCGTTGTTGTATGGACCAAAGGGGAGGGAGAATCAAAAATGCTTCTGGGGTTTGGGGTCTGAGGGACTAAGAAGGGATTAGTATGAGACAACAGAGTACTGCTAAAGACTATAAAAAAGAAGAGGAAAGATTTTTTTTTTCAGTGCTGCTTTGGAGGACAGAAAAACAGTCAACGTCTCAAATTTACCAGGAGACAGATTTAGCCATATATCACAAACCACCTTACACAAAAGAGCTCTCCAGAAATGGAAAAAGCTGCTGTGTAAAGAAAGGTAAGACCTTCATTTCTGGAGGCATTCTGGCTGAGGATGGATCGCCAAGTATTAAGAAAATGGCCCTCCTGTGCTGAGTTGAGTTATACTGTGTTGAGTTTGTTCTCCAAGTGGGGGTAACCTTAGGATAATTGAAACAAGGGATTGGAACTCATAAAGAAATGTAAAAGAAGATCAGAAACAAGGAATGAGCTTTAGGTACTGCTGAAAGGAAAGAGAAAGAAGAGCCATAGGGAGAGAAAGAGAGGGTGTAATTAATAAGTAAACACAAGAGAAAAATCGCAGAATCACGGATGACGACAGAGCACCAAGGAAGGGTTGGCCAATAGACAAGAACCATGCAGAGTTTAAGTAGATTAAGGCCTAGAAAGGTACTTTATAAAACCATTTAAGGGTCTCAAGACCTCGCTTTGGTGTTTCAGGTATTCTATTTTATGGAGACAATTATATACAAGACAGGTCCTCAAAACAGTGGGTTTTTTGAGACTCTCAGGATACATCCCTTAAAACTATCAAGATTTTACTTACTGGAGGAGGTGAGGATATCATTATAGAAGAAAACCCTCTCAGGAAAGGGCAATGGCTGGTCTTTAGCTCAGAGGAGGAAGAATATTTTAGGATCTGGAAAGAAGAACAAAGGATGCATCTTAGCCTGATTTCCCCAGAGAGAAGAACATGAGAAAAATACGTATCTGCAAATATTTTGCTGGGGAATGAGGATCCCAAGAAGCAGCAGTGAAGGAGAGTGAAGCACTGGGAAGTTCTCTTACTGCATTGCTTGACCCCACAAGGCACCTGAGAGGCCACGGGACACACGTCTCACACCACACTGTGAGAAAGCAGGCAGGGTGTTCTATCGGCTTGCGTCCTCCCTTGGTCAGAGAATACTCTATGAGCCGTTCACTCCCCAGCACTTCCAGGTTGCGTGTATGAGGATGCCAAAGGTTGTCTGCCTTGTCCCAAGCCATAATGTAAGCAGAGAAGCCTTAGCCTAGAAGGCAAGAGGTGCTTTGCAGGTCGCCTTCATGTGCAGCTGGTTGGACACATGACAGCACTGCTTACTATCGTGGTGACCGGAGCAGAAAACAAGTATGGCTGAAAGAACGTAAAGTGGTCCATAACAGGTGCCTGCTCCAAGACGTTTGCAGTTGAAGAAGACGTGTGTTTCTGTGAGCAGGGTGATGAGAAAATGCAGACCAGGTGCCTGTCTCCTCTCAAGAAAATAAGATGCAAGGACCCCTTACAAGAACGAGGGTGCTGAGGTCGGAATGGGTATTCGGTATAAGTAGAGGAGAGTCATCAAAGAAAGCCATTGGGCAAGAGCAGAGGGGAAGGAATGGCCAAATCGTGGCAGGGGTCCATTCGAAGTGAGCATTATGAACTTCTGGCTCTTTGCATTTTCTCCACAAGTGCTTGCACCCTACGAGCAGGAGCTGAGAAGGCAGACTGTGGGGGCAATCCAGGTGGGGCAAGGGCTGGGTGGGGAGTCATCAGCGTAGTGGGGAGAGCAGTACGGAAGCAGTTGATCCCAGAGTCAAGAGTTGGTGGAACAGATGAAGTGAAGCCCAGGCACTGCCCACACAGACATTTCCAGGCGGGTGAAGCAGAGCAGGAGGGGGAGAGAAAGAACACAAAGGAAACAGTGGCAACTTGAAGGTGGAACAGAGTCACATGCTGATGATAAGGGCTGGAGCACAATCAGAGCTACCAGCTGAGGACAAGAGCCTTGGTATTCTGCAGTGAACTGAGGAATGTTCGGGTCGTCTCAGAAGGAGCTGGTATGGAAAGAGAAGACCCGAGATGCATCTTGAAGTTGTCCAGGATGATGTAAATGCTAATAGAAGATACTGGTAATGATTTGGAGGCGGTTTGCAAGTGGTAATAGAGACTTCAGAAGATGATACTGGGAGAAAGGCTGTTGGAAAGAGTGGAGTTTGAGGCTTTGCTTTAAAAGAGTTTAGGGAACCAACATGTTAATTAACAATCTAAGCAGTTGCTAAAGTTTGAAGACAAAACAAGATCTGCCTCAATGCAGACTTATAACTGGCATTATTTCTGCAGGATAAGTTGGAAAGGTGTGTAGAATTTCATTCTTAATGCAGTGAATATTATTTGAATGTGCTATTTGGAGCCTGCATTGCTCTTGTGGGAAAGAAAGAAAGAAAGAAAGAAAGAAAGAAAGAAAGAAAGAAAGGAAGGAAGGAAGGAAGGAAGGAAGGAAGGAAGGAAGGAAGGAAGGAAGGAAGAAAGAAAGAAAGAAAGAAAGAAAGAAAGAAAGAAAGGAAGGAAGGAAGAAAGAAAGGGAGGGAGGAAGGAGGGAAGGAAGGAAGGGTGGAAAAGAGGGAGAGAGAGAAAGGAAAGAAAGAAGGAAGGAAGGATGGGAGGGAGGGAAGAAAGAAAGAAAGGGAGAAAGAAGAGGAGAGAGGAGGAGAGAGAGAAAGAGGAAGAGAGGAAGAAGGGAAGGAAAGAAGGAAGCAAGGAAGGAAGGGAGGGAGGGAAGGTGGGGGGGGACAGGACAAAATTAGCCAAGGGCAAAACTAGAATTCAAGCCCACAGTGAACAAACACTTGTCCATGACCCTTGACTCCATGGCTGGACAAAGCAGGGAGCCTAAGGTGGGGTTTGGTTAGTCTTCCCAACACTCATTTTTGCTAATTCCCCTTAAATGGTGTGACCCAGGTAACACCATGAGCAAATGTTTTAGAAGTGAAGGTTTTAGAAAGACAGATATAAACCCTGTGGTAAATGTTTAACATGATCCACACACAGACCCAATCATATTCATCAGCAGCTGTTTGTTTGACCTTCAGGTTTCAGGGAGGAACCCACCTCCCCGCACTCTGTGTCTTTGTCCCGGTGTCCCCCACTCAACAAGAGATCCTGGAAGGCATTGGTGTCCTCACAAAGAGTGATACTGACCACAGTCACCATTACCCATGGCTCCTTTGTGCACAGCTGATGCTCAATGCTTCATGTAGTTTCTCTTAGTCATAAAATACCCGTGAGCAGGTGATGGCATCTTTCTCCTACAGACGGGCAGTTCAGAGCTGCCGTGGGATTCAGCAATGTCCTCAAGCACCAGGCTGCTCCACGTTCCTGTGATCTCTGTGCTCATGCAGGAAGAAGCAGACGGGGAGGCAGTATCAGCAAACCGCCCTCACCTGGTATTGGCCAGAACTTGTCCTGGTGTGTCGTTCAGTTCAGGTTGGCTACAGACGCCAGAGGCCACTCTAGCAAGGAGTTTCTGAAGACATACAGACAGTTCTTGAGTCATGGGGAGGCTGAACAGACTCTAGGCTGAACTCAGAAAGTCCCCCAGGGAACTGGGCGATGGAGAGAGCTGCTGCCTCTTCCACAGTCAGGAAGTTGCTGAAGTAAGAGGCCACCTTCTCCAACTGGAAGCCAGGCTCCACAGACCTCAGCTCCAAGCCATGACACATCTACCAGGACCAGAGAGCAAGTCACTCAGAAAGCCGCCCCACAGCTCTAGCTCTGAGATGAGGCCAGTCTGCTAAGGCCAGTGCCAGCAAGAGAGACCCAGAACTCTCTTCTCATTCCCCCACCAAACTCAATTCCTAAGCAAAGTCCCACGGTCCTCTTCCCCATGTGACTTAGTTCCAGATCAAGGAGAAGTGATCAGTCAACTCAAATCCTGTCTGGAGCCATAGCTGCCATGGTAGTTGAAGACTCTGGAAGTTGAGTATTTTAGCAGAGGCAGGCAAGAGAGAAGGCACTGAATAGAAAGTTCAGTGTGTAACTCCTGTATGAGCCACAGTTGCTCTGGAAAGCTGGGACAGCTGGTGTATGCTTGGTCGGCTTTACTTCCTCCATCCTCAGGGTCCTGTCCACATATATCATCTCACTGAATCCCTACTTCAACCTTTTCAATAAAGTATCGCTATCCCATTTATAGGTTAGGAAACCAGGCACATGAATTTTGAACAATAACATTCAAGAAGGTAGTAGAATCAAGATTTGAACCAAAGTCCATGTTCTGCTATTCTTATATGGTAGAATGTATATGTTTGCTTTGCTAAACCTAAATGCTGGGAATAGTGGACTCTCTGCATTCGCAATTCCCTTGCTTCTGACTATGAGTCACTGGCTTTCAAAGAGCTGAATAGGCTTCTACTCTCCCATCTCCAAACCTTTGCTCTAGCAACATTCTTAGTTGCTTGAGTTGCTTGGTCCCGTGGACCATCTAAGACACCGGATGACCTGGGTGTCAGGACTGAATGGGGGTGAGAAAGGAGGAAGGCTTCATCCATCAGCTCACATCCTCCGTTGGCCAAAGACTCCGTCCATGAGGGATTATTGCCCTTTTTCCCCTTTTATCTGACCACTCAAATCCTCAGCCATCCTTGAAGGCCCAGATCAAATGCTACCCTCTACAAAGACATCTCCCATCTCTCTGCCAACATGTAGCTCCACCTTCCCTGTAACTCCCTTGTATTTTCTTTTACTTCCTTCAAACATTTCTCATGATCAACTGATATATCCACCCCTTCCATACTATAACTTCCTTGAAGACTAGAACTATGACATTTATGCCCGTTGTCCCTGTAAAGCTCTTGGCATAGCTCATGCATGTGGAAACGCGTTCACTAGATGAATAATTAATAAATGAATTTTCCAACGAGGGACTCTCTTCTTTAAAAATATTGGATAATCTAGATCCAGGTAATTAGAAATCAATTGCTTTAGTTTCCCTTGTGTTTTTAATTAGTGATATGTTCCTCCATCACCACCAACCATCTGATTTCTCCAGTATTTACTGGCCCTCATCAGTTAAAGTATACAGAATGTTTTTACATATGTATTTGCTTTGTGGCTCTAGACATTTTAAAAGTGAACAGGAAAAAAAAGAGAGAGAGAGAGAGAGAGAACAGACATCTTTGGAGTTGAAATGAGTTCATTTTCTCAACCACAAGAGGCCAGTTTTTACCCTAGCTCAGGCATTTGCATACATAACAATCCATCAGGCCCAAAGAATGGAAGAAATCACAAAAGCAAAAGCATCTAGGAATCTCCATGCTCTACCCTTAGCCCATTTGATATCACTAAAGTAGAACTTCTTCCCTTACTGTTGGCCCTTCAGGGTCAGCATACAGCAGCACCCTGCCTGGTTTCTTCTGGAAACTTTCCACTGTTGAACCCTGAAGAGTGGCTAGCGCTCTCCCCAGGCAGGTTCTGTCCTGCTGTGTGGTTAATGAAGCCGGTGGCCGGCAGCTTCCTCCTGGTTGCCATGGGAATGACCGAGCCACTGGCCCTCTGAAAATGGAAAAGAACAGCCAGTGCAAGACCACGCATTCCATCCTGCCTTGCAGATTAAACCAGCTGTCAAGCCAGAGTGAAGAATCAGACAGAGGTCTGCGGCGTGGAAAGAGAGCCTCACGGTGGAACTCTACGACGTAAGTACTTTCTCGGTTCTTTTTTGAAAAGCATGTCTAGCAGGACAGTTTTTCTTAGCTTGCAGAATTTCTGCTGGCTGGCAGGCGAGTTCAGTGACCATGTGAAGAGCTGCGGTGATTAACTTTCTTCTTGCAGAATTTATATTTCCTGAACATAATGTACACTTAACGGGTAACGTTCACCATGAAACAATCTATATATATATATATATATGAAAATATATATATATATATATATATATATATATATATAGACGTATATATATATATCTATATCTATACGTCTATATATATATACGTATATATATATAATTTTTAAGGCTTTCAGGCACATGAATTGCTCTGTACTGAGATTCTGCCTTTAAAAGGAAATGTTTTCAGTGCCTTCAGCAAAGAATGAAATGGTCTTCTCATTTAGTCTCTAAGCAGATAAACGCACGTAGGCTAATATTATATAACACACATCTCTGTGGAACCTGGGCTTCTCATTTCTATTTGAAATATTTGGCTCTACTTCCCTGTCTGTTGTCAATGCGAAGTCATAATTACATACAAGAGATGACCTCTTTGCCTTATCGTGATCCCAAACAGAGAAAACTGGGAACTCTCAAAACATCAGCTGATACTGTTCCTCTGCTCTAACAGCATTACATTTATTGCTTTTTTACACACTGCTCAGTGGAAAACATGGAACGATAAGAAGAAAGTATGTTTAGATGAGCGTTAACACGTGGCTTGGTTAACTTCTTAAAAAATGTGTCCTTTTATTTAAAAGTGAAAAAAATCTGATAAATACTGTAGTCAAGGGCAAGAGGATGGGGATTTCTTAGTTAAAACCGGTAGTCCTTACACAGTTCTGCATTAATTTTATTGTTTAATAAGCATGTTTTTGGACAGTTTTTTTTTTTAAGCAGTAAGTGCATTGGTGTGAACTGAGGAGAGGAAATGTTTCAGAAGAGTCGTGCATAATATTCTGTCTTTAAAAACTACCAAAAATATCCAGCTTCATTTGTTCGAAAAAATTTTTAATGAAAACAGTGATCTTTGGGAAGTTTTTAACTTGTTTTTGGTCCAAATAATGCAATATGTTTGACAGAAAAAAAATATTCTCATTAGAATTTTTTTACAGAAATTGGGCATTTTCTGAAAATAACCATGTCAATAAAGTATTTATGGAAAAGAGTGCTTTTCCACAGCTGACTTGGATTTCCCAATTTTCTCTTCCCTACTAATATTTGTGTTGCTTAAAGCTGGTATACAATCAACTTTTAAAATCCAGTATCCAGTAGGTCGTTTCTCTGTGTCCGTGGGAGGAACAGACAAGCCACATGGCTCCATGGGTGTACGATCAAGGGCACAGACATGGGTGAATGTGCCACACCGGGCGGTGTGAACACCAATGATCTGGTTAGCTGAGCACAGACCAAGTCATGCAAGGGAAAGCTTGCGGGGCTTGCAGTCATTGGTTAACTAATTCTCGCGAGGCCGTCTGTCAAGGAGAGAGGTGCAGTAGCACGTATTTCAGTTAAGTCTTCCCATTGGCCCGCTCTCTGAGATAGTTTGTGTCCCACATGCAGAAGCCGCTTTCAACTGATGTCCTTATTTTTAAATCTAATTTCTAAATGTTCTTTTTTCTTTTTTTTTAAGATTTTATTTATTTTTGGGGCGCCTGGGTGGCGCAGTCGTTAAGCGTCTGCCTTCGGCTCAGGGCGTGATCCCGGCGTTCTGAGATCGAGTCCCACGTCGGGCTCCTCTGCTGGGAGCCTGCTTCTTCCTCTCCCACTCCCCTGCTATGTTCCCTCTCTCGCTGGCTGTCTCTCTGTCACATAAATAAATAAAAAAATCTTTAAAAAAAAGGATTTTATTTATTTGACACACAGGGAGCATGTATGAGTGCACAACCAGGGACCTCAGCAGTGGGACAGGGAGAAGCAGACTCCCCACTGAGTAGGAAGACCGACAGGCGACTCTGGGATCATGACCTGAGCTGAAGGCACTTAACTGACTGAACCACCCAGCCGCCCCTAAATGCTCATTTTTTAAAAATTTTATTTATTTATTCATGAGAGACAGAGAGAAAGGGGGGATGGCAGAGGGAGAGCAGCCCCTCCCCCCCAGCAGAGCAGGGAGCCCGACATGGGGCTTGATCTTAGGACCCTGAGATCATGACCTGAGCCAAATGCAGACGCTTAACCGACCAAGCCACCCAGAAGCCCCTAAATGTTCATTTTAAAAAGTGTTTCTGAAATATGTGTGTCTCCTGGAACTCGTTTCATTCATTTTGTTTCCTATTTCTCTAGCATGAGGTTCCTATACACCCTTTATGTTAAAGAACACAGGGTCTAGTGATAGAATATGAGGCATTTGAGTAGAAACATGAGCCTGGACTGGAAAATAATACTGTAATTCCCACCATGACTCCCTAGATATTTGGCTGCCCGAGTTCAAATCTTAGCTGTGTCTTATAGGCTCTGTGGCCTTGGGCAAGCTATTTAACCTCTGTGTGTCTCCATCTTCTGATATTAAAAATGGGGTCATAATATCTACCTTTACTATGATTGCAAAGGTTAAATGATATAGAACATGTTAAAATACTTTGAAGAGTACCTGGCACAAAATTAATCAATAAAACATAGCCATAGTTCCTAACATCAGTCAACTTTCAACACCATGTATCTCCCACACTTCTTATTTGGAAGTACATTGTCTGTTATCACTGTTTCTATATTTAGCTAGTTTACATCTGGGAACACAGGGCCGAGGAGCAGTAAGTGTCGATGCAATAAAATGTTGATACAATAACATGTCTTCTCTACCCAGCAGTCTGAACTCTCCTGAGAATCAAGAGTTGTGTATTTGGCAAGTTAGGTTTGAGGTGTCTTGGATATTCTATCAAGTTGAGCTATCATGTAAGATGCTGGATATACGAGCATGAAGCTCAGGGAAGAGTTTGGGAGCTGGTTTGTCATCAGCATATAGACAACTTTGAAGTTCGTAGGTTGGCATGCCAATCAGCAAAGGAGTGGATGTCCACAGAGAAGAGAGCCAGGCACTGAGCCAGGGGCTGCCAACGATGACAAGGAAGAAGAGGGGACACCAGCCAAAGAGACAGAGAAAGAGTGGCCACTGAGGTCGCAAGGAAAAACTGGAGAATGTGGTGTCAGGGAAGAACAGAAAGTTCTTTGCTCAAGAAGGAGAGCGTAGGCCACCAAGTCGCGGGCTGGTGAGAAGTCAAGCAAAATGAGACCAGCACATTAACCACTGGATTTGGGCGTGTTGGAGGGTGGGAGTCACTGGAAAGCTGATGAGAATGGTTTTCATGGGGTGATCCTAACAGAAGCCTGACTGGGATGGCTTACAGATCTAACACAGACATGTATGGGCTCTCTGCTTAGAATTGCTTGCTTTTCATTTCTTTTACAGTAGACTGGTGTAGCCCGGTAAGAGAAACAGGTTTGAGGCAGGCAGAAACGACCATCCATCCCCTCGCTACGAAAGTTTCATGAAAGAGGTGGGATCTAAAGATGGTTTAAGAGATGAGGCCGGTTTCTCAGCAGCTGAGAAATAGAAAACACTCCTAGACATAGGGAGCAACGTAAGCCACGTAGGGGAGGTCTCTCTCTCTCTCTCTCTCTCACACACACACACCCACAAGCCTTTTCAGGACTTCTCCTAACAATACTTCCTGATGCCTCTCCCTTCCAGTTTTAATTCATTTTCCATAAAAGTATCACTTTCTGTTTGCATCTCCAAGTTGCCTTCCCTCCAAGGCCATTAAGAAAGCCAGAATCTTCTTGTGGCCAGAAGGGCTAAAGAATTCATTTGGAGTCACGTCTAGACACCATATCATGGGTACGCAGTTTGGCCCAAATTGTGATGCCCAGATGATCTGCTGGAGCTCTGCTGTTGCCACAAAAATAATCTTCAAGGAGTCAATGAGATCAGGAGGCATGGTTTAAACAACAACAACACTTATTTCAGGATAGTTTTAGTCTTAGAAAAATTGTGCAGATAGCACAGAGACTTCCACGTGCCCCACACCCTGTCTCCCTAATTGTTACGTCTCACGTTAGTATGCCAAATACACTTGTTACAATTAATGAACTAATATCAGGACATTATTATTATTAATGTCCACATTTTATTTGGATTTCCTTAGAATGTCCCATTTCTGTTCCAGGATCCCACATTACCCTTAGTCCTTGTTCCCAGGAGGCATTTAAAGACCCTTACAAATCTTTCAAGAAGACATTAAGGTTTGGGGCACCTGTGTGGCTCAGTCAGTTGAGTGGACGACTCTTGGTTTCTGCTCTAGTCGTGATGTCAGGATTGTGGGATCAAGCCTCGAGTCCGGCTCCGCACTTGGCTCAGAGTCTGCTTGGGATTCTCTCTCCACTAAAATAAATAAGTCTTAAAAAAAAGAAAAGAAAAGAAAAGAAAGCATCAAGGTTTAAATTGTTTTTGGGCCCAATATTTGTAACTAAAACCACTAAAGGAAAATTGAATGCTTACTTTTCTAACATAGAAACATTGGAATAGTTGAATACAGATGAAAGGAAAAAGCTTAAGGCTTACATCGCAGGGAAATAGTTCAAGGTACTTTATGGGAGTGTAATAACGTACAACACTAAGCGGAAGATCTTACTCCTTTTTATTGTTCTGGAAGCAGGTAATTAAAATATTAAAGGTTTGCGAGCTTTTTTTTTTCTCTCTCTCTCTCATCTCTTAGCAAAGGGATTACTCTGACTCATTTTCCTTGGCAACCTCACACTCATGTAATACAGGCCCAGTAATTTGAGCAAATCTGTTCCGGGCTAGTTTTACAAAATTGGACACTTAAATGTTCGGTTGTAGGGAAGTCTGCAGTGGGGGCTGTTATAATCCCTCAACCGAGAGCAATTAGGGCAATGGCTTCTAATGCTCTCAAATATCTGTGAGATCAATATTTTCTAACTCTGCTCACTCTTCCTGGAAGGCCTGGGTGGGTGTGTGCAGAGAGGTGGAAGGACGGGGATCTGGGGTCCTGACTTGGGGCTCCTGGTCCCCATTCCAGGTGAGCATGTTTCGCTTTGTGTCCCCACGAGAGTTACAGGGAAGTTCCAAGGCAACTGCAGACCTAAATGGCGCTCATTGGCAAAGCCACAGAGGTTGGGGGATGCCTAATGGGATTTTTGCCAGATGTCACTCAATGGCTTCCACGGGAACCCACAGGCAGGGCTTAGGATGTCGAGTTCATATTTCCCATCCTCTCACCCATACACAAAGTCTCAATACGTTTCCTTTGTCGTGGCTGGGCCAAACGCCAAAATTCCTTCTAAAGAAGATGAATTTTGCTTGCCGATTTGGTGACATGATACACTCCACAATTCTGGGAGGTGAGAGGTAAAAGAGGAAGAGAAGGATCAGGAATATGCATCTTTGACTTAGCTAATGTAGAGATTCACCTGGATAATATCAATATTTATGGAATGCCTCAAGCCCTGTGCTAAGGACTGGGGGAAACACAGTCAACAAAAAGACCAGGGTTTTGTCGCATCAGAAACCTGACTTACCCAGTGTACCACCAGCAAGGGGTCCAGCATCCAGTTAGCAAATTCGTGGGTGAAATTAGTACCCAGTGGAGCTCAATGCTTTCAAAACACAAAAATGTCTGCTTTTCATTTGGTTCAAGTTGGTCCTTTGTCATCTTAGTCTAGAAGCTTCCGAGCACATTAGCTCATTTCCATTCTTAAATACATTTACTCTCAAAGCAGTCATCCATTTGTCCTTGAAGAAATCCTGGCTTCACCAGCCAGTGGGCACAAATAAGGTTAAGTGAACATTAACGTCTTGTATTTTGCTGGTTTGTGCTTCCACCTACCTGATACAGGCCTTTGCCTCTTTCCTACCACAGTTTCTACATAATAGAGTCCCCAGGAATGTCTTACCTGTGCTCGGAAATTATCCTTTCACTAGATTCTGTCTCCAACCAGCACTGAATGTTGGCTGTCCCTTGCCTTAGCCATGGGGCTCCCCACTGATTCACTGCCTGGAGAGCAGTGACCAGAGGCATCACCAGTCTGTCCTCCTGGAAGGGCCAAATGGGGCTCCCTGCCCCTCCTTCTCATTGTGCCAGAGCTGTCCTGCGCTTAGTGCAGAAGTGGGGAGAATGACTCTGTCCCCAGCTCAGTGTCACACTTTGTCAGCCAGAGAGGGGCCACTTGTGCCCCACCTCTCAGAGTTCTTGAGAGCAGTCCAAGCAGCCTCTGCCTACGGCTCCCAAGGCATTAATTAGTCCGGGCTGAGAAGAGACAGGTGCCATCCTGTCCCTCCACTCATCCCTGCCCCAGGCCTTCACACATCTTCACGCTTCCTTCTTTTTTCCTTGACAGTTCCACACATGCAAATAACCACTGGCTACAGGGCCCCCTCTGAATTCATGAGATGTGTCTAGATCCATCTGTTTAGGCTGGGCTGGGTCCAATACAGCATGACTACTCTGGACAGTTTTGAGCTTGGTAGTTCAGAAAACGAGTAATGGAGTGGAGGATCTAGTTACCCCAAGAGTTTATTTATGACCCAGGCTAGTAAGGGGAGTAAGACACAGCTAGCAAATACTGTAGGGCTGTAAACAGAGTTGCTAGTGCGTCTGGTCCAAACGGTGGTTGGATGTGGGTGTTCTGCTGTTTCCTTCTAACCTCTGTCTTAGTTTCCTATCGCTACACAACACATTTCTACAAACGTGGTGACTTAGAACAAAAGAAATCCATTCTCTTCCACTTCTGGAGGTCAGAGTCCAAGGGCAGGCTGACTGTGCTGAGGTCAAGGTGTTGACACAGCTCGCTCCTTCTGGAGGCTCCAGGGGATGATCCGTTCCTTGTCTCTTCCAGCGCCTAGAGGCGGCTGGCATTCCTCAGCCTGTAGCCCTATCGCTCTGATCCTTGCTTCTGTTGCCACGTTGCCTTTTTCTTCTCTGTCTCCTCCCGCTTTCCTCTTAGAAAGACCCTTGCGATTACACGGGGCTCACCCAGATAAGCCGGGATCTCCCCTTCTCAAGATCCTTAACATCATCGCATCTGCAGAGACCCTCTTGGTCTGTAAGACAACATTTATAGGTTCTAGGGATTAGGACATGCACCTCCAGGCATCTAGCAGGGAAAAGAAGAGACCAGAAAGAGTTTTGATGATAGTCCATATCCTGATGCTCCTTTAAACATTTTACACACATTTCAATTAGAATGTGTAGAATTAGTAGAAATGGGAACTGGACACTTATTTCCATTTACCAGATTTGCTCACTAATGATGTCAAGGCTTCCCGTTCCCCAGAATTACAGAAGAACATTTGCAAATCAGAGTTGTTTGTTACGGGAAAAATGGTGTAAAGAGGCATCTTTGTTTCAAATTCTGACATTCCAAAATATCACAGCTAACAAATAGTACTATAATACTATGTACATCACAGTATACTTACTAGTAGTAAAGTACTCATGAATAGCACAAATAGATTATATATATGTCCACAAGCATCCTGCTGTACTCAGTTTTATATCCTAGTGTGGTAGGAATTGTCATCCCCGTGCCATATTGAGAGAAATGGCTCAGAAAGTCATTTCTGAGTAGCCCACAATGTACAGTGAGTTGAACATTAACCATTGTAGAAATACTTTAAATTTCTAAATGTCCTCTTGAGACCCGAATTGGAGGCTTGATGTTAATTTTGCCTAAATGCCATCTCATGGAGACATGAACTTTGGTTTCTTCGTTTTCTGGATGAGGAAATAAATCAGATGATAGCAAACAGCTTAGCTCCTACTATATAAATCCAGCAAGATCCTGATCGCCTCAGAATCACAGCAAATTCCACTTTGAGCCTCTCACAGTGCACCGTGTCAAGCTCAATGACAGGGAAGTCATTGAGTCATCAACAGAGAGTGCACAAGGCGGTGTCTCCAGAGGCAGACACTCGGGAGGGCATGTGAAAATTCTGTGGCTCATACCAGGGATGGGGGTGTGCCATTGAGGAATGTGAAGAAGAGAGAAAAGACAACACTTATCACAGTTAAGTAAACATTGAGGAGAGACCCAAATCAACGTAACTTTCAACATTGTAAGCTTTGAAATATTAAACAACAAAGCTATCCCTCCTCTTTTAAATATCATCTTTCGTAGTGTTTTATCTGTAACCTGACTCCCGCGGTGTGTTTGTGGGACAGAGCCAAAGAAAAGAAAAATGCCCAAGATCCTTCTTCTCAAAGAGCTTCTCAAGTTCCTTTGCCTAAAGGGTCCCTGTGAGCATCTCATCCACGTAATGCAGGGTAGCTGGCACTTCCTCCTTGGCCTGCCTGGGAAGGGTGATGGCACAGCCACCGACGAGAGGGCACTGGACCTGCGAACAGGGATCTCTCGGTTCTGGGGTCCTCGAGAGGAGTCCCCATCCCACACTTCTCCCCTACTTCTTATTTAATCCTCGCCTTCCCCCTAACAAGGGCCACGTAGGGATAAGGCTTAAGTACAAATACCCTTGGGCAAGAAGGGGGGTTTATTTAAATCCATTTGAAGGCTCACCCAAGTGCCATTAGAGCCCTATATGAGAGTGGGCTTTTAGCACCAGGCATCTGGATGAGCCCTGACCAAGGAATTAAGAGGAAGCACAGCAAGGGAACCCTGGGGACGGGAAAGCTACTGTACCTACTTCATAATCTTGCCTATCACTTGTCTTGAAAGCAGCTGGTCTCACCACCAGCCTAATGAAACCACCAAGGCGCTCTTGACTTGGACAATGATCTCTGCCTTTCTGAGGGCAGTCAGGGACAGAGTGGGCGTCTTCAGGAGTGGAGTCCCAGGCAAGCCATGGTGGGATGCTAAGAACAAAACCAAATGCTTTTCCAGTGCTGCCCACTCGGGATCTCTTGCTTCCTACACCACCTGTTCCTCCCCAGGAGTTCAGGCAGGTGTCCTCATCCCTACCTCCCAGATCCTCCTCTCTTGGTCCACTCCACCCACCCCCAGATTCCAGATACTGAAACAGCTTTATCTGGAGAGCCTGGAGCATGGAGGAGTCAGCAAATGGAGAGAGGTAAACCTTCAAAGAAAATACAAAAGAAAAATTTCCTCTTACTAGAACTCATGGTGCTCTCTCTGTCTCTACTTCAATTTCATATCTGCCCGGTGCCTAAATGGCCTTCCTTATACCCAGAACTAAACAGGTCTGCCCGGCTTACAAACCTTCAGTCCCTCCTTTTTGCCTTTTTCAGGGGTCTCCTAAGGAGTGTTTGCATCCAAGAGTGTGCACAAGCCAGGCCAGTGGGCAAGTGCCTAAGGTCCTCCGACTTTGATCCATCTCAAATTTTAAAAATTCTAGTGTGTTGCATACAATGAAGATAATATATAAATATGGTATTTATAATTTTTTTTAAAGATTTTATTTATTTATTCGACAGAGATAGAGACAGCCAGCGAGAGAGGGAACACAAGCAGGGGGAGTGGGAGAGGAAGAAGCAGGCTCATAGCGGAGGAGCCTGATGTGGGGCTCGATCCCAGAACGCCGGGATCACGCCCTGAGCTGAAGGCAGATGCTTAACCACTGTGCCACCCAGGCGCCCCTATAATTTTTTTTATAAAGAAAAGGTTACATCTATTAGGGAGGGTTTTGTTCTTTTTTTTTTTTTTTTTTTTTTTTTTTTTTTTTTTTTTTTTTAGTTTTTATTGATGGGATGAGGATCAGAAGGGTTTGGAGACTAAACCCCTGAGCTTGTCTGGCAAGGTCCTGTCTACCCCTGCCCTGCCCACACTCCAGCCTCATGGGCCTCCCGATGCGCCAAGCACTCTAGTCTCTGAGATTTTGCTCAAGTGACCTTCTTCCTTCTTCTTCTTCTTTTTTTATTATGTTAGTCACCAAACAGTACATCATTAGTTTTCAAGTGACCTTCTATCTGCAGCCCCTTCCCTTCCCTCTTCCCATGCCTGGCCCTAACAGCACCCCCTTTGGGAGTCGTTCCTGATCCTTCCACCCAACACTTGCTCTGTGTCTTTAATAAGCACTCACCAATCACCTGGCCCTATAATTAGTTGCCTACTTGTTTGTTCCCAGAGTGCATGCTGAGTTCCTGGGGCAACCCTTTAGACCCCTGGGGTGAGCAAGGCCATCCTACTGCTCTCAGGGTTAGCAACACTTGGGACCTTCAGAGTGAGGCATGGCTCTCACTTTATGGGATACACCCCAAATTCCAAATTGTCTCCTTTTCTGGAATTTCTCTCATTTTCGCCCCCTCAGAATCTTCAAGGAGTTTGGCAGAAACACACTTTGAGAACTGAATTTGTGAGAGACAGCCCAGCCCAGCTCCCCAAGTCCTGGCTTCAAAGTGGGTTTCTTGGGGCGCCCAGACACTGGCTGTCTTCTGCCTTTCCTCCCGTGTCTGCATTCAGATTTGTCTTTCAGACCATCTGCTTCTTGCCAGAGCATCTCCTTCGTTTCTGGTCTTATTTCCCCAGCTTCTTCAACTGAGTCTTTTCCCTAAGTGCCTTTCCACCTTTAAAATTAAAAAAAAAAAAATCCCTTCTAATTTCAAATTAAACTCACTTCTGAATTAAAAATTTGAAATCACTTAGTTTGTAATTGCTGTTAGAATTTGGGGAATTCCACTATATTATTACACAGTTATATTTTTTCTCTTTTGTGTGGAGACTACAGAGTTCAAAACATCATAGTGAAGACACTTCAAATCTGTTTTGGGCAAATGGTCCAAATGGTATCCTCCCACCAACAGACACACTATCTCCTTACTAGTAATATCTTCTTATAAACAGAACTGGGGCAGTTTGAAACATTCCTTTTGGAGCCAAGTATAAACATTATCTAAACGTTGGGTGTAATCCTAGATTGAGAAGGAATCTGTGTGGAATTTGTTTTGAAGTCACTGGTGTCTTTCTCTGCTCAATTCAGAAATCTTTGCTTTCATGCAGCTAATTGCTGGTATTAATTGCTGTCAAGATTCCTTTGGTGCCAATAGAAAACTAACAGTGGAACTGATTCTAAACGGTTGCTCTGGTTTATCAACATGTTCGGTGCTTTAAAGGCTCCAAGATTTAATGATCATACATGGTTTTCTTGCATCTTTCCAGAGAAATTTGGGTGGATTGACACCACCTGACTGTCATGATTGCATAAAGCTATTTATTATGTCTTCCAACCTAGGCATGTCAGAAATCTCTAGTGCCTACCAATACCCATGCCATCCTCTCCCCCCTTGTCACGGTGTTGGACTTCATTTCCAAGCAGCTTGCTGGGAGGAGGTGCCACGTGCCTGAGTTCTGGCCGATGAAATGTGAACAGAAAATTATGCAGAGGATCCAAAGGCCCAGGAGATAATAGAGCAAGGGAGGTCCTGTATGACCACGTGGAGCACAGCACACCGTCCCCACCCCCATGGCTCCTTACAGGCACTATGTTGCAATGTAAGGGAGGAACCAAACTTTGCCCTAGCTTCACTATGTAATATTTCATTTGTGGGCAGATACCAGCACAACATAAGCAGAATAGCACATCCGTCACATTGCCCCTGCCCCTTGCTAGGCCCCTGCCCATCGTGAGGGTGGGGAGGGGGCTCATCTTAGGACATAGGAGGCAAATCCTAATGATAGAGCAGACAAAAAGCTGGGATGCTGAGAAAATGATGTGTCAGGGCAAGTCAGAACATTCCACCCTACCCTGTCCCACTACCATCCCCACAGCCCATCAATCTCTCCATCCTACTTTTGGGTTTTTCGAATTCTGAGCACCCTATGTTAATTACATAGATAACTTTTTCTCTTCTTTTTCTCACTCAAGAACTACTGCCTTCCTCAGATACTACCTCTTCCATGAAGCTTATCCTGATATCTTCCATTTCCAGGCAAAGTTAGGTGTAGACTTAACACCCTATACAAAATGTTATTATAGTGATTATCACATCATACTGTGATTATTGATTCAAGTGTCTCTTTCACTGGGGTAGAACCCCTTGAGGGAGCTCTTATTGACTTTATTCTCAGTTTCTGGGAAAGTGCCTAGCACATAGCAAGGATTCAACAAAGGTTTATTGAATGAATGAAAATAAGACAGTTTACCAAATGTCAGTGTACTCTTTTCACTGCTTGTTATAGAAATCCAATTCAGACTGGCTTGAGTAGGAAAAACAAAAACAAACCTGGTTCACATATTTCAAAAATCAAGGAAGGATGTCAGGCATGGCTTGATCCCAGTGCTCAAAAAAAGGTTATTAGGAATATCTCTCCATTTCGTGTCTGTTCTTCTCTGTGTTGGCTTCATTGTCAGGCAAGCTCACCCCTTCTGGAGACAAGATGGTCACCAGTGGATCATGATTTCCCTTCTAACAAGATGAGCAACCCCCCAGAGGAAAAACAGTTTCCTTCCCCACGTCGGTCAGGGGCAAAGCTAGGGGCAGGGACAGTGTGATGTATCTGTGCCCATTCTCCTTAGGACAGGCTGGAATCTGCCCACGGACGAATAAATACACAGTGAAATGAAGGTGATTTGCAATCCACGTTCAACAAATCTAAAGAAAGAAGTCCAGGGTAAAACCGAAGGAGAAAAATGTCCAACTAGCATCTTTTTGCAAACCCCATAAGCTTGTTACCAGGGATATTTGTCCCACCCTGTACCCCATCATGAGACTTCATGCATCTGGCCTCCTTGTTGCAGCCTTCAAGCTCCCTGACATCCAGAAGGCAGGGAGGGGCCACCCTGAGGTCCAGACAGGGCCTTGACTGCAGGCGGCAGGGAGGTGGCTCACAAAGCCCTTTTAGGATCGCCAGCCCCACTCCTTTCGGGAAATCAATGTCCGTTTCCCTTCCTACCTCTTTTCTTCTTCCGTGCATGCCTCTGAATGGTACCAGCATCTGGAAGAATGAAGAAGACACTTTTCTCACCAGGTTCCAAGCTGATGGATAGATCCTTTTCTGCCTCCCTTTTCCCCTCCAGGCTGGGATCAGAGCAAGCCAGTGGCATTGATGACAGCTTTCTTAGTCCTGGGATGAAAGGGTTACTGGGGCATGAAGACCTAGAAACCTCCAGTGGAATCTAGGACAACTGATCGTCTAAAATTAGCTTGCAATTAATAACTTAGTCACTGCTCCTTACTAAGTGGGGTAGTCACCACATTTTAAAACCATTTAAAACTGTTAAATCTCGTGTTCAGGAAGAATTCTGGCTCTATGCATTTCTCAAAGCTCTTTCTTTTATTACAAAATGAACCAACGAATACATCCCTTCAGAAAATGCTGTGCCAACTTCAAAACAAACACAAAACACTATAAAACACCTTATTCAGTCCCCCAAATGGACTTTATCTCTCTGCTATGTTTCTATAACCATTGGTATGTTCAATAGGGCCTTCCTCAGTTCAGCTTTATTTGTCCTCCTCTTCTGCTTATAAGCCCTTGGAAGGCAAGGGTACACATCTTGTTCATCTTTGTTTCTTCTGCTTGGCCTTGGCACATGGCCCATGCTGAACCCTACCCGATTCCTGCCTTTGCTCCTGCCCCCCTCCCCCAGCTGCAGCCCCTTGGTCCTCACATGTAGGCCTGGAAGCAGAATCAAGTCCCTTAAAACCCAAGTTCCAGAAGCTCATTGTCTTCGGGCTATGCCCTCAGGGCTAGCGAAGTGCCTGCCACCTAGTGAATGCCCAGTAAACATTTGCTGAATGAATGAAGCTATGATGGCTGTCTCACCTTCTGTTCAAGTTGACTTGGTTGAGCTTCAGGTTAGTCTCCCTGCACTCCAGTCACCCACTGATGAACTTGGGCTCTCTGCCTGTCCACCTGACCCCAGCATTTTTACCTTTGCCTTCCTTGGTCTTCTCTTTGCCTTGCTTTGCCACCTCGTGGCCTCACCTTGCACCCTAAGTGGTGCATGTCAGCCTCGCTTCTTTCCTGTGGTCACCGTCCTCTTTGGACACATGTTCACCTCCTCAGACTAACGCATCTATCCCTGCCCAGCACTTCCTGTGGGGGTCCTGTCACTAGCCCTGCACTCTCCAAGTCAGAGGTCTTATTCCAAGTATTTTGCCATACCCATGGTGCTCTGTACATGCAGATGAACTGAACTGTCTCTTTGGTCAATTCAGATGAACTGAATGGTACCCTGCATCTTCTGGTCCGTCATCAGCTAACTCAAGGGAAATGTAATTATTTTTGCAAGACTGAAACCTGGCACCCTACTTCATAAGCTGTGTCTCAGCCCAAGCTCATCATAAAAGGAAACCATGCATCTACTATATGCCAGGTACCTGGGGCATTTTCCTCTAGATTGGACATTGGCATTGCTCCTTAAACTATGCATACACTCCTACCTTATTAAGATCATTGATCACTGCTGATATATTGCTTAGTTTTGGAGCCCTATACTAAGCTATTTGATAAAATCTATTTAGAACATTTGTTCTGGGGAAGGAGCAGATCCGCAAGTTCACTGGGATGAACTGGTGTGTGATTAGCATTTTCACTGTCTGTGAACACACTTACAAGCTACTCTAATACATTTGTAGGAGGGCAGGAATGTATCAACGGACCTACAAACAGATTAATATGATGGGGGGTGTTTGTCTAGTTAGAAATTCAAGTTTCTCATTAATTAAATGTTTTGCTGGTATTCATGCTATGTTGTTTAACAGGTAGCGCCTGGGGAGCTGAATCCAACATGGAACTGTTTGTCTCCTGAATTCCAGGAAGTCAGACACTGAGAGGGAGGAGGGAATGCGCGTGTTTCAGGGGCTGCCAGGTACTCAGTACAAGGAAGACGGTGTTTGGAGAATGTGCACACTCAAAGCCCCACAGATCCCGGCCCACAGACAGCCGGGTGCGCCGGGTCTCACTTCAGGCTCCCCGTCGTGCTCGCTGTTGGTGTGTTAGTCTGTCAGCAGACGTCCCAGGGAGTCTTACACCTCAGAGGAGCAGGTGGGCTGCTGCCTCTCACGAGGCTCTGAGAAAAGATCATTTCTGCACTTGGGCTCCTACACATTGCCTGCCTTTGGTAGAACCACGAGGAAGAAAAGGTTACCATGGGTTCTTTCGGGGGCTCCTTTTCTATCAGCTGCATATTTCTTGAGTAATCTCGACACCCAACGTGGGGCTCAACCTCAGGAGCCCGAGATCAAGGGTCAAGGGCTCTACCGACTGAGCCGGCCAGGTGCCCCACAAGCTGTGGATTTTTAATGAGAGCCTGTGATAAGCAAGTTGCATCTTTCTCTTCCAGGTGAGTTCTGATGAACGGGCTCACGACGGGGCCACACTCACTTGGCGGCACGTGCTGAGACCAGAATGGTACCACCCTCTGGGCACAGGCTCCTCCTGGCCAGCGCACTGGGCATCCTTGCGCTCCACTGCTTCTCAAGGGGGCAGAAGAACAGCACACTGATTTTCATGAAGGAAAACACCATTCGGAACTGCAGCTGCTCTGCAGACGTCCAGGACTGTGACTACAGTTTGGCCAACTTGCTGTGCAGCTGCCAAACCGTCCTGCCTTTGGCACTCGAGCAAACCAGCTACAGTGACCATCTGACCATCTGGTTCACGGATGCATGGGCGCTGGGCCTCCTGTTGAACTTCACGCTGGTGCGGGACCTGAAGCTTTCTCTGTGCGGTACCAGCACTCTCCCCACGGAGTACCTGGCCATCTGCGGTCTGAAGAGGCTTCGCGTCAACACGGAGGCCAGGCACCCGTCCCCAGAGCAGAGCTTACTCATCTACAGTGGCGGGGAAAGTGAACCCAGAGAGCAGCCCGTGTGGTTCCCCAGATGTATGTACGTCTCATTCTTAGATATGGCACTTTTCAACAGGAAATCATCCTTAAAAGCATACAGTATTGAAAACGTTGCCAGCATTGCCAACAATTTTCCTTACTTCTCTTACTTTGAAACCTTCCCAATTTTAAGCAACAAAAGCTACGTCGTCACGTTCATTTACTAACATTGTAACGGATGCCAGCCATGGGAACTTTGGCAAACTATGGATAGCTTGAACAGGGAATCTGGGAATGAGGCCAGGGGGATCCTTACCTACAACTTCACCTGTCCGCCCAGCCCCCATTCGCCACAGAGCCACACACATACACCAGCCCTCTCTGCTCTGCTCTCTGTCCAACCATGGGAGCTGTTTCCAAAAACAAAAGAAAAAGAAAGAAACAAAAACTCAAAAAAACCAAAACCAACCAACCAAACAAAATGACCTGAGTCCAGAAGGTCTTGAGAGCAGCCAGAGGCCGGGTCTGTGCTCCTGGGAGTCTGTGGAGAAATGTCAGATCAGAAATGGAGAAAGCAGGGCACACCATGGACTGCTGGGCGGAACTCAGCACAGGAGACGACCCCCAGGAAAGGCATCTTCCTTCCAAATACTGCCTGCATTTTTTTTTTCTGTTTCATTTTGTTACATTGACTGGAATTCCCCTAAGAAGAGATGGCTAGATTTCAGAGGCTTCGGGACCGTGAGTTCCACACAATGATTAGGTTCTCTTAGACTGATATTTTCCAATATAGTTTCCAAATATCTCTTAGACTGATACTTGCTAAGAATATATGTGCTGAGAAAGGGGAGTTTCAAGAGTGGAAGAGATCGGGTTAGGGTGGGACCTTAGGACCAAATGAGAGCACTGGGGTTCAAGTCGTGTGATACAGGAATGAAAACCAGAGGACATAAAAATCAATGGCATATATCTCAAAATTTTTGCTTAGAGCAAGGCCTAAACCCAGGGAGTTTCTCTCTTGTATCCCTTCTCTTTCATTGTTTCTTTCTTTGATTTCTTCTTTGTCCCCACCATACCACTTCACCTTTCTCCTCCCATTTTCCTCATCCTCTCCCTCCCCTTCCTCCTTCTGCTCCAGAAATAAGAATTTGGATTAATACCATTAGAACTGCATTTAACGCCACCAGGGGCTAGCCTGGGAATATAAGACTCATTTATAATGTTATGGACAAAAATGCTCAAATGACTAAAAGATAATTAACAAAGGAACTTTCAGGGCTCAGTCCACTCAGATGTTTAATTCTGGAAAGTTAAGACACTTTGTATGACATGGTTGACACAAAATGGTCTTAGGTGTGATGACAAAAGGAACCAAGGCAACATATTAAAAAAAAAAAAAAAGGAAACAGACCTCAGTGTACAAAGAAAAATCTTCCTCACAGACTCAATTTACCACTGAGATACAATGATGTAAAGAATCCATGGCAATTATGATACAAATGACCAAACTGAGAGTGCAAGGAAATAGAAACATAATTGCATTTATAATGTCATAATGGTAAGAAAGAGTTTTATTATAAAGTAACAGGATGTCTTAGGGTTGATGATTTCATATCACATTCACCACATTTTTCTCTTATCCTTAACATAGGGTAACTGAAATAACCTGAAATTATCGACATTTGCTTAATTGGTGGGGGATTTGGTCGTTCAGGCTAATTAGCATGAGTCCATAATGTCAGTGTTTAAATTAGGCCAAAACTAAGACCAAAGTATGAATTTTAATAGAATAATGCAATGACCTCATTACTGACATTGTATTTGAGAGGTAAGTTTAAAGTGAGAGAAAAAGACAAGGAAAAAAAAGGATTTGGAAAAGGGAAGGCAAGAAACATATAAGTGAAAGGACGAATAATAAATACATTTACTGTCATTAGTTACTGAAAATGTAAAAAACTGAATTTTAATGGATTTTTATTAATAAAGTATAAAATTAAATGATTCAGAAATTATGAGCATCTTAATATGCATTATCTTCCATTTGGTGGCTTTGACTAGTTTCAAAGCCCTTTCACAGATGTTGTAAGTGATTCTTGTAAGATATAATTGTAGATCAATGGGACTTAAATCAATAGAAGAGGAAAGTTAATTCAGTAATAAATCAAGCTTGCCTGATTTATTTCTGGCCTGAAAATGTGGTTCAGGTTGCGCTGACAGAGGATAAATAAGGAACAGAGAAAAATCCACAGCACATACATGGGGAGAAATGGCACTTGGTGTTCAGTGGATGGTGAGGGTTGGGGGGACAGCAGGGATGAGTGGGGATAGTGGAAAACTGAGAGTATATGCCCCACCTGAAGGGTCCACAGCAGCTCAGCACTAGCTGAGTGTCACTGTGGGAGAGTACAATGGGGCCAGATCCCATCCTTCGAGAAAATTAGGAATTCCAGGTTTTTGGGTGAAAACTCACAATTTATAAATGTTAGCACACTATTTTGCCTTTTTGTTTGTTGCCTTCAGTAACACTGTGTGGTCAAATGTCAGTGGTCCCCTTAGGCTTGGGGCTAGCCATTTGTCACCTCTGAACAGTGATGTGCTGGTAAAAGTTTAACCACCAGCTCTCCAAAAAAACCAAAAAAAAAGTACATATATATGTTCATTATAAATTTTGCTGATATTAAGGATGTATATCACACAATTTACAAAATGATAATAAAATACACTCTATTCTTTATTATAAATTCTATGTACATAATTAATTCCCAAAGAATGCTTTAGGTGATTTTTGGCAAATTCTTATATCCAAAGCTAACCTAGGGTTGTGATCGATGTGTGAATGTAGTTCTGGCATGAATATTGGCTGATATTTTTATTTACATCAGGAGTAAGAGGAAAAGTAACAAAGATTTTTGTGGGAATGTCATTTGCTAGTCAATGATGTAAGCAAATTCTTTGCTGAATCAAATAATATTTTTCAAATACTGGAGGAATGTTTCCTTAACTTGGAGGACTATTCAGAATGTTAACGCTATTGAAATGATACACTTAAGTTTAATCTGCATTGTTAACACTTTCTCCAGCACACTCAAGAAAACAACAAATCAAACCCTGGTATGTGGTGTTTTCCAATGTTAGTGGTGTAAATACTGACATCATAACCAATTTCAAGCTACCAAGAGAAGCCACTAAACGGAGTTGAGCAAAGATGCACAGTAGGATGTGATTAGATTAGATAGCATTTCTACCCATAGATGCAACAGGCACAAATAATCTCAAGAGCATAAATAATAGTAAAATACAGTAGAATAATGAAGAAGTGGTGAGTTTTGAGGATTATCTTTTTTTTTTTTTAATATGCTCTCACCAGGGGGTGGGGGGAGGGGCAGAGGGAGAGGCAGAGAGAGAATCTTAAGCAGGCTCCCTGCTGGGCATGGAGCCCACAACTGGGCTTGATCTCAGGACCCTGGGATCATGACCTGAGCTGAAATCAAGAGTTGGACTCCCAACGGACTGAGCCACCCAGACGCCCCCACTTGCAATACTGATGCTGCCTCATTGCCTCATTTTTCAGAGCTACAGGTGGGATTTTTAGGAAATGTGCCTTCCACTCCCATGCTGTAGCTCGCTCTTCAACATCTAGAGTCAGGATCCTAAAAGCCCTTAGATGGGAGATTGGGGGTGGGGGAGTGAGGAATCTAAGTCCTTATGAGAAAAAGAAGTTAGGGATTAAAACTCTTGAGTGAACCTATGAAGGGCTCCTGAAAGGAAGGAAGAACAAAAGAATCCAGAAAAGCTATTAACGGCATTTTTAAAAATTTAAATTCAATTAGACAACACACAGTACATCATTAGTTTTGATATTATGTTCAATGATTCATCAGTTGCGCATAACACCCAGTGCTCATCACATCACATGCCCTCCTTAACGCCCATCACCCAGTTACCCCATCCCCCCATCCCACCTCCCTTTCTACAACCCTCAGTTTGTTTCCCAGATATTAACAGCATTTTACACACCTTAAATTAAAAATGGGAGTTGGGCAATCAATTTCCATTTCCCAGAGTTGCTCACTAATAACTTCAGGCTCTTTTTCTCCAGAATCTACAGGAGGACATTTGTAAATCTAATCTGATTTGTTACATGAAAAATGACATGAAAACAAAAAGTTGTTTTATGCTGAGCCCTTTTTCTGTTCACATTTTTTTTAAAGATTTTATTTATTTATTTGACAGAGATAGAGACAGCCAGCGAGAGAGGGAACACAAGCAGGGGGAGTGGGAGAGGAAGAAGCAGGCTCATAGCAGAGGAGCCTGATGTGGGGCTCAATCCCATAACGCCGGGATCACGCCCTGAGCCGAAGGCAGACGCTTAACTGCTGTGCCACCCAGGCGCCCCTCTGTTCACATTTTTAATGCATTTTAAATTTAGCAGAGTCCGTAGTCACAACTCACGACTCAGAATGACACACAAGTGTCATCAGGCTACCTGATGTAGCCTCCAGGAAAGCCCGGGGGAGGGGGGGGCTGGCTCTGCAGAGAGCACAGTGTATCACAAAGCCTCACCAATTTAAATGATACAGGCACATCACCACACGCACGAATAAATAAAGTGGTAAGAACAGCTCAAAAACAGATCCCCCATTTAAAAAAATCAGCACATGTTAAGAATAAAATCACAAGTCCATGGGAAAAGAAATTTAATAAATGGTATGCAGAGGGAAAAAAAGATTAAAAGGATACACACTAAAATATTAATGGTGCTGTATCTGGGTGATGATATTAAAACTGATTTTCATTTTCTCCTTCCTGAGTATCTTGATTTCCTAAACTTTTTTGAATAAACATACAATCGCTTTTGTAATAGGGAAAACCCAGTAACAGTATTTTTATATAAACAAATGCTGGAACAAGTGCTTAGGACTTAAAGCTATAGCCTGACCTCCTAACCAACATTGTAATGTTACGTTGGAAAATACTAAAATGAAACTACAAACAACTCTAAAATATGAGAAAGAAAAAGATTAACAACCTATTTAAAAACAGGGAAGTAAATAAACAGGCAATTCACATGAGATGACACTCAAATAGCCAATAACTGAATTAAAAATTACCTCTACTAAGAGAACTAATAACAATGCAATGGGACACTGATTTTTCATCTATTCAACTAGCAAAAAAAGCTACTTAATACCAAGTTTTGTCTCACTTATAGGTAAATAGATATTCTCATATAATGTTGGTGGGATAATAAACTGGCACAGCCACTTTTAAGTACAATTTAGGAATGTGTCTTAAAACACATACAAGCTAGAAGCCAATTCTACTTTGGATCTACCATAAGCACCTTCCCCCACAAATGCACATATGCCAACTAGTAGAAATTCATCTAGCCATTCACCTAGAAAAAATGCACTTTTTACAAATCACATTATACTTCAATAAAGAGTTTTAAAAAGAAAAGAATGAATAATATAACTAATAATCATGGGATTGTCATCCAGAATTGATGAATGGAAACATTTTGTCACGCTTATTTAACAAATTTTTAAGCACATGTTTATTTTAAACTTTTTTAAGCAAAAGATATAAAACAATATTAGTTTTAAGAACTGCAAATAAATTATGAATTTTACTTAGTAGGCTTGTTGTTGTTAGTAGTACTGGCACAATTCTGAAACTATTTTGTGTGTATTTTTTTTTAAAGATTTTATTTTTTTGAGAGAAAGAGAAAGAGAGAGATGGCACACCTGAGCAGGGGGGAGGGGCTGAGGGAGAGGGAGAAGCAGACTCCCCGCTGAGCAGGGAACTTGATCCCAGGACCTGGAGATCATGACCTGAGCCGAAGGCAGACACTTAACCGACTGAGCCACTCAGGTGCCCGTTTTTGGGTGTATTATAGGGTTATGCAAAAGAGTCAATATATCGAAGGTTTTGGGGGACCCAGAGTTCTAACAGTAGGAAATATGAACTAAGGGGAGGAAAAGCAGCATCCTGGGTTTGGAACTAAAGGTATCACAAACTCATGATTTTTAAGACTCACATTACTTAGCTTTATCCACTGAGAGGCCCAAGAAGCAGTGACACCCTTGTGTGGCAAAGAACACACCAATACCTAAATTTTGGTTTCTCAAAACCATCCCCCATTAAGACAAACAAACAAACGACAAGAACAACAACAAAATAGGTCCTTGATGAAATGGCTAATTCCAGAGGATCAGGACAGCAAAAGTATAAGATGAGCCTGGAATATCTTATTGTGACAGAAAGTAAGAAAAGTTCAATAAGTTGATGGGAACATATCCAAAAAAATACAGGAGCCAGATTATAGGATTCCACCGGCCCTAAGAGGGACCATCTGAGCATCAGCATGGTCAATTACAGGAATGGTTTACAGCATATTGATTTGAAAAGATTCCGTGAGGGGCGCCTGGGTGGCACAGCGGTTAAGCGTCTGCCTTCAGCTCAGGGCGTGATCCCGGCGTTGTGGGATCGAGCCCCACATCAGGCTCCTCCGCTATGAGCCTGCTTCTTCCTCTCCCACTCCCCCTGCTTGTGTTCCCTCTCTCGCTGGCTATCTCTCTCTGTCGAATGAATAAATAAAAAATCTTTAAAAAAAAAAAAAATTCCGTGAGTCTGTACTATCACAAGAAAGAATACAGTGAGAAGGCACAACATTACCTATGTAGTATTCTTGTTAAATATGTTAAGCCTACATCTAATTCAAATCCAAATTAAGGCACGTTCTGCAAAAATAAAAATGGGAAAAAAGCCTCAAAAAGCTGGAATGAACTTTAAAAATATCAATGTCATGAAAACTGGATAAAAAAAAAAGCAAGCAAGAGAGTGATGGTGCTGTTCTAGAATAAAGGAGACTAACTAGCTATGACAACTGAATGTAATGCACAATATTTACTGGATCCTGGAATGGGGAAAAACAACAGCTATAAAAGGCAGGAGAAAATGGATGTCCCAGCTCAAGCAGAGAGAGTGCACCACGTTTTCCCCTTCTTTTTGTTCCAATCAGGCCCTCCACGGATTTGATGACGCCCACGCACACTGGGAAGGGTGATCTTATCTCTATGGGAGACACCCTCACAGACACACCCAGAAATAATGTTTTACCAGCAATCTGGGCATCCCTTAGCCTAGTCAAGCTGACACATAAAATTAACCATCACAGACAGAGAAAAAAAAAATGTATAGAATAAACATCTTGTTTATCCAGTGAAGACAAATTTCTTCCCCTTAATGATGGGAAAGGTCTAGTATAATGAAAAGGGTTGGTCCTCCCAGGGAATGTTTCATATTGGGGGATCAACACTGGTCTCTGCTGTTGACAGGTTGGGCACTAAACAGATCAGTTCTGGTGAGAGGCAGTACATGTTAATGAATCCATACAAAACCTTCATCCTTGACCCCATGGCTACTCTGTTCAAAAGGCCACTGTGTAAGCACTGGAGTAGCTAGAGAAAGAGGTAGACTGGTATCCATAGAATGAGTCATCTGATCCACCAGAATATTGAGAGCATCCTTTTTGATGGGGAGACTTTGTAGTATTTACATAAACACAAGAATCTCTCTACTTGTGCTTATTCTGAGTCTATTCATATCACTCAGCCCCACATCACCTTGTCTAATTCCTTCCGAGTTCCTGACCATTCACCCCAGCCTTTCTTACTCTGGCCTTTTCAAGAGAATTAAACAATATAGAAAGTGATCTGAGTGACTATTTTCTTAATTCTCCTAAGATGGACCATACCTAGATGCATACAAGATAAGTTAATTCTAGATGCATAAAAGATAAGCTAACTTATTACATAAAATGGATGCCTTTAGGACATCAAGGCTAATTTTCTTGAGGAACCCCACCTGAAAGTGGAAATCAAGCCAAACCCTTAGTGACTATATAATGAGTCAGAAGAGATCTGTTCTTCCGGGAAAGCTTTTCCCTGGCAAAGCAGGCACCCAGATGAACTGGAAGGATTTCCCTTCCTGGCTTCCTTCATGTTCACTCCTGACTGGGGCTATAATGCTACAAAGCCCACTGTAGGTGGTGCCAGCACATCCTGCAGAACCATATGTAAACAGGCTTGAATTTTTTCTTCCTTAATCAATTGGTCTTTGGGACTACCTCAAGAGACCATAAGTATGCTTCAAAGGACAGGTAGCAATGCATCAAGAGTACAAGAGGCAAAGCACAGGTGTCTTCAAGGCCTGCTAGCATCCAATCACTTATGTACTACTTCCATTAAATTTTAGATGGCTGTTTTGAATGCCCAACTTTATATTTTAGTAGATCAGACAACTTTAGTTCATCAGGGCAGCTAGACCACATGGTCACTTGGTATCCCATGGTTAGGCATTCAAGTGTCTATTTGGGCTTTAGGGCAAGCCAGGAGTAATTTCTCAAAGGAGACTACTTCTTTGCCATTTAGCTGAATTCAACTTCAATTCACTTCATTCAATTCAACTGCCTGGTCCATATTGGCATCCTTATCATGATAATTGTACATCCTTATCATGATAATAATTAAAGCCATAGGATTTAATTTAATCATCTAACAAGAGAGTTAAAAAAACAACAACAACAAAGCACTTGAATACTTAGTGATTACTTACAGGAGATTCCCTAAAGGGCTGGCAAGGTTAGTGAAAAAGGAAATAACATGAGCCTGGGGTGTTTTTGAAGCAGTGGTATTCTGTTAAATGTTTAATAACTAGCTCTACAGGAAAAAGAGATCTGATCTGAGGCATTTGCTGATTTCCATGGTGTAAAATACTCCTACCTTGGCCAATTTCAAGCTACAATGTGACATCACCGGACATGAAGTTGAGAAGAGATTGTATAATCAGCCCTTGTAGGCCCACATGAGTCGGCTCCAGCACACCACTGAGAGGACAGTGTTTCAAGCAGGAGAGTGGAGTCAGTTGGTTTGAAGGCTGTTGATAGGTCAAATGAGATGAACACAGAAGCATCCTCTGGATTTGCAAGAAATAAGTCATCTGATGGCCTTGAAAGAGGACTGTTAGCAGAGTCATGGAGACAGAAGTCAGACTGAAGAGGTCTGAGGAATGAATGGAAGATGAGGACGTGCTGGCAGCGAGTAGAGACACATGTATGAAGTTCGGCTGTGAAGGAGACTAGAGAAAAGGAGCTGGAGCCAGATGTCCAAGCAAGTTCTAGGTTGGAACTTACTAAAGTAGGTGTGTGTGCTGATGGGAACCAGAAGACGGAGGGGATAGCCAATAGAGTGAAGTCCTTAAAGAAAGAGAATACAGTCTACATCTTGTTAGATTAATCTTAGATAGGAAGAAGGATTCTTTTTTGATTTACATGAGCATGAGTGAAGAGCTGAACTTTTCAGCAAAGAGTTATATAGTTATTAGTTGGGGACACATGAGGGCTTTGAGAAGAGATGACACACCAGTCTCATGGTATGGGAGAGGAAACTTACCAAGGACACAGATTAAAGATACTGGATAAATGTATTGATATCCCTCACACGCTGAAGGCTCTTTCATTTCCTTTGTCATGGTTTCATTGGGTAATGGGAGAAAAGACTGATAACTTTGTGGTCATTCTCACATCTTTAATGAAAATTCTACTTACCTCTTTAATATCTTTCTGACTTCTTTTTGCTTACTGGTTTGTCAAGAGCCATGAGGCTCTTCTTAAGTCAGCTAGAAAGTACATTTTCTGTAGAATTTCGTATGTATTATTGCTGGGTTCCATATAACATCTTCTCATAATTAATTTGGCTCTTCCTTATCTCTGGTTATATCTAAAGTTGTAGGGTGTGTGTATTTAGTATTGCTTTTTAAAATCAGGCTTGGGCTTTTCTTTATAATTTCTTTATAATTCCTACATTTTGGTTTTTATAGTTTTCTAATTTATTGATTACAGTTTTCTCTTTGAATATTCCTACTCCCCACATTCTTTGTTTTGCTAGGGTTTTGTTTTGTTTAATCATTTCTGAGGTTGGATAATTTATTCCTATCACAACTTTTGTAATTACAAATGGTTTGAAGTTATACACTATTCTCTGAGTACACCTTTACAACAGTGTACCATATATTTTTATATGCAACTATCAGAATTTTTATTAATTTTTAGAGTTTTTAGATAACATATCATATTTTAGCTCTTCTTTGATTCAGAGATTCAGGTGGCTGCTCATTAATTCCCATGTAGTCAAGGCTTTTTAAAGAATTTAAATTAGGAAGGGTTGCTTGCCTTTTGAATTTGGTTTGTCATGTAACTTTTTCTCTGGTTGGAGAACGTGCCCTGTAAAATCACTATCCTGAAGAATTTGTTCAGGTTGTCTTTTTTTTTTTAATTGTAGCCAGGTTAATGATTGCTATTTATAAATGTTTTATAGATGAAACAGATGATTAGTCTCTGCAGAGTACATAATTCTACCAGTTTATCTATACACTTGAGTTCACGGATTACATTATTAAAATCTCATATACCTTTACATATGACTTGGCTACTTCGTTGTCTGACTCAGACAGAAAGGCATATTACAACAATGTATTACAAAGAAAAATCTTTCTTTGTGTCCATTTGAAGTCTGCACTGCTTTTAAGACAGAACCAGGAATGTTAGCTAGTCAGGAACAGATACAGAAATGTCTGCCTCAACTATGGCTCGAGTTTTGCTGTGTGAGTATAACAAAGGAAGAGGGGGGGAAAGAGTTGAAGTTGTGGCAAGGGGGTGACTATAATCTTGCCCTAAAAAATTCAACTTGGAAAAGAAGGGAAACAAAGGCAGGAGGAAGAGAATGGGCAGCGAACAGTGATAGGTTCATTGGACTGGAGGTAGAGTAGGCAGACTGGAAGGACAGAAGGGATACAGTTCTTGGAAGACACACAGTTAACTCCCCAGTGACTTGGAGAAAGTCCAAGGTGCAATCATGGTAGCAAGCCAAAGTAGAGTGGTAGATATGATTATTAAAGGTGAGAGGAGTAGAGAACTAATTCTGAGTAGATTATGCACTGGAATGATGAAGCCACTAAGAATGAATGAATGAATGAATGTTCATAAAACAATTCTGGAAGGAAATGCATCAAAAATTTTCTGGAAGGAAATGCATCAAAAATTAAGTATTAAGACTATAAATACTTATTTTCTTTCTTTTATTCTGCATTTCCTATATTTCTAAATAGACAGGTAGTACTTTTAAAATCAGAGAACGGTTATTTGTAAAAGACCACTTAATTGAGGTGCCTGAGTGGCACAGTTGGTTAGGCATCTGACTCCTGGTTTCAGTTTGGGTCATGATCTCAGGGTCTTAAGATCCAGCCCAGTGTCAGGCTCTGTGCTCAGTACGGAGTCTGCTTGGGACTTTCTCTCCCTCCCCCTCTGCCCCTCCCCACAGCTCTCTTTCTAAATAAATAAATAAATAAATAAATCTTTAAAATAAAATAAAATAAAACAAAAGTCCACTTAATTTTCAAGGAATTGGAAGCTTGACTTGGTTCTTCTCTAATGTAACTGTACTACAAGATTAGTGTGTTTCTTACATACCTTGCTGCCCTCTAGTAACGCTCAATACCACAGAAGAAGGAAACATTGTCTTTTATACCTAGAAGAGATACTTATACCTCTGTTGTTTTTAATAATGTATCTTTTCATTTTTTCCTCAAGTAGGACAGGCAATAATGTATGAATGGTATTGAGTTAACACAAATGAGTTCTTTCAGAGAGGCTGCATTGCTATTTTTTGCTTTTGTATTGGTAATATAGTTCTTAGATGCATTCATAAAGTGTCCACTATGAATGTAATATAAATATCATATCTGTACTATGACTGTAAATTACACTCTTTCACAGAGTAACACTAGAAATGCAAATAAAATATGGGGGTGCCTGGTTGGCTCAGTCAGAGGAGCATGGGATTCTTGATCTTGGGGCGGTGAGTTCATGCCCCATATTAGGTGTAGAGATTACTTTAAAAAAGTAAATGTAAAATACTGTACTGGATAAAATTATTTCAACTGCTTTTCATTTTACATGAAATATTTTAAGAAGAGTTTACTTAAGGAGTCATCCTGGAGCTAGTAATTGCAATCATCTTGAAGGAAAATGTTCTGCCTCAATCCTAGAATTCCTACATATTTACTGATGATAAAGATATTTAAATGGTCATTGGCACTGGGGAAGAAACGAATCAAATTAAAATTTCTATCATTTTATATTTGTGCTTCTTAAGATGTAGTACCCTATTGATTTCTTCATAATATTAACTGCAATTAGTAATTAATTTTTATGTATTTGTTATTATGTCTCCAGCACCTGACTACAGGTCTGGAAGGAGAAAGAACACATCTGCCTTATTCTTTCTGGTTTCCTATTGCCTCACACAATGCCTAGAACATAGCAGATGCTCAATAAGTTTTGCTGAATAAATGGATAATAATAGAATTACCTGGTCTAAATAGCAGATGCATTTTTAAAATACCAAATAAGCCCAATATTTCCATGCAAGGAAATAAGACATCATTTACTTTTATCATGACACTCTAAATTTGGATGAAAAGAAATTTCACTTTCTTTTTGTTGAAGAAACTGTCATTTCAGAAAATGAAAGAATAGCTATTACAGTGGAACTGCCAAAACATTCTTAAAAGTTGAGTGTCTCTCTACCAAAAATTCTAATGTGGTAAAAAAAAAAATTAACTATTAAAAGACTGAATCTTTTAAAACTGGAGTCCATCAATAATAATGATTTGATAGAAAAGACTAAACTATATTTCAATAGAGTTTGAGAAAGAATTTAGAAATTTTCTAACATTTTTAATAGGATTGTTCACATGCTCTAGATGGAGGTACTTGTTTCTCTGTACTTGTAATAACTACAGACTTGCAAGATAAAGAGCTTTCCTCACTTTTGCTTGTGACTTAAATGCCAATGAACATATCTGTATGGATATCTTAACAATAGTAAAAAAGAAAGAAAGAAAACTCATCTCTAAAAAACTATAGTAAAGCTGAAGAGTTATTAAGCTGTTAAACTTTTTTTTTAAAAAGCACAATCCCTATCAAAATACCATCAGCATTTTTCACAGTGTTAGAACAAACAATTCTAAAATTTGTATGAAACCAGAAGAGACCCTGAGTAGGCGAAGTAACATTGAAAAAGAAAAGCAAAGCTGGAGGCATCACAATTCTGGACTTCAAGCTGTATTACAAAGCTGTAATCATCAAGACAGTATGGTACTGGCACAAAAACAGACACATAGATCAATGGAAAAGAACAGAGAACCCAGAAATGGACCCTCAACTCTATAGTCAACTAATCTTTGACAAAGCAGGGAGGAATATCCAATGTAATAATGAAGACAGTCTCTTCAACAAATGGTGCTGGGAAAATTAGACAGCCACATGCAGAAGAATGAAACTGGACCACTTTCTTACACCATACACAAAAATAAATTCAAAATGTATGAAAGACCTAAATGTGAATCCATCAAAATCCTAGAGGAGAACACAGGCAGCAACCTCTGACCTCAGCCATAGCAACTTCTTACTGGACATGTCTTCGGAGGCAAGGGAAATAAAAGCAAAAATGAACTATTGGGACTTCATCAAGACAAAAAGGTTCTGCACAGCAAAGGAAACAATCAACAAAACTAAAAGGGAACGTACAGAATGGGAGAAGATATTTGCAAATGACATAATGGATAAAGGGCTAGTATCTAAAATCTATAAAAAAACTTATCAAACTCAACAATGAAAAAACAAAAAATCCAATCAAGAAATGGGCAGAAGACATGAATAGACATTTCTCTAAAGAAGACATACAAATGGCTAACAGACATGAAAAAATGTTCAATATCACTCACCATCAGGGAAATACAAATGAAAACCACAATGAGATACCACCTCACACCAGTCAAAATGACTAAAATGAACAACTCAGGAAATGACAGATGTTGGTGAGGATGCAGAGAAAGGGGAACCCTCTTACACTGTTGGTAGGAATGCAAGCTGGTGTAGCCACTCTAGAAAACAGTACGGAGGTTCCTCAGAAAGTTAAAAATAGAGCTACCCTACGACCCAGCAATTGCGCTACTGGGTATTTACCCCAAAGATACAAACATAGTGATTCGAAGGGGACACATGTACCCCAGTGTTTACAGCAGCAATGTGCACAATAGTCAAACTATGGAAAGAGCCCCGATGTCCATCAACTGATGAATGGATAAGAAGGTATGGTATATGTATACAATGGAATATTACTCAGCCATCAGAAAGAATGAAATGTTGCCATTTGCAAAAGTGTGAATGGAACTACAGGGTATTATGCTAAGCGAAATAAGTCAGTCAAAGACAAATACCATATGATTTCATTCATACGTGGAATTTAAGAAACGAAACTGATGAACATAGGGGAAGGGAAGGAAAAATAAAATAAGAAGAAAACAGAGAAGGAGGCAAACCTTAGTCTAAGAGACTCTTAACTATAGGAAACAAAACTGAGGGTTGCTGGAGGGGAGGTGGGTAGGGGGATAACTGGGTGATGGGCACTAAGGAAGGCACTTGATATAACGAGCACTGGGTATTATATGCAACTGATGAATCACTAAATTCTACCCTTGAAACTAATACTACACTATATGTGACCCGAATTGAATTTAAATAATCTTGAAAGAAAAAAAACCAAAATTGTATAAATTGCACAGATAAAATTAACATTACTACAAAATTAAAATAAGTATTGGTTATTTTGTTAGAATTTTTTGGTCCTAATGTTCTTTTCTTCTAACTAATGGAAACAAACGTTAAGTATTTTAAGCAAACACACGCAAACAATAAACATCCTCAACAGCAACAAAACCAAAAAGAAATTTACTCTAAGGATTCTGGGGGCATTTCAGGGAGCCCACAGACAGGAGTGAAGTCCTGCTTCAAGAAGCATTGAGAACAAGACCCAGGAAAGGCACAAGAAGCCCACATGCTATTTTGCCTTCTGCTTTTTAGCACATCTGCTTCATTCTTCTCTTCTGCTACACAGACTAGTTTTCTCAGCTTTTGAATTGACATGGTAATTTATGGCTTCCCTTGGGCTTTTGAGTTCATTGCAATTCCAGCCATGAGCAGGGACTCATTGTCTTAGTTTCAAGTGCAAAATCTTGGGAGAATCTGATTGGCTCACGTTGGATCAGGTGCCCATCTTTGCCTAGTCGGGACTGTGTAACCAGGCTTCCAGCCATCATTGGGTGAGGAGTGCCTTTCTCCCTATTGGAGGCAGTTCCCAAAGGTCAAGGGGGAACTATCTATTACTGCTTTAAGAACTCATCTACCCAGGAAATTATAACAAATGTATTGCAATCTTGTTTTGAGAATAAAGGGATGTAAGCTGTAGAAAATGTAATTTATATTAACATAGGATGAAATACTTATCACTAATTAAATAAACAGATAATGTGCAGTACCATTCAGTCAACAAATATTTATTACCTATTGTGTATGAGGTGCTATTACAGCTGCTGCAAAGATAGTGGTGAACAAAACACAAAATCTCTTCTCCCGTGAAGCTTACATTTTACTATAAGTTAATGCAGAACAGCATTCAGCAAGGCAAGCTCTAAAGATATTTAAATAATTAAATTATTTTTCCAGAATAGAATTATAGAGTTACAGTTTTAGAAAGAAAAGAAAAATTCCTAGATCAGGGATTCCTAGACTATGAGATTCCACCTGCCAAATAAAATTTTTAGGACAACCCCTTCGGGTCTTCTCCCTCTTTGGGAGTTTTGTACTATCACTTTGCTATAGCTCAATAAACCCTGCTTAAAAAAATAAAATAAAATAAAATTTTTAGATAAAATAAAAAATTTAGGAGGATTCATGGCATTTACTTTTTATTTTGCCAAATAATTATGCAAAAACAAAACACACTATCCTATGCCATCATCACTGTTTCATAGAAGGAGATTTTAGTACCTTAACATGGAAAGAGAAAGACAATCTCAGAATAAAGGAACATTTTTTTCCCCAAGAAAGGACATCTGGCTACTCTACGCAGACAGACTGTTCTCACTCTTCTCATTTGGCAGCTGACTAGGGAAAACTTTTCACAGGTCCATAGACTTGCATTTCGTAACCATTGTTCTAAACTATGGAGTCTAATACTGAGTCAGCAAACAAAACCAAACTGGTTTGCCTATTTTATCTGAATTTATGGATCAATTAATCCATGCAAAGTCACAATTCGGTGGGGAAAAAAAAACCAATCAGAATTACTGCCTGGAAAAACGACTTTTTAAGAAGAACTGAACTAACTTATTGATTCAAACAAAATGACTGATATTAACAGTTTTATGTAAGCTGTCTCTGTTTTCCCTGAATACTAACGATCTTCCAATATGAAATGGTGATCACATACTATATGCAATACACAAATTAGTCTGTTTAATACTCAAAGCACAGAAGCATTTATAAAATCATCAGTTTGGATAATATACTGGCTGACAGGCAACCAAAGCAGCTACTCATGTTTGGGGATTTAATTTCACAAGATCTATAACCTCTAATAAAAAGACCTTTGGCTTGCTTGTGCAGCAAAAATAACTTTCAAGTGTTTAACTTTGCCCTTTAATTATCTGAATAGGTACACTGTCAAAGTTATAAAGACATTCGTTGTCTATTACTATCTTGGCTCATGTTAAAATGACAATTGTCCTCCCTTCTATCCATATACAGCCACCATTTTTACAGTGGAAGATCTTTTTGAAATTTTAAGCCAAGATATTAACATATTCTGTTCTGGGACCTATGTTTGTTACCTCTAACCCTAATCATATTACTGCAAAATCTGTCTCTTGGCTCAGGTGTCTGGAGGCTGATCAGGCACAATTTGAATCTTCTGTGATGGGAACTGGAGTTCAATTTCACCAATGAAACAGTCTGTTGGAATCAGAACTTAAATGGATGCTGAGCAGCCAAAATATAAGAACTTAGTGTAATGAGAGCAGAATGGGAGTGAGATATTACTAATTTTTCCTATTAACTGGAAGAAAATGTTACAGAGGATGTTCTTTGCCTAGACCATCTTTTCACTTTCCAGACGTGGGTCCTGGCTGGGCAGATCTCAAATCCAAACAAAGAAAACCAGAGAAAATAAGGCGGATGTGTATGACATAGAAATTCTTGGTGGGCTTGGGATTTTCTGTTTCAACTTGGAACTTAATTCTTAAGTGCAATTTTGACAGGGCAGTGTAGTCAAAAAGGCACTCTTATACTTGCTGATAAGAGTACACATTAGCACAGATTCTATAAGGAGCGATTTAGAATTAGCAAAATTACAAACGCACACATTGATTGGGATCTAGTGGTTCCAATTCTGTTTCATTCTCCAGATGTGACCAAAGGTTTTCATTGTGGCATTGAATATTATAGCAAGATAGGAAATAACCTTAATATCAGTTTTTATGGGGCTGGTTTGATAATTATAGTACATTCCAACAATAGATCGGTATGCATCTGTGTAAAAGGAAAGCCAACACTTTATGTACGGTCACAAACCAAACTCCAATTTATGTTAAACTAAAAACACAGTTTACATACTGTGTAAAAAAGATAATTCATAAAGATACACTTATGTGCTTTCATGTTCAGAGTATCTCAGGGGGATCATGAGAATTTTAACTGCTGCCGAAATGGAAAGCTTCCGGTGATGGGTGCGCTCTTTTCATTGTAAGAATGCCCTTTGTAACCTTTTGAATTTTGAGACATGCAAACGAATTCACATATACACGCACACGTGAAGGAAAAGGCCTCAAGTCTGGTGATACGATGGACAAGCCTGTCAGTTCAACCTCACAGCCCAGTACCCCAATGGGGCTTTGCCAGTTAAGACCGCCTCTGTGAGGCAAGGCTGAAATGTGTCACAACCATCCCCACTCGTGCAAGCCGATTTTCCTTCCGTTTCTGAAATTAGGTATGTTTCAGAACTGCTCGCAAACTTGGCATTCTTTCTAAAACGCTAAAACACTTTTGCTTTCGGGGTAACAGAGAAAGGGGCTAAAATACCAGGCCAGGTAACAATTTATGATAAACGAAATCCAATGCTTTCGAAAGTACTTTGTAGCTACAAAGCTGTAGAAATACGAAGTGTGACTCAACAGAGTTAGTAATAATTACCATATCACAACTCAACTTACAGTTTGGGGAGACTATCCACCCTGGGACCCTACTTTTGCCTCACGAAACTTGGTTTCTCTTTCTGGCTCCTCCCCTCCCCTTCCCTCTCCTCCTCCTCCTCCTCCTCCCTTTGCCCCTCCCGGAGCTTGGCGGGAGGTTTCCTCGCGTGACTGACTACTCTGCGTAAGTGCGGAAGACGCACTGCAGCACCGTAGGCTGCGGGACGACCGAGCTTACTCTGTCCTCTCGTCTCTATGATCCCATTTGTGACCCGTCGGATAGCACCAGAGTCCCAGAGTTCCGTGCCAACAGTCCTCCACGCCGACAGAGGACAGCGCAAAAAGCTGACGTTCTCGCGAGAAGCGCGGAGATCTCTCCACGTAGTGAAGGTGCGAGCGCATGCGCGCTCGGTGGTGCGCGGTAGACGGAGGGAAGACGGGACCCGGCTGGAACCCCGGAGTGTGCGCGTGCGCTATCGCGAGCTTGCCGCTGCCGGGGCCGCCGTGTGGGAGCGGGTGTGAGACTGCCGTGCGAGCCGCGGGAATGTTCCGAAAGGCCCGGCGAGTGAACGTGCGCAAGCGGAATGACTCGGAGGAGGAGGAGCGAGAGCGCGATGAGGAGCAGGAGCCGCCACCGTTGCTGCCGCCGCCGGGCACCGGCGAAGAACCGGGCTCTGGCGGCGGCGGAGACAGGGCCCCTGGGGGGGAGTCGCTGCAGGGCCCGGGGCTTCCGCCGCCTTCCGCGCTGACCTCGGGCTCCGGGGCTGAGGCCGGGGGCTGCTTCCCGGGCGGCGCGGAGCCCGGCAATGGGCTGAAGCCGCGCAAGAGGCCGCGAGAGAACAAAGAGGTGCCCCGGGCCAGCCTGCTCAGCTTCCAGGACGAGGAGGAAGGTAACTGCCGCGCTTTGGACCTCAGACCCCAGCATCCCTACCCTGGGCCCCCACTTTTAGTCCCCGCATTCCCTGGACGCCCAGCCCCCGCAGCCCGGAACGGAGCCCCTTCGCGCCCGACCTGCTGCACATCTTTCCCCGCCTCCGGCCTTCTGCTCCCGGCGGAGAACGCGTTCCCGCGCCGCCACCAGCCTTTTCTTAACAACCGCCTCCTCCTCACCGTCCTCCTGTGCATTTCCTGCTCTGAGGGGAAGGAGCTCAGATCCGTCATTCTGAGTTTATCAAGTGGAAGTTCAGTGTCCCTTGTCCTGCTTTTTTCCTGCCGGGTGTGTTTCAGGGTGAACTTGGATTGGGTCCCCTCTCTGCTCTTGGCACGGTCTCTCAGTCCGCTGCAGGTCACCGTGCCCACGCCTCTTGGGGGATCTGTCCAGACATCCTTGACCAGGAAGGCTGGGTTTGTAAAGAGGAATCCTAAATCTGGAAACAGAATCCCGGGAGTTGAAGCTCTGGTTCTGAGTGACCTTGGGCCAGTCCCCAGCAAACGCCGAAGCTCAGTTTCCCCATGAAAATAAGTAAATAAGTAGGGGTACAGATATACCCTGCGAGGCTTTTCTCGCATTGATTTTTGGACAATGGAGAGAGACGGTGTAATAATAATTGAAGGCATTTTATCCAATCCGGTGTGAGAGGCCAAGCAGCAGGGGATTTAGATTTCTGATCATTTATGAGCCTTAAATCTAAGTTCCCGACCAGTTGCGTGTGTGCTTATGTAACCCAGTTAAGTGCAAGTTATAAAAAAAGAGACTTTTGGGTATCTCACTTGCATATTGATGCAAGATGCTCTCATCCTTCCAGGAAGGTGGGCAGGTTTTTTTTGGCCTTTCTGTTATTTCTTATTTTGTTTGAGACGACCACAGCCAGATTTTTTTTTTTAATGATGATGCAGAAACTATTTGATAAAGTGTTTGCATTTGACTTTAAAATTTTCGAATCAAAGACCATGGATACATACCAAAACTTATTTTTGAAAAGTGCTTTGTTCTTAGGTTGGTCTTGAAATAATATATGTCAGTTCGTGATGGTTGTAGATTTACTCAGACTTGACAGCTCTCTTACCCAGCATCTTTTGACTTTGGATATTTTTTTTCTGATAATAAAGTAATTTAATTAAGTGCTTTTTCGGTGATTTTGTTTTCCTCCTGAGGAAGACAATAGGACATATGAAAATTTTGTGTAGTCGCAAGTGTTAAACCTTTTAAAAAGTCTCAAATTTGCATTATGCGAGGTTAATTTATGACGTTGACTTCAGCTTGCAGAGTCTATGACAGATTTGGAATAACTTCAAATTATGTAATGCTTGGGGTGTATGAGTATCTATTTGGATGAATGCAAAAAGCACCTAAGACCATGTGAAAGTTAGAAGGGAAGATATTGTCTGAAATGGTTGCTACAGACTTCATTTAATTTCTTTTCTAAGAAAATGAAGAAGTTTTCAAAGTGAAGAAATCAAGTTACAGCAAAAAGATAGTAAAATTACTTAAGAAAGAATATAAAGAAGATCTTGAAAAATCGAAGATTAAAACAGAACTCAACTCATCAGCAGACAGTAAGTAGCAAACTAATAGGATTCTTTAGAAACAAAATGAAAGCTCTTTCTCACAGGGATTGATTGAATGGATTTGCCGTATATATAATGAACTTGTTCAGTTGACTCTGTTGTTGTCAAAGGTCCAAACTGAATATTGATACAGTTCTGTTATTTAATTCTAACAGTTGCACAGTAAATGCGTTTTTTTTTTTTTTTTTAATTTGTCAGAGAGAGAGAGGGTGAGCACAGCAGGGGAAGCAGCAGGCAGAGGGAGAGGCAGGGAGCCCAATGGAGGACTTGATCCCACCTGAGCTGAAGGCAGACGCTTAACCGACTGAGCCACCCAGGCATCCCAGTAAATGCATTTTTTAAAAAGACAGAATCCTTGCCACTGGAATGTTTCTGCTGTAGCACCTGAATCCTCCCCCAATTTTCCTGCTAGTGTTCAGACTGCTGTTAATCAGACAGAGGAAGTTTCCCACTTAAGCCCGAGACATGGGTTTATTCCTGTTTGAGATAGCACTGTGTAAATTCCTGTACTTGTATTTTATAGAGACAGGTGTTCAGTTTCTTTGGAGGTATTTCCACAGTTGATTTACTTCTTGCAGAACTTTTAGGAACACCTGGTTTTAATGTTTGTTAATAATACATTCTTATTCGGCAGTCCTATCAGATACATGGGTGAAGACTCCTCAATGTGAGGCCCCTGCCTACGTTGTACAGTCAGCTCTCAACACCCTTTCATAACTGAATCTTAACAATTTTAAGAAGTTACTTGTCTTGGAGGAAAGTGGATCCATTATAATATGCTGTGGTCTGAGTTATTCTCATGCAAATGCCTTAGGGAAATCTTTTTGTTCTATGGATTTAAGGATAAAATTGTTATTTCACGGGTTCTCAGCCACAGGCTTAATGTGAAAAAGTATGTCATTATATCTCAAATTTACAGTCTAATTTTGGAGACAGCATGACTTAAATGTATAATTGGACCCGGTGTTTGGCAAAATGTCCAATGAGTAGTTTAAGGGGGAGCCACATTTTTTTTTTAGAGGCAGAAGGAATGTTTCATATATAAAGTGGAATATGAAGCTGGATTTTTGATAATTTAAATTCCAAAAGATGGGAGAGAGAAGATAGGGATGTATTATCAAAGATTAAAGTGACTAAGGCAAGAGCAAGTACATCTGTCAGGTCACAGTGGATGATTTATAGAGGAAGTAGAGGTTTAGGGTGAAAGGTACATTGTTGACAGATTGTGAAGGATGTTTAGTATCCACTAAGGGGTTTAGAGTTGCTGTGTTGGGTGGCTTGCCAAGATGGTGACATGATAAATGCCTTTTGAAACCTTAACCTGGTATTAGCATGCAGAATGGATTGGCACAAGGAGAGGTTGGAGGCCTAAGACAGTTTAAAATCAAGGGCCAGCTTTGATCCATTAATAGTGAGTTTAAAACGGTCTTAGTTGAGTGAGACTGAGGCTTTTCCCGAGTCAGTGGGAAATTGTGGATAAGTTAAAAATGTTTGCTGTGGGTGTGGGAGAAGAAATAGAAAGAAAGGATTATTTGAAAAACATTCCAAGGGAAAAATTGGTAGGCTTGATATATGCTTTAGCTATTGGATTTAAAAGAAACAGTCAGATTTGAACTTTTGTGACTTGGTGACTGAGAGAACAATTCTGTATTATATACAGAAATAGGGAAGGCAGGTGGGAGGAGGAGTATTTTTAGGGGAACCAGTTATTTTGGAGTCTAGGAAACTGCTTTTTTCCCCAAATCTTTTGAGAACAACTGTGTGCAATGTGAGAGTGCAAGAAAGCTCAGGAGAAGTGAGAAAGGACCATTTAGAAATTGAAGCAAGTCTGGGATTTATGAGGTCTTCTTCTGTGACCTGTCTTCCTGCTTTCACATAACTGATATTGCACTTGCCAGGTAATTTAGTGACTGTTCTCCCTAAAGGTAGGGCCTCTGTATTATAGATTGTCATCTTTACCCCTGAAATGATGGCGCTTGGAGCTTTTTCATTAATCAGCTGACAATCCCGAACTCTTCCCGCCTCCTTAGATAAGCAGAGGTGCATTAATCTGAAAATTCAGGTACTTTTGAGTTAGAAAGCCCATTTTTTGTGGTATTCCTAAAATAATGAGTTTGCTTTTAAACTTGAATGTGAGTGGAAATAGCCAGTGAACAGTTGGAGATGTAGATTTAGGTATGGTGCTTATCGAGGTGTTTATTAAAACCAGAAGTAAATGGAATTGATGAGGGAGCAGCAAGAAGGACCTAAAGTTCCTGAGGACCAAAGACTTCTACCTTTACTAAGTGTACACATAGAGAAGAGGATTTACTAAATAAAATTGTAAAGGCCAAAGATGAGAGAGGAAAAATTTTAAGATGACAGTGCTCATTTGTATGATAAAGTACCAGAAAGGTCAGGAAAAGAAAGGATCAAGGAGAGGCCGTTGGCAGGGTTGCTGTTGTTTTCTTTCTGGAGGAGGATGTCTGGAAGAAGAGACAAGTCCACTAGCCAAGCTCTGACTGTTTGGATGAAGGAACATCTTTTGCTAAATTGCTCACTGATACTGTATGATTTCATTGTAGCTGCAGCCATTGGGTTAGTTGGTATGGGAGCTTGGACTAAGAGAAATCAAAAGTCCATTTGCCCAGGTTGAGGCACAAGTTGGTGATGAAGTAGAAGGCAGCAGGTCCACACTGCTTTCCAGAAGTTTGTCAGAGAAGTAGAGAACAGTAACTAGAGGGACCGTTGGGATCAAGAAGTTTTTCCAATAAGGAGAAACCTGTGTTTGTAAACAGAAGAAAGCCAAGGGAGAGCCTGATCAAGTTCAAGTTAAAGAGAATGTTCAGGAGAACAAGTTTCCTGATGTGGTGGTAGAAGAAATTGAGGGTACAAAAGGAGCCTAGAGAAAGGTTATTTAGTATCTCTTTTTACAAAGACATCTGGAAGGATAATATATGTCCACTAACAAAACTTCAGCTGTTACCATGTTGTACGCTTGTATGTGTTCAGTCATAAAATGTATTTGCTCAGTCTTTTAAAATCTGCAGAAATCATTATCTGAACATATCTGACCTTTCAAAGTTTTCTTAAAAGCCATTGATTTAGCGTGGGTTTAGAGTAGAAGGAAATGGGTAGTTTTTGACTCCCATCTAACTGTATCCATATGATGAGGTGAATTTTTAAATCTCAATAGCATCAGAATGCACTTCAGAAGGAAGGTTGTGGCTAATGAGGTAGGATGGTAGATGAGAAAACAAAAGAGCCTAAGATAAAATGACCTAAATCTTAGTAAAGTTAAAAGTGCATGTGTGGGGGGTGGTATTATCCCTGGGATTCCTATTGAGGGTAATGGAATATGGTTTGAGAAGAATAATCTTTGAAACACTTTTCGGGAGGGCAACATGCTGGGGAAACTGAAGAATATCATATTTAGAATAAACTTTAACTATTTCAGTATATTCATTGTGCCTGTTGTATGCCAGGTTCAGTGCTCAAGGTGAAAAACACTTTGATTTTCTCATTTTTTGCCTGGGACTAATGGTGCCATAGGATTATTTAGTTAGAAGGAATGGAAAGCTCTGTAAAGATACAGTGGTGCCCCTGGAACGCGGTGGCAGGAAAGCGGTGTTGCAACTAACTGGTCTTACAAATGGCCTCAGAAGGGAGCTCTCTTTCTGTCCATATGGCAGAATATGGCACTCTACAGCTTCCTTCCACGTTTACATGTGGTGGTGTTTAGTGCCACCTGGTCTCTGACTTGTCTTGCTGTCTCAGTTCCAGATTTCCGGGAAGAGAATCAGGTTGTCTCTGCTTTCGTCACAAGTCCACTCTTGAGAGGCGCCTGGGTGGCTCAGTCATTAAGCTTCTGCCTTCGGCTCAGGGCATGATCCCGGTTTTCTGGGATCGAGCCCCGCATCAGGCTCTTCTGCTGGGAGCCTGCTTCATCCTCTCCCACTTCCCCTGCTTGTGTTCCCTCTCTCGCTGGCTGTCTCTCTCTCTCTCTGTCAAATAAATAAATAAATAAAATCTTTAAAAAACAAAACAAAAAACAAATCCACTCTTGAACATTCAGTCATGGCATTGGGGTCACAGTTGCGTTGTATAAATGTGACTTTTGGGTCTTACCCCTTTAGGTTACGGATGACAAATGGTTATGAACCAAGAAGGTAATCCTGAAACATTCATTACGGAGAGATTTATGTGGTCCATAAACACTGATCTTGATAGAAAACTGCCTCACAGGGGCCAAGAGTTTAATGAAATGCTGATATAAAATGAAATAATGCTTCAAAGAAGTATGAACAGTTACCAGTGGGCGTTTAGAGGAAGAAGCAGTTAATTTTGATAAATTTAGTAAAATTTTGATAAAATGAACTCAAAGTGGAATTGAGCAGAGCCTCCAGTGCACCCCTGTGACTCCTATATTACTCTTACTTCCCAATTAATGCCTATTGTATTTCATTTTCATATGTTCGTGGTTTGAGTTTCTTACAAACAATTAAAATAGTTCAAACTTGAACAAATTGAGCCTATAAACGAATAAAAAGGTGCCTACCTAATTTGTGCATTCTATTTTAAACATATTTTAATAACTTTTTTCAAAAATGTAGACGAACCACCTTTGGACAAAGCAGGACATGTTAAGGACACTAGTCAAGAAGATGGGGTTATCATCAGTGAACATGGTGAAGATGAAATGGATATGGAAAGTGAGAAGGAGGAAGAAAAGCCAAAAGCTGGTGGAGCCTTTTCAAATGCTTTATCTTCTTTGAACGTTCTCCGTCCAGGTGTGTACTTGCAAATACGCCTCAGAAATGAAGGAAGCCCTCAAGGAGAAGGGCCGTGTGGAAAGATGGTGAAGGAAGGAGTTAGCTAAGTGGTGTTTCTTATGACATCCCTGCTTGAAGCCAAGGTGTTTCCTTGTGCAATTAAAGTGAGAGAACTAGAAACTTCCCAATTTTCCAAGATCATTCTCAAAGAGGCACTTTTGTTATCAGAGCAAATGTGAGACTTCAAGTAAATGGGTAAATGGTACTAGTCTTTTTTTTTTTTAATGTATTTCAGATTAAGACTTTAACACTTTTAGAAATGCTACTAAAAACAAAAGTAGTTATTAGTTTTATGCCCCACACTGTCTTCCTTTTTACTTTTCTATAGGAAATAGTTTGCAAATCTATTCACTGGCTAATCAGTTTTCCAGTAAATAAATGCTTAGAAAACGTGTCTAGCAGGGGAGGAACAGTTTAGTAAATTAAGGTACATTTACATGATGGGATGTTCCAAAGGTATTAAAATAACATAGACAAGTAGAAAGGCATTAATTTTTACTGTAGGTGAAAGGTCAATTCGATTATGTAGTAGGTTATGCTTTATCTGTTCAGTGAATATTGTTAAGCCATTAAAAATTGTATTTATGCCAGACAACAACATGGAAAAAATTTACTGTGCTTTAAGGCAAAATTAGGTACAGAATGATATATTCAGTGTGCTTACAGGTGAACTGAAAGCTGTTTGCAACAGAAACATGCTATAATGGTTTTTTAAGGTGTGTTTGTGGGCACCTTTTTTATTGTTTCTTTTCTAGTTCGGTAATATGACTTGATTACTTTTGTTTATTTCTTAAAAATGAAAAAAAATTACAGTTAAAGTTGCTATGGTGGATTTTCCCCCCCTTTCTCATATGTAGTGCCATTACATATATATTTTTAGCCTCCGTAGCTACTTTTAGTTTCCATTTAAGCTAAATTAAAAATAAATCAGTTGGACTACAGGCACAGTTTGGGAAGGGGGCACCAGCAGCTAACATTAGACCATCACTACAACAAGGCTCTCTTGGTGAGAATATTTTACCCTTCATATTTTCAAGAAACTAGAAATTTTATACCCTAATATCTCCATCTTTTATAATCCTTACCATATGTTTCCAGGAGAAATTCCAGATGCTGCTTTTATACATGCTGCAAGGAAAAAGCGTCAAATGGCCCGAGAATTAGGAGATTTCACTCCTCATGATAGTGAGCCTGGTAAAGGCCGCCTTGTTAGAGAAGATGAGAATGATGCCAGCGATGATGAAGATGATGATGAGAAACGCCGCATAGTTTTTTCTGTGAAAGAAAAGTCACAAAGACAAAAAATTGCTGAGGAAATAGGTAACTTGATTTAATAGGATAGTAAGCCTGTTGTATTGCTATTAAATATGATTTGCTATTAAATGTAGACAAATGAAAAGGACCCACCTTTACTTAACTATGTTTAATGTTTGAGGACTGTTTTTGCTTGGGTACAACTGTCTTACTGGAATGTTTTTAGATCTATAGCATGACTGTGATGGCTAATGTTTACTGAGCACTTCCTAAGTAGACAGTATTGTGTTAAGCACTTTACATGCATAAATTTATATAATCCGCTTAACAGTCTTCAGAGGCCTTTAGGTTTTGTTCTTTCCTTTGTTGATTTGATGTCAAGCTCACAGATTAGGAAACCTTCCTAAGGTTTTAACGATTACGTAATACTGCCTTTTGCTTCAAGGGAGACCGCGGCCAAGACAAACAAGGTCAGGAGTATCAAAAGAGAGGAGATCATGATTGACATTTTTAGTAAGACTGAATTAATACCAGTAGTTTTCTTTAATTTTTGTGAAGTGTCAGAATAGCATCTCTTCCTTCCCTGCTTTTCTTGTCTTTAATTTTCTTTGCTGCTATGACTGCAGGCATTGAGGGGAGTGATGATGATGCTTTAGTAACTGGAGAACAAGATGAAGAGCTCAGCCGATGGGAACAGGAGCAGATAAGAAAAGGAATTAATATCCCTCAGGTAAGAACTGATGGATTTCACTTCAAAAATGGAAAAGTAAATGAAAACCTTTTTTGCCTATTTTGTTGAGTTAAAAACGTATTGAACATTGAATTGAATCTTTGTCATTCATTTAACGTAATTAAGAAAATACATAAAGTTACATATCCAATAAGCTTTTAAAAGAACCTGTATTTTCTTCTGGTTTTTACAGTCAGAATGATGGGGAAATTACTGGTTTCCTAGGTCAGTGTTTCTCAGAGTAGTTCTTCAAACCAGCAGCAGCAGCAACAGCAGCAGCTTCTGGGAGTTTGTTAGAAGTGCAAATTCTCACCCTCTTGAGATCTAGTGAATGAAAAACCGGGGGGGGGGGGGCAGCCACCACTCCCAAGTCATCCTGATGCACACTGAACTTGAGAACCACTGTTAAAAAAAATAAAATAAAATTTTTCTTTCCTGTAGAGCTTATTGTTTCTGACTTTAGAAATTATTTTGTGGAAGATGGATTTCTCTGTGATATGAAAACTTACTGTAGATGAAAAGTCTATTCCTCAATAGTTACAACAATTTGCTTTATAGAATTAAGTAGAACAGTGGAAGTGTTGCATAAATGTAAACTATTTTTGTTCCTGGTGTTTTGACAGAGAATTTTGCACACATTTGGGTTATGTTAAGAAAATAGGGTATTTAGATGGCAGTCTCTAGTCTCCGCTCATCTATTTATTCTCTACTTACAACAAGTCATTTGTTCTCCTCCATTGATAACATGGTGGCCTTGGATTATTTTTTATGTCCCTTCCAGCTCTAAACTTCTTTGATGTTATGTTTTCCTGGGAATTAATAGAAATGAATCTAGTAATCCCATAAGAGTTAGAATGTTCATCCAGCCCTACCTTTACTTGATTCTGAAGAACTCTGCAATTATTTTTTTTTAATTGACATAGTATTTGGAAAATGGTATAATTTTTGCTGTTTGTTTTTTCTTTTTTTTTCTTTTTTAACCCTAAAGGCATGATATTTATAGTTTTAACTGTTAGTTTTCATATATATCCCATTTCTTTTCTAGGTTCAAGCAAGTCAGCCCACTGAAGTGAATATGTACTACCAGAACACTTACCAGACGATGCCTTATGGTTCATCCTATGGCATTCCTTATAGTTATACTGCCTATGGATCATCTGATGCCAAATCTCAAAAAACAGATAATACAGTCCCTTTCAAAACTCCCAGTAATGAGATGACTCCCGTTACTATTGATTTGGTAAAGAAACAGCTTAAAGACAGGTAGGGCAGATCAACTTCTTAAAGACCTGTCCTCTAGCTTTCTGTTCCCTCAGGCAACATGTAGTCTGGGGTAGCAGATGCAGAACATCGGCAAAGAAGATTCACTGGCCCATCTTCAAAAGCTAAACAGAAGATGACTTCATACTTTGTTCTGCTACCTTCTTGGATTACTTCTCTGGAAGCCTCGAAAAGTTATAAAAAATGCCACTCCATGATCTTGTTGAAGACAGTTCTGAGTTTGTACCTCTTGGACTCTGAAAAAGCATAGTCAAGATATGGGGGGAAAAGCAAAAGATTTTGATTAGCCCACCAAATAACTTTATATGAAGTCTGTAAACTGCCTTTTTTTTTTCTTTTTCTTTTTCTTTTCTTTTTTCCTTTTTTTTTTTTGAGAAAAAAAAGCAGTACAGATGAAAAGATGCCACTCCAAGTATTTTTATATTCTAATAGTGGAACTAAATTGCATTATTATAATATTGCAAGAGTCCTGACAGCATAGACTTTTGGATGTAAATGTGTTATATTTATCCTTTTGTGTTCTTAAGGTTGGACTCCATGAAAGAACTGCACAAAACAAATCGACAGCAGCATGAGAAACATCTGCAAAGCCGAGTGGACTCTACCAGGGCTATTGAAAGATTAGAAGGGTCTTCTGGGGGTATTGGTGAACGGTATAAATTTTTGCAAGAAATGCGAGGGTATGTCCAAGACTTGCTTGAGTGTTTCAGTGAAAAGGTAAGAATGCAAAAATATTAATCTCTTTGACTAAGGCAAAATTAGGGAGGTCTAGACGGCCTTGTGTAGATCAATTCTGTATTTCTCAGAAAATATCCACTGAATTCAGCTCTAGAAGTGATGAAAAACCACGCTTCATTTTCTTCACTTCATTAGCGACATTCTGTCTTGGGGGCGGCATAGTGCCTTTTTGCAAACAAATAAGATAAAGCGTATTTAAATAAGACTTTGGCAAGTTGTGCTTAATATAGTGGTAGATTATTGGCCTGTCCTGAAATATTAGAATATAAGGGACTCATCTGGTGGAATATTCTTTTTTATGGTCTAGGTCTAAACTTATCTTTAAACTGTTTCTATAGATAATTCCAAATAGGCATAAAGTTGCAAAATTTTATTAGTTTTTTTTTTTTTTTCATCTCTAGATAAAGTTGGTCACACCATTGCTGCTGATAGTCTTCATCTAAATAAGCCTATGCTTCAGCCATTTCAGGAACTGTAATATTGGTCATTTCTTTGAAGGCCTCAATTCTTCCAAGTTCCTTTTTTTGTTTTTTTGTATGCTAGGCACTTGGAATGGTTCTTTGCATTCTATTGTACTGTTTATTTGCATTTTTTAAATTAGCTGCACATAGGATCCCCTTCTCAAATGACCTCTTAATTGATTTTTCTCTTTTAAGATAAATGTATTTGGTGCATTGGTGTATAAGCATTTGTGGACTTTTTGGCCTTATGTTTTAAAAAAAAAAATTAAAATCTTTGCATCTCCTGTCTCTAAACTTCCAAGTGATACAAATTAGAAGGCAACATTTTTCCCTTTTTCTTGGCTGTGTGGATTAGCATAGAATCTCTAAGCATAGTATGTTTGAAGGAATATTTTATCATCTCTGCTGATTACTTCAATACCCTAAAGCCAAAGACTCACGAAAGAACACTGCTAGACTGTCTTCCTCCTGGGTCTTAATGGTTCTAGCCAGTCTGTGGTCAGGTGCAGGCTGAGACAGCATTCACCAGGTCTTATCTGTAGGGTTTATCACATTCTTGTCTTATCACCTGATTCTGGAGAAGCAGCTGTACTTTGAGCTATGATATCCCTTGTGGCAGATCACTGGCTTAGGGTGACAAGTACAAGGGTGGGAAAGAGACCTAGGTTTGACTCTGCAGGGGGCTAAAGTCAAGGTGGGAAGTAGACATAGGTGTCAGCGCTGGTGCTTGTGTCCGTCCTGTTAATAAAGCCTTTTTGAGCCCAGTGGACATGGTGGGAGCTGGTCCAATAACCTTTGTGACTGGAGAAAGGATCTTTGTCTTAAACCCTACTTTGTGAGTGAGGTGTGTCCCTGTCCAGTTTTTTCCTTGAAGTATCTGAGCCTTTGCTTTAGAACTTAGTAAACTTACATACTTGTAACTATAAGCTTAACTTTTAAAAATTGACAGTAATTTGATCGAATAGATTATATCATTCTTGAATTAAAGAGACTACTAAGACGTCTAGTTCATATGGTTTTCAATCGCTGTTTTAAAAACAAGTAGTATACTTTATTGATCTCAATTACCATGTTCCTAGAGAAATCACTTCAAATGTGCTAATGTGGTTTCACAGAGTCACGTACAGAGGTAGATAATCCTTTCTTTTAAGGATGAGTACTTTATTTCATTTTGACATTTTCATATGCATTGAGTTTTATTAAGAGACTGCTTCTAAGTTAATATTGACATATATTGTCGCCTTGAAAATACTTAGGAATAATTGGATACATTTGAATATTCATTTTATACTATAAAAATTTGTTTCAGGGTAAGGCCATAGAAAGATAAACATTTCTTTGGTTTTTTTTTTCTCTTTTGTTACAAAAGTTTAAGTAGTGTTGAATTTAGATTTTTTAATTATTTAAAGATCATTTTAACTTTCCATTGTGTTGTTTCCCTATAGTCATCTTCCTTCTTGTGTTCTTCGCCTTAAATTTGGTCTTGAAATAAAAATAGTCAAGAACAGTTTTGAGTTTGGAGAGGGTCAAGAAATTGTCATGGTGCATACTCTTGAGACAAATCAGTATTGTTAAACATGAAAGAGAGCTGAAAAATGTGTTTGAAGGTTTTTATTCTCAGAATTTTCTCAGCTTTGTTGAAAGGCATTCCGATTACCTGAACAGAAAAATTACATTATCAGAATTTTAGCTATAAATTGAATAATTAAATTCTGTCTGATGCAGCCTTCGGTATGTAGCTTGTACAGTAGAGGAATGTTAACAGTCTCCAGGAGTGACAGAATGCACCTTAGGTACATAGTACATTCGTCTTTCATCCTGTGTGGTGTGGAAAAAAAAATAAGGGGGTGGGGAAGTGTAAGTCACAGTAATTCAGCACTAAATGCTTTAAAAAAAAAAAGTCACTCATTGTAAATTTTAAAGATAGAGCCTGTGGACTCAGCTGTCTAAGATAATCAGTGCAGATTTGGGGACATTGTTGCCCATGGTGTGGCATATTAGAGATTAAAATAACTCCATCAGTTTGATCTTTCTGTGAACATTTGCTACTTTTTCAACGGAATCATGCAATGTATAAAATTGCTTTTATTACAGACATCTTTGAATTCCACCTGCCTTTTTTTATTTTCCATTTGCAGTCTGTTCAGTTCAGGAAGCTGCTATAACACTTGGTGCCAGTGTTCCCAAACTCTAAATATTGTGTTTTCCATTTGCACTAACCATCAGGAAACTAGAATTTCTGGTTTCCTCAGGTATGTGTAGTGGTTGTGTTAGTGTTTTGTGAAAGTTTCATAGCATTTGGTTATAATATAAGATATTGATAAAGAGAAAGTTTTCTGTTTTTTTTTTTTTCTTTTTAAGTTAGGTTTTATTCTATAAGCTTTTGTACTCTATATGAACCGAGTGAATGCTTAGCTGTGGATATTAACCTGGAAAAATTCCTTGGCTTTGTAAAGTGATAATTCATGTGATGAATTTTATTACTTTATTACACAATATGGAAAAATTTAAACATTTGCTAGCTTTCTGAGGTTGAGATACTGATATTAGATTAGTGAAAGCTAGAAATTGTATTTGCCTTACTAATGTAAGTGAAGGTTACATCTACGAATGTGAAATATAGCTGTGTGTAGTGTGACCTTACTGCGTTACCGCAAGATGCTTGGTACCTACGAGTGGCAGAGCAGCTTAAGTGTCCGGAATTGGGCTGTTAGCAGACTCCCGTTCTTACCTGCTCATGGAGCCCTTGCCTTTTTTGGGTACTGCACAGCAAGAATGGTTTATTTTAAGCTACAAAAAATCTGAGGTAGATCATGCAGCTGGAAAACTAAAAATGGACTTTAAAAGACTTGCAAGTACTTTATTCTGAGAGAAAAGCACTACAGCTTTTGACATTACTTGCTCTCTTTACTAATATTGAAGCGTTAAGTTTCCTAACCAAACTTTTACTCCAATAACTAGGCACTGGACATTATAGCCCTCTATATGGATTAAAAGAAGAGATGTTTCCTAAACATCGTAAAACTGAATTGCTATTTGTGTCCCATTGGGAGTTCATGATGATTCTGTCCTTAGAGGGTACTTTTTCAGAAATCCGGAAATAGTATGGAACCCTCAACTAAGTAAGCAACTGAGGAGTTTGGTGTTACGGAGTGTGTTGTATTTTTACAGGTGCCACTGATTAATGAACTTGAATCAGCAATACATCAGCTGTACAAACAGCGAGCTTCCCGCCTTGTCCAAAGACGACAAGATGATATTAAAGATGAATCTTCGGAGTTTTCAAGCCATTCAAGTCAGTCCATCTTGAAGGTTTTTATTATTCATTAAACAACCTTGTTTACTTAGTGCAGCCTAATTGAAAATTAGAGAGCTTAGCTTTTTTTTTTTTTTTTTTTTTTAAAGAAACACATTTCCTTGCTCTTGTGTCAGGTAGTTCTAAAACTTTCAACAGCATGACCTTGGATTGTGTTTAAGAAAACATAGCTTCGCAAGGAGCTCAAAAATATGCACTGATACGCTATCAATCTTATTCTTCTTCGGACATATTTTTTCATTCTTTAGAGTATAGAGAAGATATTATTAGTATTTTATCTTAAAACCACTATCATTGGGCCCCAGTTGATCTTTCTACCCCATTTTCATCCTGTTCATAACACCAATACAAATGCTCTTGTTGATCACAGTGAAAGATTCTGAATTTGGGGACTGGAAAATACTGAAAGGGGTTTTAATGACATAACAAATAATACAACTCCAAGATTAGGGCATTTTTGAGCTTCACATCTCAGAGAAAAGCATAGTTTTTTAATTCTCCAGTTTGCCTTTTATACTGGGTTTTTTAAATAAGTCAGTTGCCTCCAGTTCTTGAAATTTTAATGTAAAAGTTTAGAAATTCAGTTTATATTCCTTTAATTATGAGATGTATTTTGGAAAACCGAAATTAATTGGAAGCCTCTCATTAAATAGTGCAGCTGAGATTCTGTAACCAGAAGTTTTAAACCTTTTAATTCCATTTTTCCATTGTGCTCCATATTCTTGGGTGCTCTGCTGGGAATTTTCCCAGCATGGATTTCTTGTGGCTTCTTTTGTCATCTCTTTGTTCCCTGTGTCAGCAGGTCTAAATGAAGTGTGCATGAGAATTACCTGTGATACTAATTTAAAAGGCAGGTTTCCTGGTCCTGTCCTCAGAGATTTTTGCTAGGTCTTGGATAATGACCAGTATCTTCTTGTTAAACAACCACCCCAGGTGATCCAAGTGCCAAGGGCCCTAATGTTATTCTTTCTGAAAACAGTGCTTTGTCATACAGGGTGTCCCCTAAATTAGATGTTGGATCCCTGAGAGGGCATCCTGTGTCCCAAACCCTGAGGGGTGGGTTTTGGACCATTGTAAAAGGTGGTAATATGGCCCTCAGAGCTGAGTGAGACTCAGATGTGAGCCATATGAATGGCTTTGACCTATTTTTGCCACACAAACTTAAATTGGTTTATTGCCGTATTGGGCACCTAGGTGACTAATGCAGGCCTTCCAGATCACTTTCGATTCAGGCAGAACCAGATTTCTGGGGCAGATTACAGGTAACCTTTGATGGGAAGTCATTCCTTTTTCAGTTAAATGGTTTGTATGAGCTGTGCATCTCATCAGATAGCGTTTCCTGCCTATTAGCAGTTCTTTATAATTTGAAGCTATTTACTTACTTGATATTAGAAGTAAAGGTTGAATGATGTATGTTAATTAGATTGAGATTTGGAAAAAAACTGAAAAGTAATGAGAAAGTAAAAAATACTGCCTTGGAGAGGACTCTTCATTGTCAAAGGTTTGAGGAAAATTACATGGGACATTAAAGTATCACTTCCATTTCTGATCTTTTTTTAAAGAAACAAAAAACCTTGAGATTCATCTGTTGAGATTTGTGAACACTTAACAGGATTACTGCATGTAGTTCTTAGCGAAGTGAAGGCGGCTATCCCTTGAGTCTTCTACTCTCTCCTATGTCCCTTAATATACTACAGAATCTTGTGAACATAGTGACATTTTAAGTATTTGTTATAGCAGTGAATATTCTTTAAAACATTTCTTTAATGAAGGATACCTCTTAAAGAGACAGGAATCATTTCTATAACTTGGGACTTCAGCTGATTCACCTGTGGTGTGTGAACTCAGTTGAGGTACAACAGGGGCATCTTTCTTTTTACCTTGCTCATCTTTCTTTATAATTGCTGAACTCTGGAACATCCTTCCTGATGTCAGAGTGATTTTGAAGTATGAATGAACAACTCAAGGTCAGCTTTTAAAAATAGTTGGGCCTACGATAGTTAGGATACACGAAATAGAGGGCTGATTTTGGGGTTTGTTTTTTCCTGTTGCTGCTATTGGCGGCACCTCTCTGATATCAGGCGAAGAAATATGTGAAAGCCTAAGTTGATGTCTTTCTTTTTTTTTTTTTTTTTTTTTTAAAGATTTTATTTATTTATTCGACAGAGACAGAGACAGCCAGCGAGAGAGGGAACACAAGCAGGGGGAGTGGGAGAGGAAGAAGCAGGCTCATAGCGGAGGAGCCTGATGTGGGGCTCGATCCCAGAAAGATGGGATCACGCCCTGAGCCGAAGGCAGACGCTTAACCGCTGTGCCACCCAGGCGCCCCATGATGTCTTTCATTTTATGTATGATTTTCTCGCATCCTGTCCCTCAGGTCGTTTGCTTCTGTTATGATCCCTGTCTTACAGAATATCTTCATAAAGTATAGAAATGAGGGAAGTATTGCAGACAGATGTTAACCCCTGCTCCTCCTCCTACCCTAGACAAGAGATCAGAGGACTATTCTCTGGAGAAAGAGAATGGGTCCAGAGAAAAGACCCTTAGATGCGAACATCTGGGATCCCCCAACAGAAGACTTCGCCCCAGAGATTGTATGGAGAGGCCTGTGTTAGACATCTCCCACCTTTGTCCACAGAACTGCCAGTCTCGTTCTTTTATATGAGGTGGTTACTGATCCTAGAGCAGCACACGCAGTAGAACCAAAGGGACTGAGGAAACAAAGACAATGCAGGCAGCAGAAGGATACACAAAATAGACTTGATACCCTTCAGAAGGTAATAGGAGGTGCCCTACATGTGACAGAAGTAGAGGATGCTATAGAAAGGGAATATTCTCAGAATAAGAGCCATCTCTTAGAATTTAAAAATACGGTAACTGAAATATAAATTTAAATAGGAAGGTTGGAAGCTAAGGCTAGAAAATTGCCCTAGAAAGTTAAAAGGAGAGAGAGACGGGAAATAGGAAGCAAAAAAAGAAGGGAATTGTGCTTTGAAAGAGTTTGAGAAAGCATAGGTTGGTCCTCTTAGATCTGGTTTTCATTCTATATGTTGATTCTGTCCTTGTTTTAGAAATAGAGATTAAATTTCTACACAGCAAAATTAGAATAAATAGAATAAATTATTAAACTCCCAAAACAAAGCTGTTTTCTCATCCTTCCTACCCATGTTTCTTTTCTTTCGTATCATTCAACGTGTGATGCTTAACTTCTTCCTTAAAAAGTAATCTGTTATTTTTCCCTTTGCACAGGTAATTTTGATTTTTAATTTATTTGGTCATCATGATAGCATCAACTAGTTAGTTCTTTCACAAGTAGATATAAAAACAGTGATTAATCCCAGTTGTTTTTGTGTAGGGTTATTGAACTCTCCATTTATTTTTCTACTCCTTTTCATGGGAACACAGAATAATACTGAGATTTGCTCTAAACTAGAAAACTATCTCGTTTACCAGTTACCGCAGAATCCTGTCGTTGAGATTAGCAAACAGTCTATCATTATGGCTTATTCTGTGCAAACTCTTTCCTCAAGATTGTTGAAGGAAGGCTTTTAATTTTAACCATCGTTGTTTTGCAGATAAAGCTCTGATGGCACCAAATCTCGATTCCTTTGGGCGAGATCGGGCACTGTATCAAGAGCATGCAAAACGTAGGATTGCAGAACGGGAGGCCAGAAGGTAATTCTAAAAATGCTTGCTGTTGCTTTGTTTGCAAAGGGAGGAATCTCTTTTATCTGGTTTGGGAACATGATGTTTGTTATTTAGGACTCGTCGGAGACAAGCCAGAGAGCAAACCGGTAAGATGGCAGATCACCTTGAAGGCCTTTCCAGTGATGATGAAGAAACTTCTACAGATATTACTAATTTCAATCTGGAAAAAGGTTAGACATTTATTTGGAAATGAGATTCATTGACGCTTTGGTTTATTGGATGTGGTTTTTACCATGAGATGGTATGAAGTTTTGTGGCATATGAATTAGAATCAGCCACTTTTTTCTTAATTGTAAAAACTTGCACGCATTTTTATTAACTGAATATAATGATGAATTCTCAAAAATAGTGGTGACACCTCATCATGGGCTTTATTTAGTACTTGCATAATCAATGATATTACTCTTCAGAATTAGAATTTTAAGTGACAAAAAAAAATGTGTCAGATCCCAATGATAGCCCTAATGCAGCCTGTCCTAGGAAGGTAAGAACTTGGCCATGGGACACTCAGACCTGAAGTAAACTCCTGATTTGCGGAGTCCTGAATAATGTCAGCCAAGAGGAACAGTTAATACCGCTATGTGCCAGGCATTTCTAGAAGAGTCTTCAGAAGTCTTCATTTCCCACCAATGGTTGTGGTTCTTTGGAATTATATCAGCTGCAAGCCATTTGGAACTTAGTCGGAGAAGTCTGTTTTTCTCCCACCTTTTTATAGTGAATGTTTTTAAACAGAAATTCAAAGAATAGCACAGTGATCACCCATGTACTTGTCACCCAGATTCAGCGGTTGTTATTGTCATTTAACCAAGTTTGCCTTAATTTTTTGAGGGATGTGTGAGTGTGTGTGTGTGTTGTTGAACCATTTGAAAGGAGCCTGTAGACACCATGGTACTTTAAACACTTGAGCATGTTAACTATAAGTTCTTTATATTGTGTCTGTTTAGTAGCAGTTCCCCCAAAATAAAACTCTTGGGACTGTTTTTGTGGATTATTCTGTATTTTCCAACCTAGGATCCACACGAGATTTCCTGCCCCGCTTTTGGTTGTTACATTTTCCCCCTAGAATTAATGAATGTCCAAGGGTACCTTACACATATACACACCCCCATTGTTTGTTTAAGACAAGTTTTTGAAGAGACCAGGCCACTTACCTTGCGGAACTTCCTACATTTTAAATTTGTCTGTTTCCTCATAGTATTAATTTGTTTTTCTATTCACTGTATTTCCATGTAAGGTGGGATTTAGGTCTGAAGACTTGATTAGATTCAGGTTAAGCTTTTGTTTTGGCAAGAATACTTCATATAAGATGCTGCTGCTTATTGCATAATGTCAGATGGTGAGTGTTAGATTGTCGCCACTACTAGTGATGCTAAGATTGATCTTGAGAAGTAAGTTGTCACAACTAGGTCTCTCCATTATAAAGATTCCCGTTTCCCAGGTCATCGGTGGCATCAAATAACCTTCCACTTAAAGATCCTAGAATCCATTGGCGATACTTGTCTATGTCCGTTCTTGCCGTCACCAGCAGAGTTTGAAAGAAGTGATACGATTGTTCATTGATCATGATGCACATCTGATATTTATACAGTGATTGTGGACTGAAGAGCAGTTACTTCATGCAATTACTCATGGTTAATATACCATAGTAACTGAAATTTGAGCTGACTTGTTGGGGGACAGGTGGAATTTAACTAAACTCTGGGAACCAGAAATGCTATGTGTTGGAGCCGTGCAGATGAACACTGCCTACACTCTGCTTTGCATAATAGACATTTGAAACTTAAACTTAACCTCTGTTTGTGCTTTAAGTTGTAATTAACAATGATTTTTCTGTTAATGAGCCTATCTGATTGATACTGAAGCTACGCTGAAAATACTGAATTGTGTTTTTTCTACTACATACTAAATTACGGTTCTCTGTGGGGTTTTTGTTGTTTTTATTGTTGTCTTTAGATCGCATTTCAAAGGAGTCCAGCAAGGTTTTTGAAGATGTCCTTGAAAGTTTCTATTCAATCGACTGTATTAAATCCCAATTTGAGGCATGGCGTTCAAAATACTATCTGTCCTACAAGGATGCTTACATTGGCCTTTGTTTGCCAAAGCTGTTCAACCCCCTTATACGGCTGCAGCTTCTCACTTGGACTCCTCTTGAGGTGAGTGGCTTGTGTCACTAGTACAGAGCAGTATAACATGGTGCCTGGGTAATTTTAATCTCAAAGCTAGAGGTGTTAGCTTAAGCAAAATATTTTTCAAGGGAGGTAGGGCACAGGGCTACAGTAGAAACTGTATGAGGTCATGATCTTTTACACTCCCTTCCTTCTCAAGAAAGCCGTTTGTTACTTTCAAGGTATCTACAGTGCTTTTCTCAGTCAACTAAAATTGCATGTAGTGACACTGGGGTATGAATGTGAATGAATAATAAGACCTTGGTCCTTTGATCCTAGAAAAACTTAGAACTTCGCTTAGCTCAGTGAGGCAGATATGAAATGAGGACCTGAACTGAGTCGAGGGTAATGGAAATTGGGAGAATAAGACAAATTGATAACTTTAGGAGGTGGAATTAATAGGACCTGATGGCCTGGTTTATAAGGGTCCTATATATGTTCAGTGGTCATGTTCAAGAGTTTTGGAGGTTACCTACACATGGATGGAGCCATGGGCACGAGTGAGATTGGCTGGGTTGAATGTGTAAACTGTAAGGAGAAGAGGGGCTGAGGTCGGAGCCCTGGAAACAACTGAAAAAACGGAACCATTTGGCCCCCAACTGCCAGTTGTTCTTTGCCAGACCTTGTGGAGTTTCACCCTGTGCATGTACACAGCAGAGGTCAGGGGGACTTGTGTGCATTTTGGAGTTCTTTTTCTGGGTCACTCCCTCCTCTGCCCCACGGCTTCCAGCTGTCTCAGCCTCCCTGAACTCCAGTGCTTGTCCCCACACCTGAGCGAGACTGCTCTGCCTGCGATCCCCCACCTGCTCTGCGCTCCCACCAAGGCTCACTTCATTTGATTCTCTGCCTTTTGGGGGCCATAGTCCTGTCCTACCTGTGTCCAGTGTCTGGAAATGGATGTTTCATATATCTTGTCCAGTCTTTAGTTGTTTACCACTGAAGGTTAAATCCTGTTCCTGTCACTCTTAACCATGGCTGGAGGCAGAAATAGCAAGTATTTTAGATGTTTCACTTTTAATATTTCTTTTTTCTAGGCAAAATGTCGTGACTTTGAGAATATGCTGTGGTTTGAATCTTTGCTATTTTATGGTTGTGAAGAGCGAGAGCAAGAGAAAGATGATGTAGATGTTGCACTATTGCCTACCATTGTGGAAAAGGTGATTCTTCCTAAACTAACAGGTAGAGATTTCTGAATTTGAACATTTAATTAGACACATCGGTTTTCAAATCTACTTCTACGAGTTTTTACCCAGAGCGCGTATTTCCTCATAGAAGTTATATTACAGATGATAAAGTAACCACCAGGTCCAGAGATGGTTAAAGGATGGACATCTCTTAGCCTAAGACTTGAAGACCACCTTGGGGTGGGCCTGGAGTTGGAGGCAGTAATTAATCCATAGATGAATTTTAGAGACTCTTAGATACTACCTGAAGGAAAACTGAATACATAGCCTTGGCAGGGGGATATGCGTTTTGCTGGGGAGCAATTTCATTACTTCCATCAATTTCTCAAAAAAGATTAGGGATCATTGGTATGGGAACCTATTTAAAATATTACAAACGTTTCAAGTTTAGTTAGGAAAACTTGCTGGGACAAGATGGTGGGACATCTCCTAGGATATAGAAATCCTCCCTTCCCCGCCAATCTTTATTATCACCCAGCAGCAGAAAATAGAATGAATCTATGCCCTCCCCACATTTGCCTCATCTTCAACGTTTCCAGAGTTAAGAGGACAAAGAAGAGTGGAGCTTATACTCTAGAGAGAGAAAAAGTAAATCAGGATTGGCATTTATAAGTTGAGGGCTGCTTGATGCAGATTTAAGCCAGCTGCAATTTACTTCTGTATCTCAGCACATCCTACTTTTCTCTTACTAGTAATAGCTGAAAATATGTGGGACCCTTTTTCTACAACACAGACTTCAAGAATGGTTGGAATTACACTAAAATTAATAAATGGATATCCTTCAGTTGTGAATGCAGAAAACAAAAATACCCAGGTAACTTAATTATTTATTATCTGTGAAAGGTTTTTTTCTCCCCTCTCCTTTCAAAAATGAACAAGAGTTGGGACACCTGGGTGGCTCAGTTGGTTAAGTGACTGCCTTCAGCTCAGGTCATGATCTCTTGGTCCTGGGATTGAGCCCTGCGTCCAGTTCCCTGCTTGGTGGGGAGTAGGCTTCTCCCTCTCCCTCTGCCTCTCCCCACTGCTCGCGCGCACATACACGCACTCCCTCTGTCTCGCAAATAAATAAAATCTTAAAAAAAAAAAATGAGCGAGAGTTGAAGGAGTGAGTGGTTATGTTCTAAAGGTTGCCAGAAAATCTGATTCCCTCAGGCCATCTGGTCCTTTATAGCCTGAAATATATAAGATTTGAGATCATCATATTTTTAATGTTAAGATCTCTCTGGCAAGGTGGTGTCATTACTCCAGGTAGCCTCTCATCCTTCTCACCTCCCCACTTCCCACTAATCAAACATCCCTTTTAAGAACTGGGTTTTTTTGGAAAAAGAAAAATGTAAAACTACTAGAATGGGTAACCATTATGATTTAAATGCTAAAGCATTTGAACATCATATAAAACAACTAATTTTCAAACTTCAGATTGTTGTCATCCCTCTGGGCATTCTTTTTTTTTTTTAAAGATTTTATTTATTTATTTGACAGAGATAGAGACAGCCAGCGAGAGAGGGAACACAAGCAGTGGGAGTGGGAGAGGAAGAAGCAGGCTCATAGCAGAGGAGCCTGATGTGGGGCTCGATCCCATAACGCCGGGATCACGGCCTGAGCCGAAGGCAGACGCTTAACCGCTGTGCCACCCAGGCATCCCTCTGGGCATTCTTAAGTAGACAATTTAGACACAGAAAAGGTGCTCTTTTTTTTTTTTTTTTTTTTTAAGATTTTATTTATATATTTGAGCGAAAGAAACAGAGCATGAGTGGAGGATGTAGAGGGAGGGAGAAGCAGGCTCCCCACAGAGTGAGGAGCCTGATGGGGGACTCAATTCCAGGACTCTGAGATCATGACCTGAACGGAAGGCAGAGGCTTCACTGACTGAGCCACCCAGGCATCCCGGAAAAGGTGCTCTCCATCATCATTTTCACTGACCTCATTTTGAGAAGAACCAGAATATGTATCTGATTTTAAGTCTTAGTACTATGTAGTAGCCTGAAGGGTTTACAGATTTCTAAGTGGCTTCATTGCCTGGTAGTTGAGGGCTGAACTAAGAGTAGTGAGTATTAAAGACCTTAAATGCCTTCAGCAAGGAATGTAAAAAATTGGAGAAGACTGTTGACTTGAAGTTGAATACTCAGGTGATTTAGAATATGGCTTGTTTTTCTTTCTTAAAATTTAACTTTTATCATAACCCTTACTAAAATGTGTGATCTGTTTTTAATTCTTTAGGTATACCTAAAAGCACTCTTATTAAGAATGCGGAGAACTTTAGATGATGATGTTTTCATGCCCTTATATCCCAAAAAGTAAGTAACTCTTCAGAATGTTAAAGATGATAATATTATCCATTATCTTCCAGAGAAGCTTCTTAAGTTCTAGAAAACTAAAGGTAGCTCAAAATACAAACTTTACCTATTTAGTGTAAACCTGTAGCCCGTAGAGACTAGCTCAGTGGGAAAGTGGTTCCCTTAAGCAGAATAAAGCAAATAATGCTTTTTGTACTTCCTTTGTATCTCACAGTACATTTCCATTTTCTTTTAAAACCTGTCTTCTGGAATATAATTATTTGACAATTTGAAAAATTACTTAATTCTTTTGTTCACCTATTTTATTTGTAGAAATCTTTTCCAGGAATCAGATGGCGCTTAACATATAAAATGTTCGCTCATGTTTCTCTTTTTTTCTTAGTGTCTTGGAAAATAAAAATTCTGGGCCTTATTTGTTTTTTCAACGACAGTTTTGGTCTTCAGTTAAGGTATGTGTCTAGGCTTTTTAAAAGACTTCAGATTTTGTTTGGCTCATATATTTTGGAAGGTATTTTACTATTTGATTAAGTAAATCTTTAGGCTTAGATTGATATCCGTATACAAACTCCATCTTACAAACTATTTTTATTCCAAAAGTTATTCAGGTTTGATGTTTCCACACGAGAAAATGTATTCTGAGTTCCAAAGCAAGGTTTAAGCTAGCCAGCAGAATGCCTTGCTTATTCAGCAAGTAGAGTACCAGTTACTTTTCTAAGTTGGGGAATATAGCACTGAATATGATACAAGTGGAGCCTTCATGGAGTTTATAATCCAGCACAGTTGATAGCAAACAAGTATTATTATCTCAGTTGTGATGAATCCTGAAAGGAGAAATTCACGGTAGTATGGGAGCATATGACAAAGGCACCTTGACTGGTGAGTCACAGAAGATCCCCAACTGCCCTGAGGAAGTGATATTTATATCATTAGACCAGAAGAATAAGTAGGAGCTGGCACTGAGGTGAGGAAGAGCAGCATACATTACAAAAACCGAGAAGTCCAGGATGGCTGAAGTTAGGGAAGAGATGAGCTTCCCAGATGACATAGGAGCTGTAATTTACATACAAACATGTGTTCACTACCCAGATCAAGGTGCATAACACTTCTACCATCTCCCCCAATTCCCCATGTCCTTCTGTAGTCAAGCACACTCCTGCACCATGGCCACCCCTTTTTCTTGTCCTGTAGTTTTCTTTGTAAGGATGCCTTATGAATGGAATCATTTACGGTCTGGCTTCATTCACTTAATGTAACGCATTTGAGATTTATCAGTGTTGTCATGTGTTACTGGTAGTTAATTTCTTTTATTGCTAAGTAGTATTCCTTTGTAAGGTGGATGATGCCGCAAGTTGCTGTATTTTTTTTTAATCCATTCCCCAATTGAGGAATATTGGATTGTTTCCAGTTTGGAGTGATTATGAATTAAAGCTGCTTTAAGCATTTGCATACAGGCCTTTTCTGGGTATGTAAGTTTACATTTCACTTGGGTAAATACCTACACAGAACTGGTTTTCAAATCAACAATATATTAATGTTATTCAGTTATCCCTCATTTTCACCACAAATCACGCTTGGCATTGTCAGTTTTGGAGTGCTGTACTAGGTGTGTAATGGTGTCCTGTTACAGTCTTAATTTGTATTTCTCTAATGACTGATGATGTTGAGCATGTTTTCGTGTGTTTGCTAATTGTATATATTATCTCGTGAAGTATCTGTTGAAATCTTTTGCATTTTTTTTTAAAAGATTTTATTTATTTGAGAGAGCGCACGAGTCAGGTTAGGGGCAGAGGGAGAGGGAGAAGCAGGCTCCCCGCTGAGCAGGGAGCCCGACGACACAAGGACTGGGACTGGATGCTAGGACCCTGGGATCATGAGCCGAAGGCAGATGCTTAACTAACTGAGCCACCTAGGTGCCCAGATCTTTTGCATTTTTAAAAATTGCTTTACTGAGCTTTGAGTTCTGTATTCTGGATACAGATTCTTTATCAGGTGTATGATTTGTAGCGAGTCTTTCTTTCCTACTGTGTGGCTTGTCTTCATTCCTGTAACAGTCTTTCCAAGTACAGAAGTTCTTCATTTTGATCAAGTCCAGTTTATCACTTTTTCCTGTCATGGGTTGTGCTTTGGGTGTCATAGCTAAGAAATCTTTGCCTAACGCAAGACCACAAAGTTTTTCTCCTATCCTTTTGTCTAGATAGTTCATTGTTTCGGGTTTTACGTATAAGTCCATGATCCATTTTGAGTTCATTTTTATATAAGGTGTGGGGCCTGGATTGAACTTTGTTCTAGAACTGTTTATTGAAAAGGCTCTTCTTCTTCTTTAACTTTAAAAATTTTTAATTCCAGTATAGTTAACATACAGTGTTATATTAGTTTCAGGTGTACAGTGTAGTGGTTCACCCATTCCATGCATCACTCAGTGCTCATGATACACGCACTCCTTCATTCCCATCACCTATTGACTCACCACCCCCTCTCCCCAGCCTCCCCTCTGGGGACCATCAGTTTTTCTCTATAGTTGAGTCTGTTTCTTGGTTTGTCTCTCTTTTTTTCTTTGCTTGTTTGTTTCTTGAATTCCACATATGAGTAAAATCATGTGGTATCTGTCTTTGACTTATTTCACTTAGCATTATACTCTCTAGCTCCATCCACATTGCAAATGGCAAGATTTCATTCTTTATGATGGCTGAATACTGTTCCATTGTGTGTGTGTGTGTGTGTGTGTGTGTGTGTGTATACACATCACATCTTCTTTACTCATCAATTGATAGACACTTGGGCTGTTTCCGTAATTTGGCTAAATAATGCTAAGGCTGTCTTTATTGAATTGCTTGTGTACCTTTGTTGAAAATTAATATTGGTCATGGAAGGGACATGCACAAATTGCTGTTTTTAAGATTATTCTGGCTGTTGTGTGGATAATGGATCAAAGCAGGTAAGGATAGTAATAATGAAAATTTATTATGGACGTACTATGTGGCAAGCACTGTGCCACACCCTTTATTGCTTATCTTGTTGAGTTGTCACAGTAGCCTATAACTCGACACTGTTTTTCTCACTCTACTCCTGGGACAGTTAGGTACAGAATAGCCTGCCCAGAGTCATTCAGTGTAGAAATGGAAGTCTAATTGAGGCCAGTCTGACTGATGAGTAGCTCTTCTTAGCTGGGGTCTGTGAAATAATCAATATCTAATGCCCTAAGCATAATGCATTCCCCTTTCCTTGCATCTAGATCGGTACTTGCTATGTACCATCTTTGGGAAAATTAAAGAGTCAGATCATTTTCTGTGGTTTTATTTCTCTCATAGAACCCTGCTTGAAAAAGACTACTCCAGAGCTTTTGCTCATAATCACTTGAGCTGTGAAGTCCAGAAAGAGATGATGGCAGCTTAGATTAGGGGGGTGGCAACAGGAACCAAGAGAAGTGGACACAGTGGATGGCAGGGGGTCAAACAACTGGAGGGAGAGGTGAACAACGACATCCAAGCTTCTGGCCTAATCAGTTAAATGTTAACATTTACTGAGCTGAGAAATACTGAGAAACTTGGGAATTTTTTGTGATGGGATGGGCTGGGAACTCCCATTTTAAACTAATGCCTTCTATTTTGCATGTATTGAGCTTTAAGTAGGTTGAGCTGTTAAGGTGACGTAGCTCAGTTCAGTTTTGTGAGATCTGGTAAACATGCAGTGTTGTAGTCAAAAAGAGAGTTTATCTTTTTGTGGATGGTTGTAGGACTCACTTAAGCATGATTTTGAACAAAGGACATTTATTGAAGGATGAGCGCTTGCCCGGTAGTACTTTCTGTTATGATGGAAGATGTTCTGTTTTTGCAGTGGCCCATAAAGTAGCCACTAGCCCCATGTGGCTGTTTATGTCTTACTTAGTTAATTTTAATTAATTACACCTTAAAATTCAAATCCTCATTCATTTGAGGCAACATTTGGACCCTTTAAAACTGTTAGTACTTTAGCAAGACATGGTGCACTGTATTTCATGAGGTGTTTTACTCTATTTTCTTTGACTTAATTTAATTGCTTAACAATACCTTGGAATAGTTTTGTTGTTTGTTTGTTTTGTTTTGTAAAAAAGCCAGACTTCTAGAAACAGAGATTTGATGTGTGGTTGCCAGAAATGGGGAGTCCAGGGTGGGGGAGTGGGGATTAGGTGAAAGGGGTCAAAAAGTACAGACTTCCAGTTACAAAATAAAATAATTCTGTGTGTGTAATGTACAGCATGATGACTGTAGGTAATAATACCATGTTGTATATTTAAAGTTGCTTAGAGAGTAGATCTTAAGAATTCTCATCACAAGGGAAAAAATTTAGTTAGGTGAGGGATACTGACTTTGTGGTGATCATTTCACAATATATACTTAGATCAAATCATTATGTTGTACACTTTATACAATGTTATGTGTCAATTATATAATTGGGAAAATAATTTTCTTTTCTCTTTCTAGCTATTAGGGAATTTTCTTCAGTGGTATGGCATTTTCTCGAATAAAACTCTTCAGGAGTTGTCAATAGACGGTTTATTAAATAGATACATTCTCATGGCTTTTCAAAATTCAGAATATGGAGATGACAGCATCAAAAAAGCCCAGAATGTAAGTTAAATGAACCATATTGTAGTTTTTAAAGCTTGTAAATTAGAATGAATTGAGTTTCCTTTGTTTGAAGAGAGATTTTAGAATTTTATGAAAACTCCTTTGATCATTGACTTTGGTGTAATGTTGACAATCAGTTTGCCTCCTAGGTACTTCTGAACCCCCTCAGCATTTTTTATATAAAAATGTATACTGTAACATTTGTATTTATCTTTCTATCCATCTGTTATATCATTATTTTGGCAGGTATTAATAAAAGTTGTAATTTCAGAATTATAAATTTTTAACAGTTGGATGAAAGCTATTTTGAGTGTTATTACAACAATAGTCTCTCATTTAAGTAATTTTATTTTGTTTTCTACTTTATGGGAATTACAGTTTCATCTTTTTTATTGTATTTTTTTTAAGATTTTATTCTTAAGTAATCTTATATCCAATGTGGGGCTCAAACCTCCCAACCTTAAATCAAGAGTCATATACTCTACCAGCTGAGCCAGCCAGGCACCCCCAGTCTCTCTTTTTTAAAAATATTTTTTGAAACGATTATAAAATTAAAGAAAATTTGCAAGTACAATACAAAAATTTTTCCCTCAACCATATCAGAGTAAGTCTCTAACATGATACTCCCCTGCCCCAAATACTTTGTGTGTTTCCTATAATCATGGATGTTCTTAAACATAAGTATGACATAACCATCAACATCATTTATCTATTATTGTCACCTAAGCTTTGAGACCCTTCAGGTTTTGTTAGTTATGTCAATAATATCACATCCTTGGCAAAAGAAATTCCCAGATCGTTCTTTTAATTGTCATGTTTTACGTCTTTCTTAGTCTCCTTTAATCTGGAAGAGTTCTTGTTTTTCCTTGACCTTTACACAACCTTGACAGTTCTGAAGATGACGAGCTAAATATTTTGCAGAATGTCCCTCAATTTGGGTTTGTTGGATATTTTCATGGTTGGTTTCAGATTCTGCGTCTTTGGCAGGAACTGTCCCAGATTTCACTGGAGTCCCTTCAGGTTGACCTCTGTGACCTTGTAACATGTCATCTCATTTTGGGGGAGCACTTTCTTGCTTTCCGGCACATGATGTTCTGGGCTCATCTACTTGCTTGGCCCCAGACCTAGAATCCATCATTTTTCCAAGCATCCCTGGGTTCTTTAGTGGGGAGCCTTCTCTGCCCACTTAACTGAATCCTGCTAGTACCCTGCCCTCTCCCATGTGGAATCAGCCTCACCTTGCTTAGGCTCTTGGCCTAAGCTGCCCCCCCCCCCCCCCAGTACAGTGTTGTCCTGACCTCACCCTGGGCCAGCGCGGACACCTACTCATTGAATTATTCAGCATGGGGAGGGGCTACAATGTGATATTTATGCTGCACATGTTTTTATATCAAAAGCTGCTGATAAAAGGACAATTCAGTTCATTTGGGGCTTCCTGGAAGACAGGAAAATGAAGCATTTGGTTATCAATTTTATGTCCCTAATTTACTTAAATCTTGAAGGTCATTTTTTTTTGTTTTGAGTACCTATCTGTTGAAGTTAAAAATACAGATATATTCAGGTATATTTGTATAGTTAATGTGGAAAGTCAGGTTTAAAAGAATATCCCTTCAAAGCAATTGGCTATATGTAGTTCAATAGCGGGTCTTCTAGTTACATACATTATCCCCATTGTCTAGGCTCAGCTTTTAGATACTTTATTTTAACTATTTTATTTTACATCTTTCTTTTTCATAGGTAATCAGTTGTTTCCCGAAGCAGTGGTTCATGAACCTGAAAGGAGAAAGAACTATTTCTCAGTTAGAAAACTTCTGTCGATACCTTGTACACTTAGCAGATACAATCTACAGAAACAGTATCGGATGTTCCGATGTGGAAAAAAGAAATGCAAGGTAATTTTTTGTAATTGTTCAATGAAATGGTGATCTAGAGTCTTTAGTTTTTGTCACCTTTAGTATTATTAAAGTGTTTTAGAGTCATGTTTATATTTTACTTTAAATTGTGCATTGATTTGGTATTGGTAAACCTACTGAAAAGACACATCGTTTTTTTATTTTTGCAGTTTGACCTTATCTTTTTTTCCAGTATGTTATTTATGAAGGTATTAGGAAGGACTTCCGGTAAGCACCAGCTCTAAGGTGAATGAATGAATCATGGTTTTCTCAGTCTCCTCCCTTGAAGAATTGGGGAGATTTCAGGCTCTTAGAATGTCATGGATCTTAATCTCTGGAGGTTCATTATATAGATGTAAACCCTCAAGAAGCTGGTCACTGAAACTTAAGAATATTAAAGGTTGTATGCCAGTTTCGGGACGTTTGTGTGCTCTGGCGTTTTCCTGTATCCATATCATAGACTAAAGGTCATCACTCATGATTTTTGGGGAGCAGCCTGTACATGCTTTTTACCAGGCGTTGCAAGGAAGGGATGAATAAATGAACCATTATCCCTTTTTTAAAAAAATATCATTTCATATATTCTTCCTAATGTCAGAGTTTTCATTTTCAGAATATACACCATTAGTCATACTCCTCTAACAAAACGTTTTTCTTTTCCCTCATTTCCCTTTCATGGAAAAAACCTTACTTTCTGGAGAAAATTCTCTGTCTCTTACAATAAAGTTAAAAACCAAGGAGATAGTAGAGATTTTAGTGGTAAAATTCTTTGGCCGGCGTTTTGACTTACATTTTAATTTCGTCTTTAGTGTGGGGCATTTTGTTGTTGGTTGTTATTTCTTGGCACTAATATTTTTTCTTGGTGTTTCTTACTAGATAAGTCCTAATCACTTTTTAAATTTTGATTTGTATATACTTAACTGCTTTTGTTAGGAAGTTAAATATCAACAAATGGTATTTACTTTTCTACAGAAAAGAACTTCAGCACCTATTACAAGTATTTGCTGTGTGCAGAGCCTGTAAAATAGGTTCCATGTGGGTTACAAAGTTTTACAAATATAATCCTTCCCTAAAAGGTGCTTGCTACAATTTTGCAGAGAAGAGACAGCTAATAATGTCACATTGTGTGCTGTTTCTCACACATGGTTCAAACTAGCTATTAAAACAGTCACTCTTGAAGTGGTGCCTGGATCAGCAGCATCAGCATCACCTGGGAGCTTTGTTAGAAATGCAAATTCCCAGGCCCCACCCAGACCCACTGAATTTGAATTCTGGGGATGGGGCCTGGTGATCTGTGTTTCAGCAACCCTCGAGGTGATTTTGGTGTATGCTAAAATTTGAGGACTACCCAGAATGACAGCTAGCAGGGGTGATAGAGGAAGCCAGCTTATGCTTTCTTAGTGAATTCAGGAAGCGTGGAGATTATGGTGGGGGGGTGGATGGATTGGGGATGAATGCACACAAATGCATTTGGGTTCCAGATACGTTCTGAAAGACCTGGGACTCTGATTCAGGAGGGAATGGGAGGCAGGGCTCTGAAGTAGTTTGACAATAGATTGTTTTCTTTCCTTTCTAGATATCAATGAAAATCATTGATCTGAATGAAATGTTGGGGTATTTTTGTTTTTGAAAGTGGATACTTGGTCTCTGGGCTAGTCATTCAAACATACACAAGTTTTGTTTTATACGGAAAAATTTATTTTATTTTTTTACATGCTGTAGCTTGCTTATCTCTGTCTTCTTTAAAAATGTATGCTTGAAAAAAATGATTGCAAACCTCAAAAGTGGCCATAAAGTCAGTAACAAATTTTCCTTTGAAGGCTTTTGTATTAATAAGATGTTGCTACATTTTTTCTTTTTTAGGGAAAACATAAAACAGATAGTAAAACTCCTTGCCAGCGTTCGCGCTCTGGATCATGCTATGTCTGTTGCAAGTGACCACAATGTGAAAGAATTTAAGTCTTTGATCGAAGGAAAATAGACCTGTGAGACTAAAGTCTGTTTGCTTTAATACCATTCCCAGTGTATAAATTTTGTATATATGTAAAGTTTCTTAAACTGTAAAATATTGATTCTTGTTTTAATACAAAGAACATTATTAATATTCAGTACTGTGTCCTTAAATGCAATTTCTTTGGAATGAAAGGAATTCACATTATTTCTAGGAAGCCTATTAATGTTTTCCTTACTGCCTGTCATACTTTGTTTACAGAAGTATTTTATATGGTCATTCAGATTAACCCTCTCAGTTAATTGTTCTCTGTAAACGATGTGTGCAGTGTAAATTGTGTAATTATGCATATATATATTTATACCACCATGGAGTTACTTTCACACTGGAAATTTGTGGTGTTTTTCTACGGAGCAAGCCTTTTAACAGCAGAAAATTACTCAGTAGCAAATTGTCTTAGGGAAATTACTACACTGTTGCAACAAAAGGGCTGGCAAGTGACTAAGTGTTCATCACCTTTTGGTTAGCAGTTGCTATCACTGTAGCTTTGCTGCCTTAAAATTGAGAGTTGAGTGTGGACTTACTCATTGGGTGAATGGAAACTTTCTTCCTTGAATCAGCATCACAGTCAAATGTGGGTTTAATATGAACTCTAATATATGCAACATAGGTTTTTGAGAAGAACATAGAAGTTTAACTTTTGGAAATAATAGCCCCACAAACCTCACTGCATGGTTTTGGGCTGACTGTCCTCTCTCATTCATGATTTTACCCCCTGACCAGCTTACAAAAATACATGCATTTGAATTTTAGTAGTCTGTCATTTTATTAAAATCCCACATATGTGAGTTATATATGCAATAAAGAATACGCCTTGCTGATTAGCTACACCCAGGCAATTTAATATCCTTGGTCTTCTATAATGTTTATACCATGTTGTAAATATTCAGAGAACTTGTTTTAAAGTTTATGCTTTCTGATTCTGTGATTTTCAAAAGAGGAACTTTTTGGAAATTAAGGACTATTGTTTGATAATTATATATGTAATTAAGCTTTAGCCAAGCATTAAATTAATTTTTAAATAGATCCTTTGTTGTATTTTGCTGGTGACTGATTTTAGAGCATTTCATATGACTCTAACATAGTTAGACTAGGAGCATGCATACCCTTGGTCAGGTCAAATAATATTTATAACAGTGTTATGAGCTCTCGTAAGTGCTCTGTCAGTTTTATCTCTATTGTAGGAACATGCTTATCCCTACATATTCATTCTGTTACACAGGAGAGGCCTACTAAATAGAATTAAAATGAGAACTTCAAGAGAATAAAACATAAACATGTATACATAGGACATGCACATCATGCGTGCCTTAAATTTGTGTTTCCAAACCCATTAGACTGGTGATTTTTCCTATGTCTATTTTTAAGGACTCCTGTAGTAAGCTTGGAAACTTTATCCTGTGCAATCCCTCAGGCGGTTTTGGTTTCAAGAATGGGTTTGAATACCACACAGGGACCTTGATATAAGGTGATTTCAGCATAGGTGAACTGGAAAAAGTTTTGTTCCTGAAATAGCTAAAGTACATCCTTTCTTATGAAGGGAATTAGCAAAAGATAAATAGAGGGTGACATTTTAATAAAGCTAAAGGTTTGCTTCTTCAGTTTTTCCTTTTGGATCAGTCTTCTGAATTAACTCCAAAATAGGTGAGAAAGGCTTTTGAAAAGGAAAGCTATTTTATTGAGGCAATATAAAGCACAGTCATAAAGACTGATGGCTCCGTCATAGCACATGCTGGTGGTGCCTCACCCCTATCCCTTTGGATGCGTTGGTGTCTTGCAGGCACCCGCAGCTCTGCCTGAGGGCTTTCTCTTGGCCTGTGCAACAGGCTGGAGCGTCCACCAGATAATGTCCCAGAGAACAGCCCTCAGCCAAAGAAGGGAGCAGGAAGAGAAATACCCAGTAGTTCCAGTCCTCTGGGGAGCAGTCGCTGAGATAGCATTAGGTAGTACAGCAGATTATTGATGGAAAAAGGAGAAGGAACTGGAGGAGGCCAGGAGAGCCTGAGAACTGCAGGATCATGAGGCGGGCATGACCTCTGAAGCAGAGGTGGGAGGAATTAAAGTCTCAGATGTAAGACTAAGAAGGTCTCAGCAAGGCTGACAGGGACTCCTCAAGCCAGAGCTGCAGTTCTGAGTTTAGTTCTCCAGGAGCTGGCCTTTGTCTTCCCACCGCATTCAGTCATTGGTGGCCAGGGGCTCCTTGTGGGAGATGGGGAGGCACGATCTACCATACCAATGAATAATCTCTCCAGTATGTTCCTTGTCATCTCCCAGAGGGCTTCAGTTGACTTGAGCCATGGTTGCCTGTGGTGATGATAACCTCATCACCCAGAATTGGCCCCAGATTGCACAACCTTACAGTGAGCACCTTCCTCATGAGAGTATTCCTAAAATGGAAAGTTCCCTAGTTTCTTTAAAGCAAGGTTTATTGATGTATAATTTTTTTTAAAGATTTTATTTATTTTATTCGACAGAGATAGAGACAGCCAGTGAGAGAGGGAACACAAGCAGGGGGAGCAGGAGAGGAAGAAGCAGGCTCATAGCGGAGGAGCCTGATGTGGGGCTCGATCCCATAACGCCGAGATCACGCCCTGAGCCGAAGGCAGATGCTTAACCACTGTGCCACCCAGGCACCCCTATTGATGTATAATTTATAAACAGTAAAGTTTACTCTCATAAATTTAAGTACATACAGTTCCGTGATTTTTGACAAGTGCCTCATTTTGTTTTAAATGCTAATTTCTGGGTGGGGGATGGGGTAACAGGGTGATGGGCATTACGAAGGGCACGTGATGTAATGAGCACTGGGTGTTATATACAACTGATGAATAACTGAACTCCACCCCTGAAACTAATAATATACTATATGCTAATTAATTGAATTTAAGTTTTAAAAAAATGCTAATTTCTCTTGAAACCATGAAATCCTTCTAAAAATGGTCAGATGTTGTAGAGCTGCAAAATGCAATGTGTAAGTAGTGGTTCTGTATGGTTAAAGAACTCATCTCTAGCAGGGTAATGTCCATATAGTAAAGGGACTCACCATTCACCAATTATAATGACATTTTGGTCGGTCGTTTCAAGTAAATGAAAATAAGAGCAATTAAAACACCAGAACTTCTGCATGTAGCGAGAACGATGTAATATGTCTGCATGTTTGTGGGCTTGCTTTGATAAGGCTGTTTATTGTCCAAAATGCTTTGGAGACTGTCCTCCAAAATGGAAAGTGTATGGATACTGGGTTCACAGTTGCTGAGAGTGGCTTCAGACTACGGGCAAAGGCAGACTGGCTAAAAATTGTTCAGTGGAATTGGTTTTGATGTGCAACGTTGACTGGCCCCTGGCCTGCTTCTGGACCTCCAGGCCCCAGTAATTTATACTGGCTTTCCTCTAGCCCTGGCAGCCCTAACCGCAGCAGGGACTTGGATGTTAAAATCATCCAGCTCAATGAGAAAGCCTAGCACAGCATTTCTTGGAAAATATACTTGGAAAAAAAACTAATAGTCCTTAGTTTTGTGGCTTTACTTAAAAAGATCTTCAGAAACATATACTCTGTATCCTGTGCTTGATGATTCAAAACACATGGTGAAAGGTGAAAGGTTTGACAAATCCTGTAGAAGCCATTTTAAGCTACTTTACAAAAACACTTTGCCCATGAAAGCTTACCTTTTTCACATGTAGCCTTAGGTGTTGAAATTCCAGAGACACCTGCTGCTTAGGGACGAAGAGCTAGGTTGGCCGGTGAACACCCTCCAGCTCTCATCTCAATGAGGCTGAGCCCTGCTATTGCTCAGGTCCTTTGGTTTCCATGAGGATCCTGTGTGTCATTAAAACAAACCCCTTCACTCGAGCTCCCTTGGGTTGGTCTATTATTCCAAATGAAAACTTTTTGGCATGCAAAATTTCCCTGTTCATCACAGGGGTAATGCCCTTACCTGTGGTATGTGTGAGCGGTTTTTTAGTCTTTGAAGTTTTTTATTTTATTTTCACAATGATTCTGCTCTCAAGCTAACTATAGTTTCTACTCACAAGGTTTCCATTTTTCCAATTTAAAATCTTACTCTTCACTGATTACCACAGACTTATTCAAAGCACATAGCTAATGCTATTTGGAACCTACTGTTGTGTTGATTCTCAGGAGCCATCCCTCTCTATATACTAATAGCTCTCTGCAGAGCCTGATACAGCTCAGTCTATGTAACCTGAACAAGAGCCTGTTAAAGATAGCTGGAACGGGCTGTTAATATTCCCCAAGTTTGCCAAACATTTTCTAGTATTTTTGATAAAATTCAGGCTATAAGGAAAAGTAGACCCTACTACTAATTCATATTTTAGACATCTGTCAAAATTCATAGTTGTGTAACATGGTATAGTTTTAAAAAATATTCTTGGGCCAATCAGTCATTTCTAAATTAATAAACCCTAGCTATAGTGTACTGGGGACGTACTATTAGATTGAGCCATTTATAGTCCCTATATGAGTATTTTTGACTTCTAGAAATAGTGCGTATTTTAACCTGATACAGGGAATTGCCCATAGGAGAAATAATTTAGTCAAAAATCAACATTTAAAACTCTGGGTGTTTGCCTTCAATTTCTTGAAGCTATTGAAGCTCATATCTGAATCATCTGTCTGGGACTGTTTTTGCCGATCTCAGTTTCTCTCCTGATGGGAAGACACAGAAGATTTGTATTGATTGTGGCTGTTGTAACAAATTATCACAAACTGGGTAATTTCAAACAATAGACATTCTCTCACAGTTCTGGAATCCAGAAGTTCGAAATCAAGGTGGTAGCAAGGCCATGTTCCTCCAAAAGCTCTAGGGAAAACTCCTTCCTGCTCTCTGGTGGCTTATAGAGGTGACTGCTGACATTCCTTGGCTGGTGGCCACATTGCTTCAGTCTCTACTTCTGTCTTCACATTCTCTCTCTCTCTAATTTCTCTCTACTACCCTATAAGGAGAGTTGTGATTGCATTTAGGCCCTACCCAGATAATGCAAAATAATCTCAAAACCCTTAACTGAATTTCATCAGCAAAGACTGGTTTTCCCCATAAATTAACATTCCCATGTTCTAGGGATTAGGATGTGCTATTTTTTCAGCCAACCACAGGCCTCATTCTTCATCTTCAAGGGTCAAGAAGATGTCAGCACATCTCTCTGGGCCCTTAAGACCTCAGTAAGAAGTTTGTGTGTGCCACTTAACACGTATTTTAAGTCAGCCACCACCCCTCCCCACACTTTTCAAATCTGATGAAAATTTGTCCAGCTATTTCTATGTGCTGTAACAAGTATAAGTAGTAAAGAGGGACAAGAAAAAGAAGGAATAACATTTTATAAAAGTCACTAGTAAAATGGCCCTTGTGTTTTAAACCCTGGGCATGTGCTTATTTCATGAATAAAATGATCTATTTTGAAAGGATTTGGAAAAGTCCTGGCCTTCAGGCAGCTCTAGGAATGAGTCCTGCTTCCCGCCCCTCTCCCCCCAGTTCATTCTGAAGAAACAGCAATTCAAACACAGAACCAAGAAACTTTGACCTTAATCTCCTCAGTCCAAAATCAAAGGAAATCAGAAATAGGCAGAACACCTGCTTCTAGAAGAGCCCAGCACCCATAACTGACACCCTGAGAAGGAGGGGTTCCCTGTGTGGCCTCAGGCAGGCATGGTGGAAGTGATCTTAGGTTAGGAGTGGGCAAGTTTGGTTTCAGGTTCCAATTCCACTTGAAACGGAGTAATTGTTAACGACTTATCTTTTCTGGGTCTCAGCTCACATAAAAAGCAACTCACAAGCAAAGCATTCAATAACATCAACATCTCTCACAGAGCAATATCCTTCCATATGTTTTTCTGGTGCATACATCTGGCATTCCTTCAGGGCTAGAGAGGCATTATAACTGAATAGGCAAATAAGAAAATTTCCATTCCCACCCACTCCCATTTACTTCCTCTGTCAAATGCAATCTCTAATCGAAATGGATTCTTGTGGGGGGTGGGGGTGGGAAGCAACCACAGTCCAGAGAATCTTAATATAAATTTAATTCTGAGGCTGCTGTCAGTAACCACTAAGAACAAAACACCTTTTTCTAAGTAAACAGTGCTAAATGAGAAATCCTCTCCACTTCTCAGAACTGTGTCTTTGCATATCTCCTTCTAGAAAAGAAAAGGCTTCTCTTCTACTAATGAATGATAGCTACTTTGGTATCCGGAAACCAGGGTGGGTCCAGCTTCTCTAAAATGGATGAAGAAGCCACATGACAGGGCCCAGAGGGGGAAATGATTTTGTGCAATATAACAAATTTAAATTCTGCTTTCGCTGCTAAAATAAAAGCAAGAAGAGGAAGAGGTAAAGAAAAAACGAAGGCAAGCAGAAACAGTTTCTTCAGGATTTCAATTCCTTTTGGCCCTCTTGGCTTTGACTTCATTCCCATATTTAGGTCCCTTAAGTGGAAAGAGAATGAAAAGTCCGTGGGACACACTAATATTAGCCACGTAGCATGATTTGTTGAAAAATGAGGAAATGAGAGGGTTAGACGCCATTAGTTATTAAATTCCACTGTTGACAAAAGCTATTCGCCATTCAGTGCCAACCACAGCTGCCTCAAAACAGCTATGTTTCAGCTCAGTCTTGAGGCCCCGGTTCGCGACTTCCGATTGTCCACCGTGTGTAAAGTGGAGCACTCTTTCCTGTAGTGTTCCTGAGAGCTCTGGAACACTCCAGAAGAAAAGGCAGCCAAAAGAGTTGCTCCAAAGCGGGCATTAGTTTTTCTTCCGCTACCTACCCAGATGCTCAGAACAGGAACTGGGCGCAGTTCACGGGGAGACACCATGGACAGCTCTTCGGGCGCCGCCCTTTTGGTGGGGAGTGCGGGCTGTCCCGAGCCCTCCCCGCGCTCGTCAGGCCGCTGGGGGCGGCAGGGGGTGGTCCTGACACCCATCTTGGGCACGTACGGTCCCCGGTCCCCAAAGCTTTTCCCCAGAGCCCCTCCCTGGCGCCCACGGGGAGGGTTGGTAAGCTCTGAAAAGCCCACGCTAGGGGGCCCGGGAGGCCGATCCTCCTCGTCCCCGCCTCCCCAGCGGTCGGACCTGTAGCTGCGGCCTTGCCGACAGGCCCTCTGAGGCGAAGGTCGCTGCCCTGGGAGGCAGCAGGCAGCCTACCATTTCGGACCCGCAGGCGGGCTCGGGGTGGGCGGGGCCTGCCTCCTGACGCCCCGCCTTTTCCCCCGGGGGGCGGGCCTTCCGCCCCCGGCCGCGGCGCAGTGCGGAAGAGATGGGCCTGCTGGATCGGAAGTGACGCTGCCGGCGGCTGTGGCGGCGGCGGCTGCGGGAGAAGGAGGAGGAGGAGCCGGAGGAAGAGGTGAGCAAGCCGGCGGGGGGCGGGGAACGGCCGCGGCCAGACCGACCGGCAGCCGGGCGCGCGGGCGGACGCTTCCTGGGCAGCCTTCCCCGCCGCAGCCTGGGCGGGAACGGTGAGGGGCAACCGCGGGCAGCCCTGTCTCTGGAGGGCGGGCGGGATTGTGAGGAGACTATGGGTCGTGCGGGGCGCTGCGTGGGGCCGGGGGCTGTGGTGACAGCGGCTGTCAGCTTGTCCGCGGGAGAGGAACCTAGTCGGTCTGGGCGCCGGGTCATCGCCTCTGGCGCATAATGGAGGGATTGGGTGGCTGGGCGGCTTCGTCTCCCTGGAAAGGAGTCGCTTTCTCGGGCGGTCGGCCGTCCGGGACCCCCGAGGAGCCCCGGTCGGGTGTGTGTCGTGAGTCTTCCCGGGTGGCCATTCATATTTACGGGCTCCCGCCTGCCGTCCCCCCGGCCGGCGGTGGCCTGCGGCTGGGCGGGAGGCGGCGGTAACCTGTGCCGCTTCCCTTGCCCTTCGCTGCCGCCCCCGGGAGAGCCATTCGTGTCGGATAATCCTTTCCCTCCTCCTGCCCCCTAAGGAGCTTTGAAGCAGCCTCGTTAACCTTCCCTCCCACCTCCTCTCCGTCCCCGGCCAAGGAACGGCTTGAAGTTTCCGAATCTGTTCCCTTTCATCGTAGTGACAAATCCTGAAGCAGGAAGCTGATAAACAACTCCGAACGAAATACGCTCAAAATCTTTCCTTTTTGGTACACATAAAGTAAACGGGAAACTCATCTTAACCAAACCGTTCGTGGACTTAGAGTAATTAAACCTGATGTTGCCTTGCGGTGAGAACTGGTAGCTCTTCCTCTGGCTTTTTGGTAAAATTAAGTGACGGCTTATCTTTTGGAATAAACCATTCTCTCCCTGAGCTCCCTTTTTTCCACCCCACCCCCATCAAAACCTGGCAGGGAGGGACTTCTGGATGCCTTGCAGTCCTTACTGCAGAAGGAAACGTTAGCTTCATTTGCTTTGCTTGGTTTTCACAGGGCTGCCTCTGAAGAAAGGAGAATGGCGTTCAGCAAAGGATTTCGGATCTATCACAAATTGGATCCCCCACCTTTCAGTCTCATAGTGGAAACTAGGCATAAGGAGGAATGTCTCATGTTCGAGTCTGGGGCTGTAGCTGTGCTTTGTAAGTCATCTGTCATAGCCCAAGTGATCGCGTCTCTGTTTTGCTTTGAAACAGTTCAGATTCAAGCATTCTTTAGAGAAGACCCCGACAACCCCTTCACTGTATTTCCTGAAGCAAATTATGTTTTTATTTTCTTTTCATCAAACCTTATTTTAAACTTTCATTTTCTTTTCTGCCCCCTGCTGCAGGTTTCTTCTGGGGGTCTGGGGGAAATTCCAGTTTGGTTACAGATTTTTGCTTTCTTAGGTTCTTTGGCTGTTCCTAAAAGAAAATCTTTCTTTCCAAAGAATTATTGTTACAGTTTATATCACGTCACATAAACCCATAAAGTCTTGCTTGACGTTTTTCTATAATGAACAGGATTTCTTATATCTCAGTTATAGTAATGAACTACAAGAGTACTTATTTATCTGATATTTTTGGAGTATCTTATGGTGAGGCCCTTACAGTTTTAATTAAGAGAATTGTAAACATCTAAAATTTCATGTGACATATATGATTGATTTCATATTATTTAAAAAATTATCTTGGTAATCTAAAGAAAAGGACTGCACCACAAGCAAAATAGTAGATTTAGAATGGTTTAGGTTATTTTCTGGGCAGATGGATGAAGTTAAAAATAAAAATATTAATTTGAATATTAATTTTCTTAATCTAAGATTTTGGCAGGTAACTCCAGCTTGGAGTTATTTGAAATGTGATTGTGTTTTTAAGGGCTTTTTAGTGACAAGTACTTGTTTTTTTGTCATGTTTTTGCTTTGCTAGCGTCAGTTTGGCTACTGGTCATATTTTATAAATTAAAAATAGTGTTTGAAAGACATACTTATAGGGGTGCCTGGGTGGCGCAGTTGGTTAAGCATTCATCTCTTGATTTTGGCTCAGGTTATGGTCTTAGGGTTGTGAGATCAAGCCATGTGTTGGACTCAGCGGTCATTGGGGAGTCGGCTTGAGATTCTCTCTCCCTCTCCCTCTGCCCCTCCCGTTTGTGTGCGGGCTCGTTTTCTCTCTCTCTCTCTCAAATGAATAAACCTTTTTTAAAAAGTCATACTTACAAATATAAGCCCCTAGATATTTTAAACTGTTAATCTTTCTTCAGATTCAGTAAGTGAAGAGCATACGTAAGACCCTAACTTTTGCATACAGAATAGTAACCTGTTAAAATGTTAACCTGATCTTAATATTTTAAAATAGTAAAATTTTATCCTGATTGGGAAAAAGGGTAATGACATAATGAAAAGGCTTGAGCAAAGTGTAATGTATAAGAAATGTATATATGTTTGGTACATATAGTAACATGGTTTGAGCAGAAGAGCTATTTGTGTTCTAAGAAGCAAGTATTAATAAGGTGGGTTATACTTAGTCAGTATGGACTTAATGCAAACTGTTTTTTATATTTAAATAAACTGAAATATATCTTGCTATAATATTAATTTGCATAGTCTGTTTTTTCATACTATAAATATAGTTCTTATACTGATGAATTCTCAATTAAAAATATCTGGGGGGAAATGGTTTGGTTTAGTTGTGAAATAGTTTTTAGCTGCTTGCGTTTTTTTTCGTGATATTACCCGATTTTCTAATTTGTCTAAATTTTAAATGTTTCTTCAGTTGTGGTTACTGGTAATAATAGGGGATCACATGCATACATAGTATGCATTACCCATAGTTATTAGAATCATTGCTGTATTTTACTCTCAGTTAGGAAATCTAAGGATAAGCATACTTCCAAACCTCCAACAGCTCTCTTTTATGCCAAATAATGGTTAAAAAAGCAAACTCCCTAAACCATCCATTTTGGCATTAACATTTATTTTAAAGAAAAAATATGAAAAATACTGTCTTAACATTTATTGATTGTATTTATTTTCATTAGATTTAGACACATAAGCAATTCTTTCAGGAAAAAAAAGTTGAATATCTAAAAGCACAAATGGATATATATAATTTTTTGGATATGTTGTTAGCTTTCCTAAACCTTTACAGTAATAACTTAAAATATTAATACTAAGAGCTAACAGACTTTTTATAAATCCTTGACTTATAAAATTAATTTGACATTTATTTGGGAGCAATACCAACGTGCATATTGTGCTATAGAGTGTTCATTTTTAAAATCTCACATTTCTTAAATGCCTGTTGTATTCAGGGAGCTGTGTTTGGAAGATACTGAGGTATTCTTTTTTTCTTCAACAATCCCAGCTCCTTGAATCTTAAGACATTCTGCTTATTAATCTGCAAGAAGAATCATCTCAAATCATGTTTGATATTAAACCAAAGTGTGACCCCATTTTTCAGTCAGATTAAATTTTTAAGTCCTCAACCTGTCCATCAAGGTCTTCCCTAACTTGGCCCCACCCTGTTTGTCCAGTGTGGATATTGGTCTCCTTTAAGGAGACTCTTGTGTTTCCTCAGTCCTTTCCCAAAGTACCATGCTTTTTCTCTCCTTCATCATAAGATGTTATACCCTCTTCTTTCATGACTACTAGAATGCTTTTCTCTCTCCAATCCAGGCCTGTCATTCTCGCTCGAGTCTTCTTCCTTTCTGAGAATCTGCCCCACCCACCAACTCCATCTCACTCTTGTCTCTTCTTTTTCTTCATTTGTCTGGAATGCAGTCTGTATCACAGGATAAACCCATTTTATTTGCTGGTTTTTGGTTCTCTACATGGTTATGTGCATATGTTCTTTTTGACAGTAGATGGTAAAAATGACCCTTGCAGGACTCAGTCATGCACTGAAAGTTTATGATTTCTTTATTTTTTAATGTTTTTTTATTACATTATGTTCGTCACCATACAGTACATCCCTGGTTTCTGATCTAAAGTTCGATGATTCATTAGTTGCGTGTAACACCCAGTGCACCATGCAATACGTGCCCTCCTTACTACCCATCACCAGCCTATCCCATTCCCCCACCCCCCTCCCCTCTGAAGCCCTCAGTTTGTTTCTCAGAGTCCATAGTCTCTCATGCTTCATTCCCCCTTCTGATTACGCCCCCCCCTTTCTTTATCCCTTTCTTCCCCTACCGATCTTTCTAGTTCTTATGTTCCATAGATGAGAGAAATCTCTACAGGCCCCAGTTGTCCCGGCTTTAAGGTTTAAAAAATCAGACGTCTTAGGCAGTACGTATTATTAAGGATTGATAATCACTTAATTTTCTTGGCTTATGCTGAAAGTGCCATGAGATACCAACATGAAACCTTATATTTTGTGTTATTAGCACATATCAAAAAATAAGGTACAAGTGAAAACACAGTAAAAACAATTTCAGATCATGGATCTTTGTAGAGCCTGAGTGTCTACTAATCTAGCCTCAGAAATCTGTGTATTTTGCTAGGCTTCTAAACTTAAATCAGTCATGATACAATGACTTAATCAATTAGTGAACCAGTGGTTTTCAGTGTTGGATGCACATCGTAATCACTGGGTGGGGGTTTATAAATATTGCTGCCTGGGCTCCGGCTCCCTAGAGATTCTGATGTAAGCAGGTTGGGATGATCATTCTGTGCATAATTTATATCAGCCTTTCTAGGATAGGTTATGGGATAACTTTCTTAGCTTGCAAATTTTATCCAAAGTAACCATGTTTCCAGAATTTTAATGCTATTATTGACTATTATTGGGCTAATAACTAGTTTCTTGAAACCTTCAGCCTGAACCAAATGCTAATGATCCCGTAGCACTTTTGATATAGTGCTTTCGGGTAATGTGGAACTTCTGTGTCTGGGCGCTGTACTCTTTGAGGAAAAGACCCATATCTTAGTAATCTTTGTATTTCTAGTGCTTAGTACAGTGTTTTACTCACATTTAGGGAATAAATGGCTAAATTAGTGCCATGGGTGGGGATTAACCTAAACTAGCTTACAAAGTAGACAAAATATAGTATTCCGTGTTTCAAAGTACAGTACCTTTTTCTATAAAATTTATTTTTTTATCTTTTAAAGAATTGCTATTTGACTGAATTGCCGATATAAAAGGGATAAAAATGATCAGTCCAGAAAACTGTTTAATTAAACTGAACTTTGATGTCTGTGGAGCAGTGGTTCGGTGTAGCAAGTGGATTCTCTGTAACTAGTATACTGTGTCTGCAGTGTAAGGAGCAAGTGTGCTGGTCAGCAAGTTACAACACCACAGGTTTTTTCTTGGAAACTAATAGGAAATTAAAAAAGATGTCTACCCGTTGTGTGTCAGGTTCGGTTTTCGTTGTCTTTCTGTAGTTACACACAAAGACGACGACAAGGAAAGGACCAGTAGCCAGTCTGACCGATACATGCATTAAACTCACAAGCTGTCCCATTATTTTTCAACCCATCTCATGCTTCAGCAGAGGTAAATGATTTACTTCATAATTGTATCCTAAGTAGAAAGTGAAGGGAAGAGAAGGTCAACACATGGGAAATGAAGGATGATTCTAAAAACAGAAGTTACGGATCACCTGTTTAAAAGATAGGTTGGAAGGTGCTGATACAAATTCCTAACTCTTAAGAGCTTTTGCTCTTTTCAGTATATGCTAGTATGGAATTAATTGCTTCCATCTGTCTAGTGGTAAGATTATTTTCAGGGTTTCCAACTCAGTCAGGACTCAAATCATCTACTTACTAGACAGCAAGGCCATATCACTATACTCTGGACCTGGTTTTACCCCAGGTTGTCCCTCTGAGTGTCTTCATTTACCCGATTTTTTCTTTAGGGAAATATGAGCCATAAAACTATAGGATGACATTCTGGAGATCTTTGTCACAGAATGTGGATTACACTGACTTTCTATGAAACTTCATACTGTAAAGGAGTAATAAAAATGAAATAATAGCTGCCATTTCCTGGAAGCTTCCTCTACTAGTCACAACATTAAGCCAGAAGTTCCTAAACTTTATTGTTTCATGGCGTCTCATTAAGTTTTTCATAGCACCCCTAGGCCATGGTTCCATTTATTAAATAATTAGGTGTAAACGTTAAATATGTCCGTCTTAAAACTCTAGCAGCTATTTGAAAAAATAAGGAAGTAAATGGGAAATAATTTATTTCCTTCATAAGTTATTTACTAATGGGATATGTATGAACCTGTTGAGCATTGAATAGCTTTTCACACCTTAGAATCAGACTGGACAGCTCCACCCTCATTTCCTGTTCCACATTAATTTTGGAGTGGTACTTGCTTTTTATCACAGCAAGTACCAAAAACCCAGCTTTACAAAGATGATATCATCAAAGGAATGTACTGCAGTCTGATGTGAAAACTCTGAACTACCTGAAGCTAATAGTTTGGGCATTGCAACATCTGTTGAGTATCTCTGTGTTTCTTGAAATAATAATCTCCTGCAGCTCTTTGGGAGTTTGTTGAAGTGTCCTGGACACTTCATCCACATAGACTTCCTTTATTTCATTTAATTCTGTGGGTTGTGCTTTCATCTCATTTCTCAGATGTGCAAACTGAGGCTGGGAGAGATAAAGTAATTGCTCTAATGACTTAATCTTACCATTTTATTTTTTACTTTAATGATTATTTGTGTTGCTGTGAGGGTGGTGGTTATTACTTTGGGGGTCAGGGAATGAAGAGCAAAAACAAGGGAATGCCAGTAGAAGACTTTAAAGTTAAGAGTGAAACTGGTAGCATTTTCTAATGAGGGACGTATTAAACTTTATTGTTTTTGGCTACAAACTATTAATATATTAGAGAGGGAACATGATTTGATTAAGAGTTAGGTCATTAAAAACATAAAGTTGCTTTGCTGAGCCAAGTTAAATGTCAGGTTCTAAAATTTTGGATAACAAGTGTAGTAGGTGGTGATGACAAGCAATGTGTATAGTTTTTTTGTTTTTTGTTTTTTAATTGCCAAATGGTGGCAGTCAGCATGATTGCCCTTTAGATAAGTTGCAGTATCCTGTCTCTTTTTAAGAAAAAAATTCAAGTTGAGGGAAGAAGTGACTTTTTATAGTTGACTTTTTCTGCACAGAATGATGAAATTTAAACTTGTTACATATTACTTTGTGTTAGGGTTGCAAAAATTCATTTTCTTTTTGTAAGTAATTTTTGGAATGTTCTGTCTGATAGAAGAGAAAGTAAACAGCAACTTAAATATCTATGCTTAAAAAAAAATAATTAACCTAACTTTTCACTCCTGGGCCAGGTAGCAGGATTAGCTTGTTAATGTAGGGCCAAACTAGTAGTTCCTAAGTGCTTTCCTTTCTCTACCACTTAACTTTGCTATGAGAAAATAAAAGGTGAAGCACAGTGTATCTCTTATTGAACAATAAAACCCCATTATGTGACTTTATTATATAATTTCAGGTCTACCAGATGTTGTAACTTGTGTTATAAAATATAACTAGTACAAGGCTATAACAGGATTTTTTGCTTCCGACCATGATGGTATATTAGGAACCCTCTCACTGCACGTAACAACAAGGAAACAAGTCAAATAAAGAAACAATTTTCAGACATTGAACAATAGGTGGCATGAGACACTGATCCTTGAGGGAAGGGAAACAAAGGAGTGAGCCTTAGGGTTGCCCTAGCTGATCACTCTGCTGATTACCTCGAGTGCTTCTGGGCTGCAGGGAGATGCCCCCAAAGAAAGCCTGGCAATCTCCCTGAGTTGAGGAGACAGAGTAGGGAATCTGTGGAAGCCAATGCAATGAGAATTCTCAGGACTAGTACCAAAGAGGAGGCAGCTTCACAGAGGGTTTCAGAGATGTGCTGAGAGTTTCTTGTGAGATTTCAGCCGAGTACTGATCACTGCTGGTGTGCAAAGAAACTACCAAATGCAGGGAAAGAACCACCAAAAGGGAACAGGAAGAAAAATTCCTGGACCTCCCTCCAGGGCTGGGAATAGTTAAGTTGTCAGCAGCCAGAATGGAGAAATATTATAGTACTCCGGGAATTGGGTTGAATACTCAAAAGGATGTATTGCTTTAGCAGTGGGGCAGAGTAGCCCTAGATTAAAGGCTTCTGTGGTCCTATCTGACAAAGCTTAAAAGCAAGACCCAAAGGGATCAGACTGTTTCCAAATAACCTAATTTCTGAAAGACTTCACTATATCCTAGAACAAAGTTTAAGAATACAGGAAATACAAAATATATAACCATATATCCAGCATTCAACTCTGTAGCAAATTCGCAATGTCTGGCATTCAATTAAAAATTGCCATACATGCAAAGAATCAGGAAAACACACCCCATAATGAGGAGAAAAGTCAATCTGTAGAAACAGATGTTAAAATTAATAGTCAAGGAGGTGGTCTTGGGTGGCTCAGTCAGTTAAGCATCCGACTCTTGATTTCAGCTCAGGTCATGATCTTGGGGTCATGAGATTGAGCCCCACATTGGGCTCTGCCCTGAATGTGGAATCTGCTTAAAATTCTCATTCCCTCTCCCTCTGCCCCTCCCACCAGCTCACATGCACGTTCTCTTTCAAAAAAACATTAATAAACAAGGACATTATAACAGCTGTTGTAAATATACTCCATATGTCCAAGAAGTAGAGGAAAGAATAAACATGTTAAGGAGAGACATGGGGGCCCCTGGGTGACTCGGTTGGGCATCTACCTTCTGCTCGGGTGGTGATCTCGGGGTCCTGGGATCGAGCCCCGTGTCAGGCTCTCTGCTGAGCAGGGAGTCTGGTTTCCCTCTCCCTCTTCCTCTGTGTTCTTTCTCTAATAATAAATAAACAAATAAATACATAAATAAATACAATAAATCTTAAATAAAATCTTAAAGAGATAGGAAAAATGTGAAAGACCTAAATCAAATGGAAATAAAAATAACTTATCTGAAATGAAAAAAAAAAACACTAATAGGGATTAATAGATTAGACACTGCATAATAAATGATTGGTGAATTTGAAGACATAATAATAGAAACTACTCAAAATGAAACACAGAAGACTAAAATCAATAAACAGAGCCATCAGTGGGCTGGGAAACAACTTCATATGGCCAAATATATATGTGTAATTGGAATCCTAGAAGGAGGGGGTTGAAGTAAAAAAATATTTGAAGAAATAACAGCTGACACTTTTCCAAATTTGATGGAAACTATAAATCCACAGATCCAAGAAGCTAAATGAACCCCAAGCAGAAGAAACATGAAGCAAACTACACCAAACTGCATTATCAAATTGCTTAAAACCAGTGATTTGGAGAGAAATCTTAAAAACAGAATGAATCTTATAATTAAGTAAATTCCTAGCTAACTGTACATTAGTGCTCATTAGTGGTCTGTCCTTGGTCAACATTGGATCTATGTCTTTGGCTTATCTTGTTGAATGATTTCATCATTCTGTTGGAGAATGGATGGAAAGTATAGTTACCAGATTTGTAGATGTTGCAAAGTTGTGTGGGACTGATGCAGAGCTGGGTAGAATAATTACTTGTTTTGGCTGACACAATTGAAATCCAGCTTTTTCCAGCTGAGAGAATGGATTGGAACCTACAAAAGGAACATGCACGTCCTCTTGTGCTGGATCAAATTGAGTTTTGTGTGCTTTCCTGATTCAACTGCTGTGGCTGTAGAGATATCATAGGCAATTGGGATTGGGCCGATGACTAGCAAAATAAGGTAGAAATTACTATCATTGTCTGGGTTTCCATGATACCCCAACCTGTATGATGACTACACAGTATGGAAAGGTTGGAATAGATACTGGGTTGATAATCACATCGATCTCTGCATTCCCTCAAACCTGCTCTTCCTTCAGTCTTCCTTATCTTAGTGAATTGCAGTCCATCCACCTTGTTGTTTAAACCAGAAGTTAAGACTCATCCTCTACACCTCCTTCTCTCCAGCTTCAGATATACACTCTATTATCATGTCCAGTGTACTAAACCTTCTAATTTCATTGAGAATCCATGCAATTCACTGTTTTAGCTGGTTCTACCACTGTCTAGCCACTGTAGTCCCTTTCATGGACCATTACTATAGCCTCCTTAACTGTTCTTCCTGTTTCCACTCCCCTTACCCACTCTCTGGTCTTTTTAAAAACACAATTTAGATCATACTATTTCCCTGATTAAGACCCTATCATGGTTGACCACTGAACTTGAAATCCAACCACTTTAAAATGATCTACATTAAATCATTGAGTCCCTGCCTCCCTCTTCCGTCTTAAGACTATTTTGCCTCCTAGTTTTCTGTGTTCCAAACACTTTGGCCTTCTAGTTCTGAATGTACCAAATTATTTCTGATCTCAGAGCCTTCACATATGCTGTTTCTTCTGCTCAGTATTTATTTTAAAAAATTTATTCATGCATGTAGAAAAATACATAAATCATAAATGTAGAATGCGGTGAATTATTAGATTGAACATATCCATGTTACCACTGCCAGGTTGAGAAATAAACGTTATTACTAGCTCTCCAGAAGATTCCCTCACATTCCTCCCTGATTATTCTACCATGATGTGCAGAGATAATCACTGCCAGACTTCTTACATCATAGATTAGTTTTATCTGGTTTTTAACTTAACATAGATGAAATCATTTCATATATTCTATTGGGTCTAGCTTCTTTCTCTCAATGTTCTATATGGGAGATCATCCATGTTGTAGCAGGTGGCAGTAGGTCTCATTGTTATGTAGTATTCCATTGTATGAATATTCCAGTATTCTGTTGACATTTCTAATTCTTTCTGTTATAAATGACAGTAGTTAGGAACATTCTTATACATGTCTTTTGGTGCATGTATGTACACATTTCTGTTGGATATATTTTTAGGAATGGAATTGCTGGGTCATAGAGTATTTGTATGTTGCCTGGAATGTTTTTACCTCCACTCTTCATTTAGCTAACTTCCTGTTTATTCTTCAGGTTTCAACTTAAAGGTCACCTTTGCAGGCAGGCCTATCCTAACCATTGCTCTCCCCTCATAGTTTTACTATCATTTTGATTTTGCATTTGCATAGTTATATAATGACTGTCTTCCTAGTAGAAGGTATTAGGGCACTGACTTTTTTTATTCATAGAACTTTGCCAGGGTCCTGGTACATAGTAAGCATTCAGTAAATACTTGTTACATGAATGAGTGAAAGGTTATTATTATTTTGAAATGTTGCCAAGATTGGGACTTGCAGTTTATACAGAACATTAATTTGGATAGTTTAATGTCTTTCAGCTGGAATTTTAATTGTTTAATTATACAAAGAGAACCTTTTCCATTTAAAATAATTTTTCTTTTTATGTAGGATAAAATGAGGAAAGTGGCTTTACTGCCAGGTAGTTAGGTGATCTTGGATGAATCACTTAAACTCTTAGTTTTTTTCTTTTGAAAATGAATAGCTTGTTTTGCACAATCTCTAGGATCCTCTGGCTAGAGGCTCTCTCATACTACACCAAAGTGCTACCTGTATGCAAATAAGCTGACCACAAACTGCAGTGCATGCAACCACAGGCAAATTGTGATTCTAGGAAGAGCATACTAATTTGTAAGAATGTTTTCACATTCTTAATGACTTTCTTTAGTTTGGTCTTCTGTATCAGCTGGAGAAAGACAGTTTGCTGCCCATCTGGAAGGTTTGAGCCACAGCAGAATGTTGACATTGGGAAGCAGGACCTTCATTAGGTAGCTTAATTGTTTAGTTTGAATTATTATTATTAGGATTTTATTTATTTATTTCAGAGAGAGAGGGAGAAAGTACAAGCAAGGGAGAGGGAGAAGCAGGCTCCCAGGGAGCCTGATGTGGGACGGATCCCAGGGTCCTGAGCTGAAGGCAGCTGCTTAACTGACTGAGCCACCCAGGGGCACCTGTTTAGTTTGAATTATTGTAATTATCAGAAGTTAGAGAAATTTACATTTAAACGTAATCCTCAATACCATTTAAGTTTAAAACAAATGACTTTGTAATTATCTGGTGATCTTAGGTAGTAAGTTAATTTTGTTTCTTTCTGTTCAGATGGTAGAGTTAGCAGTGCAAGTCTAATCACCAGTTATTCTGTTTAATAAGCCTCTGTTTTAGAATCACAATCATGAAAACCAAGAAGTAGGTATAGGATTATGTTTTCATATGACTTTGTAGAGATGATCTTATGCCTCATTATTTGCCTGAAATTCTAATTTGAGAAGAGAAAGTGTGATACCAATAATGCTGAATAATGCCAGTTACATCATATGATATAGTGCTATAAAAGCAAGTCACTTCAGCAAAGAGGGTGCTGAGTAACATGCTGGAAGACAATTAGTATATTAAATTTTGATAAAGACCAATTGGTATATTTATACTCTTGAGTGTTTTCTGTAGTCTGTAAACAGATCATCTCTACAGCTTCTATTTTCATTACTTTCCTCTTGCTTCAGTAGGAAACGTAGGTTAGGTCTACTTTCAGTGATGAATTTATTCAGTTAAAAAAACTTTGAAAGCAGCACAGAGCTAAAATACTTGAGTGAGTTAAGTCATCTGAATTAAGGTGTTGGATGTCACTACCTCATGGCTTAGTGTAGCTTTCAGTATTTCTCAACCTCTTCTGCGATGAGCCAGGGCCAGTTTGTTATTCTCCAAGGCTGTTTTCAACAGAGGAGGACACTAAAGCTAAGTTATTTAGGATGAATGTAAGGAAAACATTTATGACAGGGTACAGCAATATTTACTGTCCCTGGGGTTTCCTTTCTGGAATCGCAGAGTCTTCCTTCCCAATTTATTATGTATTTATCATTTGATGATTATATGATGGCCTTAGAGTGGGCTATGGGGTCATTCTTTTTCTTTTTTTTTTTAAGATTTTATTTATTTGGGAGAGCGAGAGAGAGCGTGCATGCTCACGCATGTGCACGCAAGTAGGGGGAGGGGCAGAGGGCGAAGGAGAGAAAATCTCAAGCAGACTCCACACTGAGCACAGAGTCCTACACGGGGCTCGATCCCACAACCCTGAGATTGTGACCTGAGCTGAAATCAAGAGTCGGATGCTTAACCGCCACCCCGGCACACTCTATGGGGTCATTCTAAAGGCAGTAGGACTTACTGCTTCCTTTCAAGTTATGAAAGTCCCGATGTCCATTAACCTTTTGACTAGTATACCTCTGGTCTAGGGTAATTGAAGGAAAGTACCTCTCAGATTACTTAGAATTCCAGTAGCCTCTGCTTTCACTGTCCAGAGTTATCTTGTCTTCTCTTCTTTCTGAACTTACCCAGCATGCCACAGAATGTTGTCAGAATAAATTTTTTTTATCATTTGATTTTGGGAAATAGCAAATGTTCATCAAAGAAGAGAGAGTAGTGTCATTGACTCCATGTATCTGTCACCCAGCCTCAATGATTATCAACTCATGGATACTTGTGTTTATCTACATCCGTATCCACTAGTTCCCCCTCCCCATTTATTTTAAAGTAAATTCCAGATATCATGTAATTTCATCCATAAATATTTTTATAAGAATAAATGTTTATTGCACATATTTTATTTTGCTTTAAATTCTGTTCTGTGACCTTATTCATATTCACATATTCATTAGGATTAGAATCAGAGGACCTTCAGATTATCAGTTCTACGGGTGTGTGCTATGTTTAAAAATGTAATTATAGCTTTATGCTTAAGATAGCTGTATGTACTCAGGAACTGCATGTTTGCATTAGATGGAAAATTAAGAAAAAATTGAAGGCACAAGTGAATGGTAGCATTGGGTGTGATAAGAGAAGAGGTTTTCTTTTTAAAATAAGCCCTTGAGGAAGTTAGGTACTCTTGATCCCTGAGGTGTTAACAGCAGTAACTCTGGGAGCTGGGCTCTGCCTTACTTATGTTGAACAGGTGAGCCAAAGAGGTGCAGGCCTCCTTACCTGAACTGAGCTGCTAAAGGTCTGGGTGGTGGTTAGAAATCAGTAACTGGTAAAAAAAGAAAAGTCCGTTTATCCTAGCATCTTGTTTACTTAACAACATCAACATGAACAGGAGAAAAAAAAAATACAGAGCAGGCTGTTCCCCTCATTGAAAGCCCAGTAGATACCTTGAAAGACAGCCCCGGCAAGGAGTAACCTGAACTTCCGTATCACCATATCCCCTGAACTCTCATGTCCTCTCATTCTTTCACTCTGTTTTCCTCGGGGCTCTCCATACATCCTACTATTGTGTAAACTCCATTAGTTTAAGCCCTGGTTAGAAATCATTTAACAAGGCCTGTCTTCCCCATCCCCACCTTCCCACTCCCACCCTCACACCACCAGAGGTGTCCACCGTAGATAGCATCACATTTGAAAATTTCCAGACATCACTGTGAGGAGTTGTTAAGCTTCAGAGCATTCAGATGCTACTGGTGGTAAGATGAAGTGTTTATCTTTTAATATATTATTTTAAAACTCACAAAACCTTCCCTTTTGTGCTACAACCTCTCAAATGTTTTTTGTCTATTAGATAAATACTTAATAGTCTCGGTGTTCAGCATCTCTGGTTAGGTTGGTATTGTGTTGAGATAAAAAGAAATGAGGGGCGCCTGGGTGGGTCAGTCAGTTAAGTGTCCAACTCTTGATTTTGGCTCAGGTCATGGTCTCAGGGTTGTGAGATGGAGCCCTATATCGGGCTCCGCCCTCAGTGGGGGGTCTGCTTGAGATTCTGTCTCTCCTTTTCCCTTTCCCTCTGCTCCTCCCCACCCCCACTTGTGTGCACACATGCACGTATGTGCTCGCTCTCTCTCAAATAAATAAATAAATCTTTAAAAAGGAAAAGAAATGAGAAAATTTCTGTTGCTATTCGTATACAAGTGAATGAGGTATAAAATAATGAGAAGAAAGATTTACTTCCAGCACAATCAGGGAAAACTTCAGGAAGGAAGAGGCATTTTAGTTAGGTATTGAAGGATGGGTAATATTTGGAAACACAAAGATGACTATAAACGGTGTTCCAGATGGAAAGAACACTGTGAACAAAGGGAGAGGGAAAACAACGTGGAGCACACAGAAGGAGCCACTCGTTATTCATTTTTTGTTCATTTTGACTGCATTGTAGGATGCAAGGGGTAGGTATTAGGGAAAAGGAAAGATGGGGATGAGTGAGTGAACGATCTGTACGTTCTGTGTTTTATCTAAAGGTTATACACATTTTTTTAAAGTAGTATGGTTTTTTTTTAATTTTAAATAATCTCTATATAGTAGTAGATTCCCAGATGATTTTCTAGAATTAAAAATTACTGGAGAAATAGGACAATAATTTAATTAAGTCTCTCCCTCTTACGTCATGTATTTCTCTTTATTTCATGGAGTTTCATAAAATAAGAGAATCGTTTCTCCATTAAAAAATGTATGGGGGGATAACGTACTATAAGAGTTTATCTTAGTGCTATGTAGAGATAAAAGCTTCTTAATTTAGGAATATGAATGTGTATTTTTAAATTTTATTTTTGATGGTTACATTTAGTTTTTAAAAAAATTTGGAAACAGTGTCAAAGTTACAGAAAGGCTGAAGTTCAGTACAAAGAACTTTTCTCTGAATTATTTGAGAATAAGTTGCTGACCTGATGTCCCATCACCCACAAATACTGTTACTTATTTCCTACAAAGATTTGCTCCTTCATAACTACAATATAACCATAAAAAAGTTAACATTGTACATCTGTCTAATCCTTAGACTCCATTCAAGTTCACCAGTTGTCCCAATGACTCATAATAGCAGAAAGATTCAGTTCAGATTTGTCATTTTATTAGTTGTCATGCCTCTTTATTCCCTTTAAAACTGGAAAAGTTCTTCAGTCTTTGATGTTCATGACTTCACAACTTCTGAAGATGAAGGCCAGTTGTTTCGGAGAGTGTACCTCACTGTGGGTTTGTCTCATGGCTCCTCGTGCACAGGTTGAGGTTATATACCTCGGCAGGAATATTACAGTAGTGGTGCTGTGTCCTCTCCCTTGTATCCTGTCAAGGGGCACACTACTTTGACTTGTCCCATTACTGTTGGTGTTCACTCTGATTATTTGGTTAAGGTGGTCTCTGGCAGACTCCTTTTTCTCCTATAAGAAGAAGTGTTTTGAGGGCAGGTACTTCGAGAACATGTAAGCATCCACATTACTCATCACCCTTCCGGTTATGGGCTTCTTCGGTGGACTGTAATCTGTTCCTATTATAATTTGTTTTGATGCTCAGATTGTTCCAGATTTCTCTAGTAGAAGCCCCTTGAAGCTGGCTTCTGTGTTTTTGTGACGTGGCTCCATTTTTCTTTGAGTACTCCCTTTCTGGCACAAGAATATGTTTCAGGCTCATCTTGTCCCTGCTCTTGCCCTGGAATCAGCCATTTCTCCAAGGAGTTCTTAACATTGGAGAAGGGTATTAGAAAGCAAGATCTGGGTGCTAGGTGTGGCCATTGCTATTGGAGTACTGCTGATCTCAGGCCCTGTTGGTGGATAGAGCTAAGGAGAATATGTTAATTATGTGTGAATATGTATATATGGTTATACACACCCACTTATATCCATGTCTTCCATTCTGTCTATCTAGAAAACTGTGAGTTCACATTGGTAACTCCAATTTCAATCAACGCTGCAGTCCCCATTCTAATTTTCTCTCTTTCCATATTTGCATTCTCATTCTCTGACAGTGAGGAATCTGGTTCCCATTATTCTGATCCTACCCCTCTATGATCAACCACTCTCTCGTTGCCACTGCAGCCTCCTCTATTGTATGGGTGCCCTCCTCTGCCCACAGGGGCTCCAACACCTTGCCCTGGGCTTCCTTCCAGTGCACCCTGCCCTCCCTACCCTGCCCAAGCTTCAACCTATCATACCAGGCCACTCCCAACATCCCTAGGTGGACACCACCCTCCTCATCCTACTCAGACTTCTCTTATCTCAGGCTGACCCTTTCCCCAAGTGGATGCCCTCTCTCCCTGCGTCTGGCTTCAAATCCATGCACAGGGCCATTGTTTTCACTCTGCCTGGTGTCTGACAGCCTCCAAAAGACCTCCCTCAATTCCACCCCAAACCTGTAAAGCATATATGGAAGAATGGGAAAACATCTACAGTCCTTTACATAAAAAATGTTTAGGAAGAAAACACTGTTTTCTCTTAGGAAATTGAAAGTGTCGAATTAAAATTGCATATGGCCATGAAATTTCATTCACAAATTCATTGAACATAAAATCTTTGAACTCCTGAGCGCCAGGCACTGAGCTAGGCCACTGGGGATAGAACAGTGAACTAGGCAAAGTCCCTTCCCTCCTGAAGCTGTATTCTCTGACTCAGGCTGTTGAAGCTTAGACAAGTTAGTAACAAATTGATAACCTTTCTAAGCCTATTTCCTCATGTCAGATGGAAATAGTTGTAATTTTGCCCATGGGATTGTTGTGAAAATTGAATAATGTGTGTTAGTTACTGTCATAATCATCACAGAAACAATCTATAGATACCTCAGCTGAAACATCATTCATCACTCTAAAACTTATTTTAAAATTTCATTCAATAGTTTGAGGAGAAAGCAAAAAATTCCTTGGAAGTAAAATGATATCTACTCCTCAAATTATTTTTCCTTTCCTTTAGCATACTTTTATCTAAGAATAGGCCCTTTAGTTGAAATTGTTTGCTCGTGTGTATGTGTGTGTGTGTGTGTGTTTCCTGAGTCTTAGAATATAATATATAAGTGTAAATAAGCAGCATGACCTTTATTGTCATGTTTGAATCAGATGACAGTTTCATAGATGGGTGTTTCATAGATGGGCCTGAGAGATAGGACTTATTCATATATTTGAACACAGTTAATGAAAAGACAATTATTATATATTATCAGAAGAGAGACCATTTTGTTGCATGGTAATTTAAGTTATAAAATGACTTTTTTTTTGTTTTTAAGGGAAGGTGATGGCTTAATATTAAAAATACATTTTCTTTTTAATCTTACTGGCTGCTGGTATTTGAACCTAAATAATGATTGCTGCTGAAACTGATACATCTAGTAATATCTATATTACCATATTAGCAATTGTATTTAAATACATAAAACATGTAACCTCTAAAACTCTAATAATTTGCGCTGGAAGCCATGACTTTCGTCATCAGAGATATAACAAGTCTCTAACGTTTGCTTTAATGTACACGTGGTACTCTTAATGAGGCAGTATTTCAGGACAGGCAATCCTGATTTACTTTACAAAATATAATTAAAATTAATGTTGTGACATTTTATATTTGTGTCGCTTGTCATTTAATGTTAGGAGTAACTGTTATTTAAGCATATGGTGTAATAAGAAGAAGAACTCTAAGAATGCAGAATAAAATACAAAACCCTATAATTTTAATGGCATGAGCTAATTGAGTGATTAATTGAGTAATAAGCTTTAGCCTGTTCTGCCAGCTAGCGGAGCACAACGTATTCCAAAGCAGAAGTGGGTTAACTAGGAAGAAGGCTTATGAGTAGATGGTCTGAAAAGAGGTGAAGCAGGCAGGGAAGATGAGATGGTCTGTAGAACCCTGGAGAAGAGCTCGGGTGGGGGTGGGGGTAGGAAAAGTTCTCTAATACAAAGTACTAAAGAGTATTAAGCAAACCAGTATGCTGAGAAGATAGCCCTTTTGTTGGCCATAAAGACTGACAGGAAGTGGGAAGGCTGTAAGGATCTAATAATACGCTTTTTTTTTTTTCTAAGATTCTCTGTATTTATTAGAGAGCACAAGCTGGGGGGGGAGGGGCAGAGGGAGAGGGAAAAGCAGACTCCCCACTGATCAGGAAGCTCAGTGGGGCAGGGCTTGATCCCAGGACCCTGAGATCCTGACCTGAGCCAAAGGCAGACGCTTAGCCTACTGAGCCACCCAGGGATCCCATAACATGCTTTTCTCATGTGGAACATATACTATTGCCAAAATATACTGTAATTCTATATAGTAGATGAAGGAGGAAAGGAGAAAGGGGACGGGGGCAAGAGATTAGGGTAAATAAGGAGTGAACTACTCAGCTAGGAGGTGAATTGGGGGGTGTGGGATGGAGAGTGGAAAGGGAGAACAGTAGAGAAGAAAAGAAACAGAAGAGAAAGGACAGAATGAGAAAGAGCATCATACCTTTCTGGATTTGTAGACTTTAGAATTATTTGGAATTGTCCATTGAGATACTAGCTGTGGCTTATATTTCTTTGGAGTTTTTTGGGTCAAATTTTTAACAAGTGTATTTGCTAAGAATTAAAAAGAGTTTTCCTTTAAAGTTTCAGGATTGTTTTTGTTTTTCAATAAAGCAACCACAACAGCCTGACCTAGGAATATGATTCTGTGGGTTATATTCATCAACAAGATAACATTAACTTTATAGCGGAAGAAATGAAATTGAGACAAAGGCCAAACTGAAGATTTCCTTTCCTACGCTAAACTCTGTTGTCAAGTGTTGCCATTGGCTTTTATCATTTCAACATTTGTCATCTTCTCTCTTACAAGCACTATTCTAAATATCAGGGATAAAAAGATGCATAGGACAATGTTCCTGCCTTCAAGGATCAGGCTGGTTAATGGGAAAGACAAGTGATGGGTCTATATAAAATGTGTTGGCAACATGAAGAGGGAGCTCTGTGAAAGAACTGTGCCTGAGAGGTAAAGAAAGGTTTCTAGAAAGTGACCTTGTGCGATGTTTATATAAGGTGAAGGTTAGGTGGAGCCTTGCAGGCAGAAGGCTAGATTGTCGTGCAAAGGTGCAGGGGTGTAAAGACCGTGTTTGGGCAGTTAGGGGCAGTTTAATGTGATGAGAGTATAGAACGCAGAGGGTGGGAGAGAGAAGGGAGTAATGAAAAATGAAGCAGAAAGAGGAGGTTGAGTCCAGATTCTGAAAGATTGCTGGTAAAGGAGTTGGATGTTGTCCACTAGGGGTATGATAACCCAGGGTAGTGCTGGTAGTAGACGTGGGCAAACAGATAAGTGGGACAGAGAAGAACATTCAAAAACAACCTCCAGGGACGCCTGGGTGGCGCAGCCGTTAAGCGTCTGCCTTCGGCTCAGGGCGTGATCCTGGCGTTAGGGGATCGAGCCCCACATCAGGCTCCTCTGCTATGAGCCTGCTTCTTCCTCTCCCACTCCCCCTGCTTGTGTTCCCTCTCTCACTGGCTGTCTCTATCTCTGTCAAATAAATAAATAAAATCTTAAAAAAAAAAAAAAAACAACCTCCAAACATTATTATGAGTATTATTCAGGGCAGTTCTTCAGATCATTGGGAAAGGCTGGATTAATTCATCAATGGTGCTGGAGCAATTTGTTGACTCTCTGAGAAGGACAATTAAGTTACTAGTTGAGAAAATATTTTATGGGATACATTTATGTTAATGTCAGATTTAGGGGTGTCTGGGTGGCTCAGTTGGTTGAGCATCCTACTCTTGATCTCAGCTCAGGTCTTGATCTCCGGTTGTGAATTCAAGCCCTGTGTTAGGTTCCAAACTGGGTGTGGAGCCTACTTAAAAAAAAAAAAAAGGAGAAGAAGAAAGAATATCAGATTTAGATTTAGGAGCTTTTGTTTGAGACTCTGGCTTTATAGCTAAATAAAATCTGATATTTAAGGCCGTTTTTCTTATGCTGAAAAAAATTTTTTTGTAGCATCTGCGGAAAAAGAGGCAATCAAGGGGACATACTCCAAAGTACTGGATGCATATGGACTCTTAGGTGTTTTACGATTAAATCTTGGTAAGTTCATTGTTCCGTATAATTAGTCTTTTCATTTCGATTTTTTTAATTCTAAGGATTTGAGAGAGAGACTGCGTATCTATCATTTCATACTCCATATTTGAGCTAAAAGCATGGTAACATCTTTTAAACCCTAATTATGCTCATCTTGGGAAAGTGTTGGTTGAAAAGCCAGGCTACATACTCAGGCTCTTGTGATATTAAGTTCCAGAGTCATTGTCCTATTTAAAACATTTTAAGATTGGTATCAGTTGTCAAAAGAGGAAATGAGGGTATTGCCCTGTTTTTTTTTTTTTTTTTTTTTGGTTCCATTTGTTTGTTTGTTTCAGTGCTTTAGGAAAAGAGCCACACTCCTTGCTCTGGTTTATAGTGGAAAGGACATCTGCTTTGTATTTAAAAGGTCTCAGATTCAGTCTGTCTCTGCCACTTAATGTCACTATGGGCTGCAGAGAAACCTTTGTGATTACCAGTTTGTCTGTAACAGCGTGGCCCAAGGCCTGGTACCAGTCCGTGATTCATTTTGTTACTGGTCAGTAATGAGATGATGAGCTCGCACCATCATGCAGACCAACACATGGCTGCCATCGTTGATAAAGTCTTACTATGAAAAAAAAAGGCAGCTAAACTAAACAGTGAATTTAGTGAGGTAATTGATTTCCATTCTGGAACAAGCACCTTTCTCACTGTGACAGTTCACGGGCCATACTTTGAGGAGGACTGGTGTGTAAAGTGGAGATTTGTCATTTGTTATGAATCTATCACATGTAAAGCACTGCGCCTAGGTGCTTAACCAGGACTGTCTCAGGGAACCCTCACAGGCCAGTGAGGTTTATTTTCATCCTGGTTTATGAAGGAGCATATCTGAGGTTGGTTATGTTAACACACTGAAGTTGGTCTACATAATGAGTGGTGGAGCCAAGATTCAGGGCCGTGTCTGCCTGTTCGGAGCCCATTGTCAAAGTACACCACCGCTGAATTTGGCCTTCATGCTAATTTCATAGGATTTTTGTCAAAGTTAGTGAAAAATCTCTATGAAAGTTTTTGTAAACCAAATTGCTTTGTAAATTGTTAGCAGGGGCTTTCTGTTCATGTGTCAGCAGCGGCAGCTCACGTTTATATTTTTCCTTTTTTTTTCAACTGTGCTATTTACAAAGAACTCCCACATTTATTGTCTTATCTGAATTTCCTGACAATCATAAAAGAAAGCTGGGGAAGATAACACACATATTTTTTTTTACTTGATATCCTCAGATTGAGTAGAGGAATGATTTCATCAATATGAGATATTCTGGTAATGCTTAAATGCTTCATTATACTAAATGTGCTTAAGCAAGGATTTTTTTTTCAACTTTTGCCAAAAATCCAATTGTAAATATAAACATGTCCATGTCAGTTTAAAATAACCATGCTGTCAGATTTAAAAAGTTGGAGACATGACAAGAAAGTTGGAAGAAACTTTGAATAATTTGAAAAATATTGGGACTTTTCATCCAATTAATTCTTTGGTTTTTGCAGGTGATACCATGTTACATTATCTGGTCCTGGTCACCGGATGTATGTCTGTTGGAAAAATTCAAGAATCTGAAGTTTTCCGAGTTACTTCTACTGAATTTATATCACTACGAATTGATTCTTCAGATGAGGATCGCATTTCAGAAGTGCGAAAAGTTTTGAATTCAGGGAACTTTTATTTTGCATGGTCTGCATCTGGAATCAGTTTAGATCTGAGTCTTAATGCACATCGTAGCATGCAAGAACACACAACTGATAATAGATTTTTCTGGTGAGTTTGTGTACGTTTTTTTCCTTTTGTAATCATGTGCTTGCCGTGCAATAGTTTGATATGGGGCATAGCATGTTCATCGGTTATTTGCAGAGAGAACAGGGATGGGCATTGCTGATAGAGCACACCACTGTCCTGCTCCAGAATCCTCAGCAGAGCATAGTAGGCATCCAGGGTCAGCTTATTGAAGTGCTCATGTGACACGAAACCCATTTGCTCTCCTTGATCTAGACTGACCTTTCATTTCTGAAATATAAGATACTTATTTTAAAATTAAGAATTAATATATAAAGGATTTGACTATTCATAAATTACATGTAATAGTTGTTGTTAGATTCCCAAAGTCCAAAAAAAAAAAAAAAGTAAAATAAAATTAAGAATGAATTAGTTGTAATCAAATTGCGTTACTCGTATTTACTGTTCTTAGTTTTGAGATCTTGTCTCTGGCAGCACTGCTTTTCTAAGACCACATTGCCTTATTATTTTTAATTTAAAGGTTATAGGTGGATAATCCTGATTCAAGAGCAATAGACTATGAAGAAGTGTCATACTAGGGTAAAGTTTAGTACTATAATAAAGTAAGACTTAAGTAGGTAACTAATATATTTCATGATCATGCATAAATGTGCTATACTGTAAGTATGCACGAAGGGTAAGTGTATGTGACTATAAATAGTACTGCTTTATTGGAGCTGACCAGATTTCTAGTATAGTGCTTCTCTTGTCCACAGCCGGCATTGCTGTTGACTTTTTTCCTTCACGTCATGTAGCAATTATATTTCTTTATGTTTCCATGTTATAAGGCCAAAGTTCAGGACTCCCTGCTCTTGGGTATCCCTTAGTAGGTCAGATTCAAGGTGTTCCTCCTGTATATATTTTTCCCTCCCCCTTGCACCATCTACCTATGGTCCTTGAGTAGCACATTCGGTCCGACCCATCTGCCCTGGGTGTCAGAGGGCTCAAAATCAACAACAGTTAGGATAAGAAACTAATTTTAGAGGAAACTTTGTAGCTAACACAGAAGTTTTTTGGCCCAGCAGAGTAGCATGGAGGAGAAACAAGGGCAGAATGAAAAAAGACTCCAGTGCACTGTAGTCAGAGACTTGGAGCCTCACAAAGCAGGAGACGATGGAGGGGTGGGGAAGGAAGGGTTAACAGGGCAGATGAGTGGGCATAGAGTCCCGGCTGCTCATGTCAGCCCCACACTTTTTCTGATGGAAGAGACATCGAAATCCCTGAAAATTTGAGGTGGTACAGCTGGACCAGGCAGCTGACCTTACTTTCTTTTCTCCCCCATCCTGGTCATTCTTAGCCCAAATTCCTTAGATTAAGGGATAAACGTTTTCCTGCCATAATTAGAAGTTTAAGCAGGTGCAGATGCATTGGCTCAATGATCAGCAAGTAAACACATTTGCTACGTTTATCCAGTAGGATTTATTTATTTATTTATTTCAACTAAGGGTGGAGGTGGCAACAAGTTTAGGTATCATTGAGGGAGTTTATCTAATAGGAGACAGGTTGAACAAAAGGAGACTAAAACACCAAAAATGAGTTTCGGTATTTTTATACTTTGTACAATTTTGCTAGGGATTGGCCTTCTTGAGCTTCACTTTTGCATAGAAAAATGAAAGCTTTATGAATTTACTATGCATACTCTTGTAGCTTAGTAGAAATATTTTCCAGGATACAGCCAAGTAAGTTTTGTTGCCAGTCACAAACACCTATCACAAAAACCCAAGTCATTTTATTCCATTGGGGATTTGAAGCTGCTGCCAGTTGAGAGTTGTTTATAAATTTAAATAGAATTAAAACAGCAACACATTGACAGCACAGAAAAATGAAAACTGATGGCAGAGGGAGAAACTCTATCTGAACAAATGCATAGGATCCCACTTGTATCTAAATGGGGACAAGTAGGTTGCTTATACCTCTGCCATGACATGGGACTCACTGTGGTGTCTGGACATACAGGGTCACAGCCAGTTTGAATTTTGCCGCTGATCAACGTAGGTAATAGTAGAGTATGGAAGCTCAAGTCGTATTTTGAAAATACATAATGGCCATAGGATTCAGTGGTAGTCCAGTAGTAATCTCACCATTCATTTGCATTACGCTTTCTTGCTGGATGATTTATCAGAACTGCTCGCCACCACCATCTGTTTTATCTCTACTGCAGCCTATACCCTGTGGAGAAGGGCTGGGCAGCTGCTGGTCTAGCAGTAGTGCTGTGTATTAATGACTAAGACAGCAAGATAGTGCAGAGTACTTAAGAAAAAATTTCTGCCTAAAACAGAAGAGTTTGAAACCTCAAAGAACCAAGCTTCAGTATTATAGAAAATTCACTTTTATAACACTTTGTTATCTGAAAAGACCAGCCAGAAAGTTTTTCTGCACAGTGTATTTTCCTTGGTGATCAGTTGGTTGGGAGATCCCACATGCTTTCTTTGGAGTACTAAGGTTCCAGTCAAGAGCCCAGAAGAGGCAGTCAGCGGGATGAGAAGGTGGCCAACCCAGCAGGACTCCAGCCCCTATCCTTGCTTTAGCCATAGTGACTCTGCTGTGATGTGTTTCCTAATCATTGGGCTTCTGTGTGTTTATTTGAGTAAAACTTTTTGCTCCAGAAAAGTTTGGAAACCAGGTCCCCTCTGTTACCTAGAATGCTAAACTATTTGGAATAATGGAAAACTCTAGACATGTATTAATATGGTAGCTACTAGTTCAATTGGCTTTTTAAGTTAAAATCAATTAAAATAGAGCCTTATTAAAGTGGAGCGTTAAGAGTAGAGCTTTATAAAGTGGGGTGGGGATATGTGTATGAAATCCTTTTTTTGGGGATAAGGTTATGTATATACATTATATAAAAAGATGGCAGAATGGGGCACAGATACTAAAAACATAAAAGATATGCTTCTTTTCTATAGACCATAGGTCATATGCCAAAGGATTGAATTTAATAGCCTTCTCTTCTGATTCCTAGCATAGTAAATGTAAATGAATTGACTTATTTGTAGGGCCTTTTAATTGAATAGCGTTAAATAAATGTTTCAGGAACACTGTTTTAAAACTTATGCTATGTTATCTGGTACTCAGTAAGCTAATGAGTTATTTTTTTTCTGTTAGGAATCAGTCTTTGCACTTGCATCTCAAGCACTATGGTGTGAATTGTGATGACTGGTTATTACGCCTCATGTGTGGGGGAGTAGAAATCAGAACAATTTATGCTGCTCATAAGCAGGCAAAGGCTTGCCTCATTTCCAGACTCAGCTGTGAACGAGCTGGGACAAGGTTTAATGTCCGGGGAACAAATGATGACGGTCACGTCGCTAATTTTGTAGAAACAGAACAGGTATATAGTGTTTTATATTGCTTAATTCATGTATTAGATGAGAGACCCAGAAAATAATAGAGCCACAGATTTCAATTTGATTCAGAGCTCCTTTTCACATCTGTAATGTCATTTTGTGGTTGTTCTTGGCTACTTACTGGCCTTAAGGAAGGCTTTCCTGAAACAAACTTATTTATAAACAAACTTAGGTATGGCTCTTCAAATGAATAACAAGATTTTTACTAATTAGCATGATGTTGTCAATGCTATACATTTTGGTATTGAATTTAAAAATTTTCAATTGTAGAGCTAGACAACTTAATAAAAGTGTTTTTGTTTTCTGAAATTAAATCAAACCCAGCTCTTAAAGGTAGATATATATGCCATCTAAAATTAACTTATGGCATTTGCAGTCAGAGAAAGACAAATACCATATGATTTCATGCATATGCGGAATTTAAGAAACAAAATGAACAAAGAAAAAGGCGAGACAAAGAAGAGACTTTTAAATGCAGAGAACAAACAGATGGTTACCAGAGGGGAGGTGGATGGGGGAAATAGATAAAGGGGATGAAATAGATAAAGGGAATTAAGAGTACACTTATCTTGATGAGCACTGAGAAATGTATAGAATTGTTGAATCATTATATTGTACAACTGGAACTAATTACCACTGTATGTTAATTATACTTGAATTAAAAAAAATTTATGACATTTTGGCTCTGATGCTATAGAATTGAAATTCAGGCTATATTCCCAGCTCAGTTCAGTTCTTCAAATTAGTTTTTGAAAAGCATTTTAAAAACTAGAGAAAATATTAAATATAAGGTATGTGTGTAAAATATTGAGATTCAGAAGGCATTCCTTTTTAAAAGTTGTGATTCGTATGCTTATGTTTTTACTATTTTTTTGATTAATATACAGAAAAACTGTTACTAATTAAAAGAAAGTCAAACTTATTTAGTCGCCTCTTCTGGATATTTTGTTAAGACAATTATATGTGAGAGACTGGTTCATAAGATAAAACTAGCAGGCAACAGATGCTAGCAAATTTGTCTTTGTCATGTAGAGGTAATAACTTTGCGGAAATATTTTATATGTGATTTTTCTCTGTAGGTTGTGTACTTAGATGACTCTGTTTCTTCTTTCATACAAATCCGGGGATCTGTTCCATTGTTCTGGGAGCAACCAGGGTTGCAGGTATCTGTGTAACATTGTTTTGTCTTGTGTTTTCTCTTGAATATTTTCCACATTTTCTAAACTTTGAGGATAGTTCATTAGTTCATTGGATAGTGCTGTTACTCAGTTTAGTAATATTAGCTAGATTCACAAATGATGGTCTAAATACAAGAGTTCGTGGAATTGTCTTAGATATTTTTCATTTAATGTTCTTTCAAATGTCCATAGAAATTCAACTACCGTATTTAATATTAAAATTTTGATATTTCCATAGCACTTGATATTCATTGTTTCATATTTACTATCTCAGTATCTTAATATATAACAGTATCTTAATATATGACTTCTACGTAAGTCTTTAGGTGGAAGAATGTAGTAGTTAAAAAAAAAAAAGGCAGGGGATGGCTCCTGAAACCAGACTTTTCAGTTTGGATCCTTACTCTGCCACTACTGGCTATGTGACCTTGGGCAATTGCTTATCTGTAAAAGGAGAATAATAATATTAGTAGTTCCTGTTCATAGGGTTGTAAAGATAAAATAAAAAGTACTAAGACCAATGCCTGGTACCCACGGGCAGCTCTGTGTAAAGGCTAGCTTTTGTTGTTATCAATAATACATCTGCTGCTAGAATTTTACTTTATAATTTGTAGTGATTTTACTATGTTTATCTTTAATATGTTCTCTGGCTTGCTTTCTGATTTTTTTTAACTTTGTTGATATAAACATCTAATCTTTAAAATAATAGATTTTTTTCATGTAAGTTCATAATATTAGATTGCCTGTAATAGCGTGATTTTGCATTTTATTTTTATTCAAAAATCTTTAGTCCCTAAAGTATACGTTACTTTCATTTTAGACTTCTTGTATGTATTGTCTAGTAAGTTTCATGCCTTAACCTATAATACTGAGAATATGGACAGAATAAAATCTTGCCTCCTTTTAGTTCCCAGCTGCATCTCTTAGTTTAGGACGCCTGTTGTGAGGAAAGATTGCAGACCACTTGAACCTTTGCAATTCTGCAATTTATGTAAGACAGGCCAAGAATTAACAAGGATTAAAAGCAGTTACAATTCCTGAGTTCTTATCAAGAATTTTGACTTATGCAAGTTTTCTCTTTAGCACGCAGGGGTAACAAGTAGATATATCTCTCCCCAAGTCTCTTTTGGAAGAGAATCCCAACCCTAGTCCACTTCTTTGTGATCCAGAGAAGGGTGTTTGGAATGTTTGCTAAGAACATTCCTAAAGCCTTGTTTTGATGCAAGGTGAATGCTTTTGCTTTAGAAACAGGGGAGTGTAAGAAATGGTAATAACCTATTTATGGGCCCTCTGTTAGCTGCTCTCTATGATATTTTATTAGAAGTTCAGAATTACAGTGTTTGATTATTCAATATAGTTAGATCGTAAGTATTAACCTTGAGGGATCCTCCTTGGGTGAGGCCACCCTCCTCCCTCCTGCTGTGTTCTGTGGCTGGCCCACGTAGTCTGTCTCGCCAATGTCATATTGTTTAAGGGCTGAAAACTATGGATTTTAAAATCATGCATTTCTTAATAAAGACATTGAGACAGTCCAATAATTCTGCTAAATTTTCATGGAGCTGGCCTATTGTTGTCATTGGTTAAGGATTGACTAAGTGGTTCTCAATTATTTAGCTTAGTAGTTTTTAAAGTCCGCTTTTCTTTGAACAGGAATGGATTAGTTTCATAAGGATCTTTTACAGGAAAACATTTTCCCCATCATTCTTAGAATAGGTAATAGAGGAATGAAAATATTTCATCAATTTTTAAAAACTGAAAAATATTCATTTTTAAAAATACAAAATACCAAGTCCGTAAATTAATTTCCCCTTAGAAGACAAAGAAGGGCTTTTGACAGGGGGTGGTTGAAATTGATTGTTAGGTATCCTATGTATTCTCAGGACTGGAATTGATTTTAGAGTTCCTTGACGCTAGTGTTACATAGCGAGATGTCCCACTTCAGAAGGCACAGACAGAGAATCCTTAGTTGTCCCTTCACTTGCCTCTTATCCTCCACAGTTAATTTCTCTGAGGTTTTTTTAATTGTAAGATTTTGAAGGAATCCTCTGAGGGGATTTTAAAAGACAGATTCATGGCCTCAACTTCACATCAGCTGAAATAGAATCTCTTGGAATGGGACCAGAAATCTGTATTTTTAACCAAGTCCCCTACCATTCACATTTGAGAACTTCTGTGTACCTGATGCTATTCTATTGACCTCGAAGCATCTCCAACCCCATCTGCTCCTACAGCCAGTCCTGAGCCAGCAAAGGTAGCTCTGTGACACTTAGCCCAGTGTTCTCCTAGGCGCTGGGACTCTGCCTTGCTTTCACTTCCCACTCCTGTTATCCCAGTTAGGGTCTTCCTCATTTCTTCTTGCCTGGAAGACTCACAGTTTTCTAACCAGTCGCCTCCCAGCTCTCTGGCAGTTCTTCCCGCTTTTGAAATACTATGCTCATCAGATCTATGAGGCGCCCTTTTCTTCACGATCTGCTTTCTTCTGCCTATCCAACTTCATGCCTTGCTGTCTTCTAACAAGTATCCTCTGCTCCCCAAATTAATGTTTGCCCTCCTTCAGTATAGCCCACTCAGATCTCCTTGAATGGATTCAGTCCCTCCTCCACACTGATCTCTTCATTAAATACTGAAGTTCCTCCAATGTGTATTACTCTATACTGGGTGTATAGCGTTGTATACTATGCGAGATTCAGACTATAGTGATGCTTCAGAGAACGCTTACCATCTGTTTGGGGAGTCAGGCCTTTTACAGAAAAGGTAAATGTCAATATGAATTAATTTAAGGACTTACTAGGAGTTGTCATAAGGTGCTACACAGGTAAGGATGATACTTTAAGTGGTGGCAACTCATTCATTTTACTTATGACTTCCTTTCTCAGAAATTATTTTTTTAACATTTACAATTTATACTATTACTCTGACATTATGTTACAGCTTATATTAACCTTAAAAGATGGTAAGCATCATCAGATCTATGACTAGTATAATGCTGCACACTCAATTTTTGGTCGCATTAAAGTTTTAGAAATATGTAAACATGAAGCAATTGTATTGATGGAAAATGATGTTCCATACCACCCTATTAAATTATTGTTAAAAGATATCTTTGGTACAACTTTTTAAAAAATTGGATAAATTTATGGTTATTTAAAGCCTTAAAACTTTCTAGAGTACTACATTGATTGAATTTAATATAAGAGCTCTTTTATTATAGAATTCTGTTTTAGGCAGTTGTCCTAAAACCTCATTGAGTAAAAAAAACAGTGTAGTTTAACCAATATGTTAACTATAAGAGTTATGCTGTATAGCTAGTTGTGTGTCGAAGACCAAGGTGATGGGGAACAACCACAGCCATTGCTTGAAAAACAGAACTTGTATTTTTTTACCTTCTTGACAGTTGGCAGTACTACTTAAAATAAATATTAATCGGTAGAAAAATGCTAAGTCTTGGACTTTTATAGAGTTATAGGCAATTACCTGAGAGTACTCCAAAGAAAAAGTATCAACTTCTGGTGAGTTTTCTTCAGTCTAAAATGCTTAATGTCCTGGGGTACACCTCTTTCAAATTTTAAAATTTTATAAAGACTATTAAGCACCATAAAATAAAATTGAATATAGGTGTGACATTAGGCAAATCAATTTCTTATTGAAAAGAAAAAACATTAAAGAGAAAATAACTGATTATCAGGAGAGTTACTAGATTGTCTCGCTTATCAGGAGAGAAGGATGTTTGATGAATGGATAATACCGTTAATTCAATTTTTGAATTGGATGAGCATGTTAGAGCTTTGCTTTTTTTTTTTTTTTAATTCATCAAACTGCATGATTGATTTGGTAGCCGTCTTCCCATGCCTCTTTAAAGTCACTTTGTTCAAATTGGGGAGAATGAATTCTGGGGAACTTTGATCCCAGAGCCTTAGAGGGAAATGTTTAAAAGTGAAGTTCAGGGAGATAATCTGGTGTCACTTTTATATTTCTTCTTGGCATCTCTTATAGCTTTCTTAATTTTGTGTCATCTTTCTGCTCCTCTCCTATGTGAGAAAAGAAAACAGAAAGGCAGATATTTTCCATCTTGTTTAATTCTCTTAACCCATATTGTCTGATTCTGTGTGTGTGACTATGAGACTGACTTGGAAAAGCCTGTTTTTCCAGGAAGGGTGTTTTTAATTTGTTGGATCTTTGGATGAAGAAGTGGATAGGGCATTTAGCATAACAAAGAAAAATATGTAGACATTGCCCTTGTAGGCAGCTTGGAAGAGTAGGAATTTAGTTCAGGAGACCTAAATTCTCATGTGAATCGTTTTTTTGGAATTAGTTCTGTTGACCTAAGAGGACAAGTTATTTCACTTGTCTGCATTTCAGTTTTTTTATTACCAGATGGTAGCAATATGTTAACTTACATAGGGCATGTAGTTTGAGCTAAAACAAGGTAATGTTTGAAGGAAATTTAAAATTATCTTAAAAATATCTTTCATAAGTAAAAATTCTTGTTAGTTTACTAATGTTTCATAACGTCTAGTTTTTTTTATGAGGTCATGTTTTTAAAAATAAAGGGAAAGGAAACCCCTTGAACTTGTTTTTTTTTAAACAATAATATGAATGAAAATCAATTATTCGATGTACTATTGTGTGTTCAACAAATGAATTACTACATATTGTAAACAATGATATTTCTTTTGTCTACATGTTGGCTTTTGGTATGATTAAATGTGTTTCTCTTGTTATAGGTGGGATCTCATCGTGTTCGGATGTCAAGGGGATTTGAAGCCAATGCCCCTGCTTTTGACAGGTGAGACTGATTATTTTTATATAATGCTATAAATTTTGATATTGTTAAGCAACAAAACTAGTTATTATATTTTACTGATTCATTTCAGCTTGTTTTGGCTCTAAGTAAGATTTCTGCTAACTCCTAATTTAACCAGAAGAAAGTGATACCCAGTATTATGACTTCTGGGGGTAGTAGCACTAGGTTGTGGGTCTTGATCTCTTGGCCTCAAAACCACATCTTTGAATTTGCCGTCTAATAGGGTAGCCACTAGCCACATGTAGCTACTGAGTACTTGAAATATGACTAGTCCAAATTGAAATGTACCGTAAGTGTAAAATACACACTGGATTTCAAAGACTTAGTGCACAGCAACCTTGACTTGGTCACAGCAGCTTCTTGCTAGACATGTCTCCAAAAGCAAGGGAAGCAAAAGCAAAATGAACTCTATTGGCACTTCATCAGAATAAAAAGCTTTTGCACAGCAAAGGAAACAGTCAACAAAACTAAAAGGCAACCTATGGAATGGGAGAAGATATTTGTAAATGATATATCAGATAAAGATCTAGTATCCAAAATCTGTAAAGAACTTATCAAACTCAACACCTGAAAAACAAAAAATCCAGTTAAGAAATGGGCAGAAGACACGAACAGACATTTCTCCAAAAAAGACATATAAATGGCTAACAGACACATGAAAAAATGCTCAACATCACTCATTATCAGGGACATACGAATCAAAACCACAGTGAGGGGCGCCTGGGTGGCTCAGTCGTTAAGCATCTGCCTTCGGCTCAGGGCGTGATCCCGGAGTTCTGGGATCGAGCCCCACGTCAGGCTCTTCCGCTGGGAGCCTGCTTCTTCCTCTCCCACTCTGCCTGCTTGTGTTCCCTCTCTCGGTGGCTGTCTCTCTCTCTCAAATAAATAAATAAAATCTTAAAAAAAAAAAAGGAAACTTAAAAAAAAAAACAAAAACAAAACCACAATGAGATACCACGTCCCACCAGTCAGAATGGCTAAAATGAACAACTCAGGAAACAGCAGGTGTTGGTGAGGATGCAGAGAAAGGGGAACCCTCTTACATTGTTGGTGGGAATGCAAACTGGTGCAGCCACTCTGGAAAACAGTATGGAAGTTTCTCAAAAAGTTAAAAATAGAACTACCCTATGACCAGCAATTGACTACTAGGTATTTATCCAAAGGATGCAAACATAGTGATTCGAAGGGGGCACATGCACCCCAATGTTTATAGCAGCATTGTCCACAATAGCCAAACTATGGAAAGAGCCCAGAAGTCCATCGAAAGATGAATGGATAAAGAGGTGGTATATATACAGTGGGATATTAACCATCAGAAAGAATGAAACCTCGCCATTTGCAATGACGTGGGTAGAACTAAAGTGTAGGGGCGCCTGGGTGGCTCAGTTGTTAAGCGTCTGCCTTTGGCTCAGGGCATGATCCCAGCATTCTGGGATCGAGCCCCACATCAGACTCCTCTGCTGGGAGCCTGCTTCTTCCTCTCCCACTCCCCCTGCTTGTGTTCCCTCTCTCGCTGGCTGTCTCTCGCTGTCAAATAAATAAATAAAATCTTAAAAAAAAAAAAAAAAGAACTGAAGTGTATTATGCTAAGCAAAATAAGTCAGTCAGAGAAAGACAAATACCATATGATTTCAGTCATATGTGGAATTTAAGGAATAAAACTGATAAACATAGGGGAAGGGAAGAAAAAATAAGATGAAAACAGAGAGGGAGGCAAACCATAAGAGATTCTTAACTCTAGGAAATAAACTGAGGGTTCCTGGAGGGGAGGTGAGTGGGGAGATAGGGTATTGGGTGATGTGCATTAAGAAGGGCACTTGAGGGGCGCCTGGGTGGCGCAGTCGTTAAGCGTCTGCCTTCGGCTCAGGGCGTGATCCCGGCGTTCTAGGATCGAGCCCCACGTCAGGCTCCTCCGCTATGAGGCTGCTTCTTCCTCTCCCACTCCCCCTGCCTGTGTTCCCTCTCTCGCTGGCTGTCTCTGTCTCTGTCGAATAAATAAATAAAATCTTTAAAAAAAAAAAAAAAAGGCACTTGATATAATGAGCACTGGGTGTTGTAAGTAACTGATGAATCACTAAATTCTACCCCTGAAACTAATAATACACTATATGTTAACTAAATTGAATTTAAATAAAAAATTTAAAAAAGACATAGTGCAAACAAAATGCAAAATATTTTATTAATGTTTGTTTTATATTACATGTTGAAATTATATTTTAGCTGTATTGGGTTAAATAATATATATAAATTAATTTCATTGTTTATTTTTGCTTTTCTTAATGTACCTTCTAGAAATTTTAAAATTATGTCTGTGTCTCATGTTATATTTCCTTGGGACGGCATTGCTCTATAGCCCCTGGAATAGTTAGAAGCTGGGGAGAAAAAAATACTCCTATTTGGGACCTATTTTTCATAAGACTAGAACTGTTAAGGAGGTCCTGAATACCCATGGGGTATGTGATGTCCTCACGTATATGGTGCAGCCCTCTGCCGTAGCTGCCATCCCAAGCTGGATAGCTTGTGTTCTCGGTGCTTATGTGGCACGAGCCACACAGAGGGGAGAGGGGCTGGATGGGTCCAGCAGCTCCAGCACAAGTGAGAGTCTCAGCATTGATGAGTCAGAGAGGAAATGGGTATTATCTGAATTTTCATAAATTCAGAGTTTTGAGAGGAATGAATTAGTGGAATGAATTTGTATCCAGTATTGCCAGTTCTAGGAGTTTAGAAAACAGTCTTGTAGGTTCTATTTAATGGATTTGTTTGTTGGAAAAAAAATTTAGCTTATCACTTGACATATGCTTGTTTCTTTTTTTTTTCTTTAATAGGCATTTTAGAACACTTAAGAATTTATATGGTAAACAAATAATAGTAAATTTGCTTGGATCTAAGGAAGGTGAACATATGCTTAGTAAGGCTTTCCAGGTAGGCATGATCATTTTTTCTTTTGTTCTGGACCATGGACATGTAGAATGATATAAAAAAATAATATAATACGCTAAAGAAATTATTTCCTAGAAAAAGGTTGGGTACTTGTTGGAACCATTAACTCTTTGGGCTACTAAGAAACAGTTTCACATAATGTTGTTGAAATTGGGATTATAGAAAGCTTTCAAAGCAATTGATGCTGTTTTCTGAAATGTACTTAATTTAGACTGTGAAGAAGCAGAAGAATATCCTCCCCTCTGAAAAATGTTCATCTGTCACTGGTAAAAAGATAACAGGCAGTTTCCTCCTTCATCTGTTCATTGCCTTGCCTATTTCCTAGAAACCACAGTCACTGTTTTAAACCTAGGAGATGGTGAATGATGCATTGGTATATATGCAAGGCTATACCTTCTTGTATTGATGAGTGAAAACTTGAGGATTTCAAGTAAAAAAGAACCCAAAGATTGTCCAACTTTTAAAGAAAAAGTATTTTTCATAAACGCTCACTGAATAAATAATGAATTAACATAAATGATGGTGTTCCTTACGATTATAAGCTAAAACCAAAATAAAAAATGGTTAGAGAACATTTTCTGAAGTTTAATTTCAAGAAGTCTGGAAGTAACTTAATTACTTGACTATTTTGTTTTTAAGCTTGTGAAATAAATATTGTTAATAAACAGATTATACTTTAGAGAATGACTTTTAAAACATTTGAATGAAAGTATTAAAAAGTGAATTTTCCAGTCTTTGGTAGGTTTTGTCTTAAATCAGTTACTTTATTTTGAGATTCTATAACAGATACAGGTATTTGTAAAAAATGAAGTGCTGCTGCTTAGAAATAATTTTTAATTTTCTGAATCAGATGAGAATATTATTTAAGTTCTCTGATGTTAATTATGTCACCTAATCTCTTGGGGACCATATGTGAGGTTTTACAAAAAAGATGTTATTAGATACCAGCAAGTAATTTTCCATTTTACTGCCACCATCAGTGCAAGCCTTGTGTGAGATCAGTGAGATTTCAAGGGACCATGCTGAGGTTTAAATTTAAAATGTAAGGTTCCATTTTAACATTACTTGATAAGGTCATATTTACTTAACATTTAGATGAGTATTTGCCTTTTTACTTTCAGAGTCATTTGAAAGCTTCTGAACATGCTGCTGATATCCAGATGGTGAATTTTGACTATCATCAAATGGTTAAAGGAGGAAAGGCAGAAAAACTACATAGTGTTCTTAAACCTCAAGTCCAGAAGTTTGTAGATTATGGATTTTTTTATTTCAATGGAAGTGAAGTTCAAAGGTTTGTCTGCTCTGTTTCTCTTTTCTTTGAGTTGGAACTTTGCTATATTGTAAAAATTATTCTTAACATTGAACTTTCAAATTTCCTTTCCTTACACCAAAGTTTATCATAAAATAAAATATCTTTATTATACTTGATTTTATTTTATTTTTTTAAATTTTATTTATTTATTTGACAGAGAGAGAGACAGCCAGCAAGAGAGGGAGCACAGGCAGGGGGAGTGGGAGAGGAAGAAGCAGGCTGCCAGCGGAGGAGCCTGATGCGGGGCTCGATCCCAGAAAGCTGGGATCACTCCCTGAGCCAAAGGCAGACACTTAATGACTGAGCCACCCAGGCGCCCCTATTATACTTGATTTTAGGCTTGTTTTTCTTTCTTTAGAATTGAACAAGTAATAGTAACAATAGCTTATATTATTGGGCACATGTTATGAGCCAAGCAGTGTACGTAGTCTTTACATGTACTTGTAACAACAGTTGAAGAGATAGATTCTATTATTATTTCCATTAACATTTGAGGAGATTGAGGCATAGGCTATAATTTGCCCCAAATCACAAAGCTAAAAAGTGTTAGAACTAGGATTTATCTGGCTCCAGACCTCATGCTGTTATCTGTGAAGCTATTTCACTTCTCTCTTAAAACTTATATTTTAATATACTTGACCTTAGTAAGGACTATTAAATGTAAATAGAAGTAAATGACATTGCTTATTATCTGCTTTAGTATAATGTAAATCTTCTGTTTTTGATTATGAAATAGAGGAGGAAAGTAAGTTTTGAAAAAATTAAGGCCAGAGTATAGGATGAGGTAAACTTTAGTGAACAAAGCTGAAACTTCTGGTTTTTTCAATTTGTGCAATATTTAGTATCAATGCCATAGAAATTTGTATGGGTCAGTAGAGATAACATCGTGGGTTTTTTAAATTTCTCCCATAAATATTTGATTATCTTTTATGTGCCAAGAGCTATGGGGTCATAAATCTGAATGCATATTTCACTCTTGACTACTGGCCTAATTAAAAATAAGTGGGTGTAGATAAATAGATATGTGATAAAGAGTATATGACAGAATGTTAACACTTGTAGAATCTCGATGGTGGCTATGTGGATGTTTGCTGTAAAATTCTTTCATCTTTTTTTGTGCTTGAAAATTGTAGTAATAAAAAGCTGGGGGTAAAAAGTGGGTACTATATTTTAATTACCTTAATTGTTCTCATTTTGTTTTAGCTTCGTTATTTGTGTTTCAAGCTAGCTGTTAAACTTCACTGAATTTCTTGCAGGTGCCAGAGTGGTACAGTTCGAACAAATTGCTTGGATTGTCTTGATAGAACAAATAGTGTGCAGGCGTTCCTTGGCTTAGAGGTAAAAAAAGAAGTTGAAATGTATATATGTGACTTATATCAAATGTCTCTTCCAATGTTTTTGTAAGATTTATGTTTCCCATTAGTTACTTTTTGTAAAATGAAATTATGCTTCATTAAAGGCATTTCTTCTCTTATGGGTTTTTCCTCCCCAAAAATTCCTTTTCATTTAAATGTTCCCTTTACCTGTTCCAAATACTCTCTTTAGATAGCTGATATTTCCCTGTATTGTTCCTTAACTTTCCCTTTAAAAACTGCTGTTTATACTATTCCAGCAGTTACTTCTTTTGTCTTTTGGAAGAGAAAAAATTATATATATATATATATACATATATATATATATATATGTATATAATGTGTATATATATATACATATATAATATAATATTATATAATATATAATTATATATAATATATACACACACACATATATACACACACCCACATACACACACACACACACACGTAATGTATATATATTGGCCTTTGTTTTTTGTATGGTTTCTTCAGAATTGGGAAGGATCTTTTTTCACATCTGTAGGATTATATTTTTGACAGTCTGTAACCCAGTACAATTTATATGGTATTTTCAAATCAGTAGCTACAAAAAACAGGATCGGTGAAAATGCCATTGTTAGTGACAATGAGAATGAATGAGATTAAGTTTCTGTAACAAAGTCTTGGTTTAAAAGCTTTTTTCTTTACCACCTATCCATAAATTCAGTCTAATATAGACATAGTCTCAACTATATGACACACTAGCAATGCTGAACTTTGTGTCTTTCCTGTTATGCAACAGTAGGGATCATAAGGCTGTGGTGGGTCTTCATTTAGTTTACATAGGAACTTAGCATAGTTCTCAAATACTATAAAAACAGGAATAGGAAATAATCTGTTATTTTTTCTTCCAGTTAATGATCTTAAATTTGGCCAGGACATTGGTTAATTAGTTACTTTGCAGCTGAGGTTCTTTCTATCTCAAAAATGAAAGCACAGTGTGTAGAATTCTCTGCTACAGAAATGTATTCTTCATGTAGCTAAATAAATTTTACTGCTCTGCCTTTTTAAACAATCTGTCATTGAGTCTTATAATTTATGTAGAAAATATGACAGAGACAAAAGTGAAAGCAGGGATTTGGTCATTTGAATGGCATTTATCACATGGCTTGGGTTTGTTTTGAGTTGTGTTTTTAAGTGGCTGAGTACATTTATGTAGATCTGAGAGTAAACTTATCAAAATAGTTGCAAGTCTTCATTAAAAGTATAACAAGTGTTAGTTCTCAGAATCTGACTTAGCTGACTATCCACTGTTGGTAGAGGTGTGAGAAGGCAAAGCCAAACTAGAAGCAAAGACTAGTTTTGCCATATTCCTGGAAGAGAGGGAGGTATAAATGTTAGAGGTAGTCCTGGAGGCTAATTTTGTTTTATTCTTTGTGCTAATGAAGAACAGCTCTGGTATAAGTCTGTAGGTAATCAAATGAACCTAGTTTAGTGTTTTTTATATTATTTTAGTTTTTGATCTCTATAAATATGGATAATCATGATACTTGTAGATAAAAGAAAACATAAATGGAAAGGAGTTAAGTAAAAATGCAAGGCATAAAACATGACTGGATTCCAAATAAGCCAAATAGACTGGGTAAGGATTATGCATTGCTTCAACTGCCAGAGTTAAAGGCCAAAGTTCATTCAAAAACCAATGACTCTTCTAAACACATTTGTTGTTATCTGTGATGAAGGAATTGTGGCGGCCTGAAGACCTTGCATTCTTGCATGATGTATTCCCCCCAGCTCCCCTTTATATACATTACTAATACAGGTTTTGTGCATTAAATCAAACTGTCATGACTTTATTCAGAAATAGGGCTAATTTATATATTTTTGTGGTACTTCAAGAGCAGCTCTACTTTTCTCATAATCTCCTGATTTTAATCACCCAAATGTGTAGAACCCAATCCAAAAATTAAAGAAAATTAGTTATTTCTATATATATTTGAATAACCTAGGCAGATATTTTTTGTGCTCTATTGCATGCTGTTGAATAATTAGTTCTTTTAGTGAGCAAGGTAAACCAGTCTGATTTATAGAGACATTTTAATAAGGTTAATTTTATCATTTAACCAGAAAGAATATTGCTACATGGGAATATTAAGGTACTTGTAAGCTTCATTGATGTGGGAATATTGCTACGTGGGAATATTAAGCTATTTGTCAGCTTCACTGTTGTGGTATTTACTTTAAAAATGGTGGGACAGAAGACAGCCTAGTAAACTGGTAGGTTTTCAGAATCCAGTCACATAGTCCTATAAACTGTAAATTTTTATTTGATTCTTGTAGTTCTTAAAAACTCACATCTTAATGTATTAATATATTTATAAAAGTTTCTCTTTTGCTGTTTTAGATGCTAGCGAAACAGCTGGAAGCTCTCGGCTTAGCTGAAAAGCCTCAATTGGTGACTCGCTTTCAAGAAGTTTTTAGGTCCATGTGGTCCGTGAATGGTGATTCAATCAGTAAGATATACGCAGGGACTGGAGCTCTTGAAGGAAAGGCTAAGGTAGATCTAGATTTATCATAACATTACAAAAGATCCTCATTTTCCTTTTAATAAGCTTTTAAATCATCTCGTTTTAAATTAATAGTTGGGGGGCACCTGGGTGGCTCAGTCGGTTAAGTGACCAACTCTTGGTTTTGGCTCAGGTCATAATCTCATGGGTCCTGAGATTGAGCAGCAACCCCCGCCCCCTTGCAGGCTCCACGCTCAATGGGGAGTCTGCTTGGGATTCTCTCCCACTGCCCCTCCCTCCCCTTCCCTTGCTCTCATTTATGAATGAATGCATGAATGAATGAATGAATGAATGTTGGGGTTTCTTAGGTAGCTGTTTCAGGATTCTGTTTTATTATGCCTTTATGTCCTCTTTAACACTTCCTTCTGTAGCAGATACTAGTGGTTGGATGGAAGAGAGTTATTTCCCAGATTTGGGGGTATTAGTATGATGTATTTAGTTGTTTAGTGATATAATCCAGTAGGCCTATGTATGTATTGCTTACATTTTTTTTCATGATTTTCCCTTACATATCTGTTTTACTTTTTATATTGTTTATTTTGATTATGAATAGGATTTTTTTTTTTTTTAACCATAGTCATCCTGATAAAGGGACCTATCACATTTGGCTTTGTGTTCCCAGCACCTGTAGTGCCTACTGTTTAATAGAATCGTGACAAATAGTGGATGGATGAACAAATCAGTGGACAGTTTACGCAACACTTCCTATGAGCCCAACACCTTTAGGGCTTGATTATTAAGTTTCTATTCTTTTATTTATCTTACCTTGAAAAGGAGGCTATCAAAATGTACAAAAGTGTGAGAGATGGACTTACTTATAATTCTGTGCCTCATCATTAGTTTCTAATTGCTGGCCTTATTTACGGACCCTTTCTCCTCTAGTATTTGGCACTTATTAAAGGACTTATTTTATATGCTTAAATATTGCCTTTTAAGCCTCCTGTTTTCAGTTGGATTTTATTAACATTTTTAATTTCTACAATTCTTCAGACTACATGGAGTATAGAAATAAAGACATTTATCATTTTAATAGTTCTGCAGCCCCCTCCATACAGCACCTAAAATTCTTTGAAGACCCTTCATCATCTCTAAGTCTTCTTTTAATTTCTAAATCTTCTTCCTCTTCTTTGTCTCATAAAATGTTATATGCCTCTCTCTGTTCAGAGGTATTAGCCTTACCTGCAAAGCGTCTTTTGTTCAATTCACAGAAATGATTTTATTGACATTTACAAATATTTACTTTTTAAATGGGCCCTATTTTTGAAAACCTGGAATTGTTAAACTTCATTTATTATTCCTTTAAAATAGAGAATATCAGTCTTACTGTTAAAACTCGATTCTCTACAACTGTTGCTTAAAATATTCTTTTATGTTCTTCTGACTTTTTGTTTCTGCAGTGACTAAGACAATCTATAAATAGAGGTTACATATATTTTCAGTGGTCTTTTGTCTCTAACATAATAGAAACAAAATTTCACATATTAAATATACTAGTCTGAATTGAACTAAACTCTAACATCTGAACTGCTCTTTCTTTTCCTTTCTCTGGGTTCCTTTTGATTAATTGCCTGATAATATGAATGGTGAGTGTCTTTTCAAATAATGTCATTTGTATGTGTTATGTGGGAGGAAATAACGTGTTAATTCTCAAATTACTGTTATTTCAATAAGGAATGAAAATTACATATTGCAAACTGAAGCATTTTTCTAAAAGGCAAGAGTTGGGTTTTTTGTCATTTTTTTTTTAACAGTCATCAAAATCCGTAAGATCAAAAGAAATCTTTATGGTAACTAACGTGTCTGAGTGAAATATGTGTTCATTAAAAGTTATAATCAGGAAATACAGGCTTCCGGTTATGGAATGAATGCATCACTGGAATAAAAGGCACAGCATAGGGAATATAGTCAACCGTATAGTAACAACGTTTCATGGTGACAGATGGTAGCTACACTGGTGGTGTGCATAGGGTAACAGAGAGAGTTATCTAATCACTGTGTTGTACACCTGAAACTAATGTAACATTGTGTCTCAGCTGTACTCAACAAAGTTATAATCAGCTCTCTCACTCTAGGAATTGGCCTAAGTTTATCATTTTTATTATTTATATTTACATAGGCAATAAAATGACCTAAGATATATCAACTGTAGTTTGCATTTAATATTTATTTATGAACTGTAATTATAAATTCCTTTTTAGACTAGTCCTTCATTCTTATATTCAGTCTGTTTTAACTAATATTAAAGTTATTTGGGAGCAATTCCAATTTTATTTTTCTACTGTTAAAGTGCTTTGAAGTTTTTCTAAGAGCATGTGAGTGCACCGTATCCTTGATCTCCTCTGCTCCCCCCCACCCATCCCATCCCCAGTTCTAAAAGTCACAGTGTAAGAAGTAGCTTTCTTGTTTTAAATAAGTATACTTCACTTTATTTCCTTTATAGTAAACAGTTTTAAACATTTACAGCTCTCGATATCATTAGTGGATGAGGTTATGGTATTGAGCTTTTCCCATCTTTTTGTGGAGAGCTTTTATCCAAAAGGGAAAGAAAAATGACATCTTGAGCCATTTTAATATGATGATTTGATATTCAAAATTGAATGATTAGGTCCTTTTTATTGCAGTAAAGTAATATAAAACTGGTTTAAAACTTCAAAATGTTACTACTAAGTAAAAACAACACTCTTTGGAACAAAAATCCATGCTGTTTTTTTCCCAACAGGCTGGAAAGTTAAAAGATGGTGCTCGTTCTGTTACTAGAACGATTCAGAATAACTTCTTTGACAGCTCCAAGCAAGAGGCCATAGATGTTTTACTGCTGGGAAATACTCTAAATAGTGATTTAGCTGACAAAGCTCGAGCACTTTTAACTACAGGAAGTTTGCGTGGTATGCGTACTTACTTTATATTTTGATTACTTTATGTTACTTATATCCCTTCTTAAAGTCCAAGAAATAAATGTAAACTTACTTACATAAATATTTTTTAGATTGAGTTGGTTAAAATAGTTTTGGGAGAAATTTCTATCAATGTAATTTTTAAAAATTGCATTCTCCAAAGGAAGTTGATCTCTTTTGAAATGTTTTTATCATCAGTGGTATTACTAAGCTCTGAAATGAGGCCCATGCATGTTTTCTTTTATTGATATGATTGAGGGGGTAAATGGTTTAAGTATTGCTAACTTTATATAAGGCAGGATTTCATAGAATATTCAGCTAGTACTTTTAATAGAACATTCAATAACCTAATTATATAATATAGAAAACAAAAGGTTTATTGGGAAAAACAGTACCTATATTGGTTATTTTGCTAACTACTAACCCCAGATTTCTATAACTTGGTCTTGTTTGAACAGGCATTAAATCATATTAATAATTTAAAATATTGCTTATTATTGGACACTAATATTTGACAAATATATGGTTTTCAGGGTGGCTTTTTATCTTTCACTGAGTCTTTTATTAAAATCAAAAGAATTCGAGCTCATGTCATTGAGTATGTATTTAGTATCATGGGAAAACTCAAGATTCGTTGTAGAACTTAATGAATTAACTTCCTTAATTCCATGTTTTTTCATCTTAACTTTTTAACACTCTGAACATTTTGCTTCTTCTGTTATCCCCACACCAAACCTTTCAGTTTTCCCTGTGCATGTAAGAGAAATTGTTCCTTGTCAAATAATGCACTCTTAGATCATGATGGATTCTTTCAGAATTTTGGTTGGCACTGGGGGTAGTTGATTACGGTTAGCCCCTCAGAGATGTATTACTAGGCTGGGGGACTAAGACCCTATTAAAGCTCCAGAAAACAAAGTCTGATCTTAACTACTACTTTTAACTTCAGGCTTTCTTCCTGGCTCCCAGCAGTGGAGACTTGGCTGATTTGCATCTTATCACTTCTTTCCACCTTTGCCTACTTTGATATGGAGGCATTGCTAAGCAACTGTTGAAAGTAACCAATTGAAGGAAAGAAGTGAGGAAGCTAAGAATTCCCAGACTTGATCATTATTTTTTTTTATTTCCCTGCACATTTTCCTATGTGTCAAATAAGCCTGAAAAGAAGTACTGTCAGTTCTGCGATAATGCTTGTTCTGAGAATGGGAATTTGTTCCAACATGAATGCTCTATGAGGGAACATTTTGGGTATAATGTCCGTTCTCCATTAGTTTATGCATGGTTTCACCCAGCAGAACTTGGATGGGTAGAAAGAAATACACAAAACATACACTTATGCGTACACTTCAAACCTCTCTCTATCTCAGTTCCCCAGGTGTGTTATGAGACATACCTATTCACATCTGGTGTTACCCAGTTTCCATCCCAATTTCAGAGAACCCTTCTTCCATCTTTCACAATTACAGTTGACCCTTGAACAACACGGGGCTTGGAGTGCCCATCCCCTAGTCGACAATCCATGTATGACTTTTGATTCCTCAAAAACTTAACTACTAATTACCTACTGTGTATTGTAAGCCTTACTGATAACATAAACAGTTGACTAACACATATTTTGAATGTTATATGTATTATATACTATATTCTTACAACAAAGTAAACTGGAAAAAAGAAAATGTTAAGAAAATCAAAAGGAAGAGAAAATACATTTACAGTACTGTATTTAACGAAAAAAATTCACATATTGAGTGGACTGGTGCAGTTCATACCCGTGTGTTTAAGGGTCAGCTTACTCACAAGCGGCAACCCTCCTGACACCCACTTCTACAAGCAAACTTCAGGTCTTTTTCAACACGAAGTGCCATATTTAAGGAGTATTCATACCTCTCAAGCTGTTTAACATTGTAAAACTGTACTACTATTTTTATTAGGTTCCCATCTTTATTGGCGTGTCACTGTTGAAAGTTTTGAGTGTTGTGCCCTAAGCCCTTTTTTTTCCCGCTAAGCTCTGTGGCTATAGGAATTTGTATAATTTTACCCTGCATGCTGATTTTTTTTGGAATGTGTATGCTTTGTTATAACTGAACTGGTTGTACTTACCAACTGAGTCCCAGAAAGAATACTAAAAGGTATATATTAGGGTAGTATCTTTCATGTGTTCAATATTCTCTAGCTCCTTAGGTATTCTCCCTCACATGCAGGTACACACGCACACATGCATGCTCACACACACACACACACACACACACACGCACACACGCACATGAGCAGCCTGAAAAGCAGGCCAAGGACCCCCTGATTCTGAAAATCTGGACATCACTGAGTCACTGTAGGATTTTTCTTAGATGCTGAGGGTTTGCATCAGATATCGTCATTTATTTTTAATCTTCAGTGTCCTATAGCCATCAGAAAAAATAAAGTCATCAAATCGACTTAAAAGAGAAAGGGAGGCCATCTTAGAATGTATTGTCATAACACTCTAGATTTTATTTGTAACTTGTTGTTTTACTAATGATTCTTTGTTTTCTTCTTGATGCATCCATAGTTTCTGAACAGACATTACAGTCAGGTACAGTATAGAAAACCAATCTGTAAATAAAAGCAAATTTTTCTTTATTTTTCTAAAGTTGATACTGTAAATAAATAAAGCCATATAAATGGAAACTTTCTCTTATTTTGCCCTCAGATTCTAACAGGGTAAATTGATATCTTGTTTTAATCTGAGAAAAAAATTTTAAGGTCGAGAAAACTAAGTACCTTGTTTAGAAGGAAATATGTAATGCTGTCTGTCTTCCTATAGCAAATGCTTAATTCTAATTAAATAGAGCTCATCTAGTTTTAATTTCACTTTTATATTTCATTGAACAAACATTATTAGTGTTCTGCCTTGTACTCTTAATAGGCTGATGGGAAAAACCCAGACAAGACTATTTTGGATTAATTTCAGAGTACTGTCTGTGATATTGATGACTACTTTGCAACGTTTCTCACATACAATATTTGAAAAAGCACTGACTTATTTTCTCATACTGTGGAGGAAATATTTTCTGTAGCCATAAGACCTGCACCAAAATGTGATCTGAATTCTTTCAAAAAGCATCAAGGCTGCTAACAAAGTTAGAGGCGTTAAGTGATTAGGACCTAAAGGTCATTATTTTTCTCACGTTTCCTGTTCCTATGAATCTCATGCCTGCCTTTTCTGGACAAGGTTTATGAACTTGTCCTTGAACATGAATCTGTGGCAAAAGGAACAAAAAAGGCTAAAACTTTGTCAGAAACTTAGCAGAAAAAGACATCTTTTCTTCCCTTCACTTAAAATTTGGTATCACTTAAAATTTGTTTTGCTTAGTTACTGTTCAGAATGTTTTGAGAAACTATTGGTTATTTTTGTGAGAAGGATGGAAGAAGAGAGCACTTGAGTATATTTTTGAGTTACGTAATGAAATCCATTTTCTGAAATGATATGGCATTTAGTAATGGACATCTGTTTGAACACAGACTCATTTCTTTCTGCACATTAAAGTGCCAACCAGTTAAGAATAAACCAGAAAATTTTAAAACCATTTTATTCCATTTATAAAGTGATTTGACTTTATTAGTTCACACAACATGGCAACATGTTTTCACACAATTCATTATTTGTCTTGCTGAGTATTTTAAGCTGTTAAATCATTACAGAACTTGTGTTTTGATATAGAATGGATCACAGAGGCAGTTTTCATAATAATAACAATAAGTGGTATAGTGATAAAGAGCATGTCATAGAGAATGATTCTCTAGGTATGGCCAGCTTTTAGTTAACCACACCAACAGACCGGAGCAAATCATCTGCTTCCATTACCACCCAACATCTTCTACAAGTAATCAAATCAAATAGCAAGAGGGCTAGCTATCTGCATGTCTGTCCCTGGGAACAGTGGCGGTGGGCTTGTATGTACAGCAGTTCCCTCAGGAGATTCACAGGTCAAACTATTTTTATTATAATACTAAGATGTTATTTGCCTTTTTCACTCTCATTTTCTCACGAGTCTGCTGTATCTTAGTATCATAAAATAATTAATAAAATAAAATCATGTGGTAGAAGGTGAGAATCATTGTGATTTCCTTCTCCTCTTAACAGTTAATTGCCAATTAAGTGTTCATTCTCTGTTTTTAGATTGATGTCCTGTTAAGGTTCTAGCTACTTTAAGTGCCAAGAATTTAATTTAATCAAAATGAAGTGTGATTTAGAAGGAAGATGGTAATCAAAAAATACACAGGGCAGAGATTGAGGATCCAAACGTTCTGAGCATTCATTTAACAGTGATTTACTGAGCACTTACTATGCGCCAGGCACTCTTCTAGTGACTAGAGATACTGCAGTAAATAAAACAGACCAACATTTCTGCCCTCGTGGAACTTCCACTCTTGAGAGGGGAGACAGACAGTTACAGTATAAATAAATAAAACTCACAGTGTGTAAATGGTGATAAATGCTATAGAGAAAAATAAAACAAGGAAGGGATATGGAAGGTTAGGGACAGCATGCAAATTTTAATAAGATGATCAGGAAAAGCCTCACTGGAACTGAAATACCCGAAGGAGGCGTGGGAAGAATGTTGCAGGCAGTGGAAACAGTCAGCGCAGAGGCCTTGTGGTAGGAGCAGGCTGGCCTCTTACTGAAACAGCAGGGAGTCAGTGGCTCGAGCAGTGAGCCAACAGGGAAGAGGTAGCAGATGAGGGCAGGATGGCAATGCAGATTGCCTTGTAGACCAGTGTTAGGGACTTTGGCTACTACTCCCAGTGAGATGGGAAGAATTTTCTAGCGACTTCAATCTTTGAAAGTCTCATTAGCGTACATAATTTGTGTTTTTGTCAAGGAGCCATTTTTCATCAAGCCACCTGTCAGTAGCTAGAATCTTAAATGTAAATGTTCTTAAATGTTTTTGTTTGGAAATAAGAAAAAAGATTTATATTTTTACGAGCCTTTAAATGAGAGATATATGAAAATCAATAGCTATATTCCTAAAAATGTAGAGTCTCTAGTTTTGTACACTATAAAACAATGTACTACTTCATTGAAACAGAACTGTTCTGCATGTGTTAAGTTGTTGCAATAATTTTGAAATAGCAGTTTTACTGTGATTATTAAATGTCGAATTTTTTAAAAAATTGTGTTGGTTACTTGCATCGTGCTGGGCTGTGCATGTATCTTATGCTTGTTTGTGCTTATGATGATAATTGAACTTCCCATACGTCATTTCTCAGGTATAAAAACCAATTTCTAAAAGTGATTTAATGCAGCTAAGATCCTGTTGTGTTTTGTTTTTTATTAGCATCTTCCAAAGTACTCAAGAGCATGTGTGAGAATTTCTACAAGTATTCAAAACCCAAGAAAATTCGAGTATGTGTTGGAACCTGGAACGTGAATGGTGGGAAGCAGTTTCGCAGTATAGCTTTTAAGAATCAGACACTCACCGACTGGCTTCTTGATGCACCCAAGTTAGCTGGCATCCACGAGTTTCAAGGTCTGCTTTTTATAATATGGATTCACTTACTAAATCCTGACTCTGATTTATTAATCTATAAAACAAATGTAACACATCACAAGATGCATTAATTTATAAAAGAAACTTGGATTTATAAGTATGAAGGCCAAACCTTTAAAGGTAACCATGCATATAAGAAAAACTGGTTCTGTTCTTATACTTTTAAAGTGACAGAAAGCAAGCTGATTTTGTAATTGATAATTTTTTAAGCCTAGTATGTTCCGTTTTTCAAATCTAGTTCTCTGTTTAGTTACTAAGGTCAGAAGTATTTGGGGTAGATTATGAAAAATCTTACAAAACTGGTTGTGACATTTGTTGGCACTTTATAACTTAACAGTACTGATTTATCCTTGGAAAAACTTGGTTGTCATTAATAGCCTCAACCAAACACTGAGCTGAGGATGCTTTTAAGATTTTGATTAGAATCATTAATTTGAGGCTGCCTTCTTTTTTTAAAAGTCACTTCAAATTCCTTTTTCAAATGGTACATATCTAGCAAGTAATATGTATAAAGGTGAGATGCATAGGAAGAGTGTGAAATACAGATTTTCTTTTTTTTTTAGTTATCTGTAATCACTTTTTTTTTTTTTTTTTTTACTACTTCCTTTGTAGAAGAAGCCAAGAAAATTAATAGAGATCCAGGGGTTAAGGTGTACCCTCTGTTTCAGCCATTAGCTCTCTCCTAACAGACAAGAGGAGAGAACAGACTTTTACTGAAATGCCCCTTTTCACTTACATTGAACCTAATTTGAAATTGTAGTTGTTGTCGTAGTAGTAATAATAAAAGAACAGCTAACACCACAATTCTGTTAGTACTGTACATCTAGTCATTTAATCCCCATAACAGACCTACTGCACAGACGCAATTATTATTCTAATTTCACAGATGAGGAAACCAAGATGCAGCAGGGAAAGCGACCTGTAATGGCAAAATCAGGATTTGAACTCAGGCAGCTTGGTTCTGGCGTCATTGTGCCACACTGCAGTTACGTGTAAATTTGGGGGAAAGTTGCTTAGGTTCTCCAAAGCCTCAGGATCTTGTCTGCAACTAAAGGACAAAAATAATCTGTCTTATGAAGTGTGTGGTAAATGAGATGAGGCATGTATAATCCTTGTACATAAGAGCAGTCAATAAATACTTTTGTTTCTCAGTTCATACTATTTATAGGCCCTTTCTAGCTACTTATCTTCATTTCTGAATACTTGGGCCACCCAAGTGCCCCTGGGCTGCTTATCTCCAGTAGCTTCTGTTCTTTCTTCTTCCTTGTCTGTTAGGAGAGAGCTAATGGCTCACACAGAGGGGTACACCTTAACCCCTGGATCTCTATTAATTTTCTTGGATTCTTCTACCAAGAAAGTAGTAAAAAGGTCAAGCCTCTGGTTTTCAAATTTGAACGTGAAAAATCCCTCCTGTTATCTCTAATTTGAGATGATTTCTTAGCCACTTGGGGCGTTTTCTGAAGAATCCTTTTACTTCCCCAATTTTTATTCACTTCAGCCTTTGAGAAGTGGCTTGTTTCTCTGGGTGTCATGGTGCAGAGTTTAGCAAGAATTCTTTCAAAATGATTTCTGAAAGGACTTGAGGATCTTTAAGAATAACAGTCTGAAAGAAGCAAACTTAGGAGGCCTGAATAGAAGCTAAATTTAAAGTAATTTTGTCCCATTCGTTGTTTTTGCCTATACTTTGAATTTGGCTAAACATAAAACACAAAAATGGAATTTTATGATGTCTGGTGTTGATCTTAGTTGTGCTGGGTTGGTGGGGGGATGCCATTTGACTAAGGCAACATTTTAGAAATTTTTCTTGGATGCTTAATTATAGATAAAAGAAGTAAGCCAACTGATATATTTGCAATTGGTTTTGAAGAAATGGTTGAGTTGAATGCTGGAAACATTGTGAATGCAAGGTAAGCCAACAAAGTAATTGTCTAGTTGAGGGACGTGGGAGGCAGATAACTAAATAGATGGGGAGAATATATGTAAAGGTGCTTTCTTTTTTTTTTTTTTAAGATTTATTTATTTATTTGAGGGGCGGAGAGGGGCAGAGGGAAAGGAAGAGAGAATCTTAGGCAGACTCTGCACTGAGCACAGAGCCAGACATGGGGCTCCAATGCTTTTCCATCCATCACACTTCACTGTGCAGCAGAAGTGCTTTGTGTGTATTTCCTATTCATCACAGAATATGAAAAAGATAGGACTCAAGATTGAGCTTTGATCACATGAATAATGAATGTTTATTGCTTCAACAAGGATATTCTTAGGTGAAATGGCATTTTTTTAACTGCAAGTGCATGGCAGTGAGGACTAATGAATCCTAGTACAGTTTGGTGCTTGGATTCATGTGAAGACATCAGTACTTTTACTCATTGTTGCTTTCGCATCATCATGCAGTGTTGGTCAACACGGTGAAAAAGACAAAAAAAATCTTAGTAGTATTATGAAGATGGTTTTGACCTCATGAGTTTGGGGGAACCCCAGGGATGTTCCCAGACCACACTTTGAGAACTGCTGTTCTGAAGCCTCATTACAAATGCAAATTACTTGTGGAACTTAAAGTTTCAGTGTTTTATTTTAAGAAAGTATACTTTTAAAGTTGGGCAGTTGCCCATCTTTTCTGACCTTTTTTAAGATTTTCAGAATAAAAATATGGGCTGATAATAAAAATATGGGTATATATTGCAAATGATTGCAATTTTTTTCTTAGCTGAAGTGAGTAACACTCATACAGGGAGGTAGATAGGAAATCCAGTTTTATTCATTTTGCCGTTTTGACTCTCTTTCCTGGAAATACATATTCCGGTCTTAAAATAGGATGTACTCTTGTAGTTCCTAGTACCAGATCGTTCAATTGATGGTCTAAGTAGAGTGTAATCAAATTATTCTCTAGTAAAGTGGTGATTATTCATTTATTTAACCAGTATCTATTGAGCACCTACTCTAGGTGCTAAGGATACATTAATGAATAAAACAGACAAAAGTCCCTACCTGCATGAATCTTCTATTCTAGTGGAAGAGACAGACAATAAACAATAACTATAGTCAGTAAATTACAGGCATATCTCAGAGATACTGCAGGTTCAATTCTCGACCACTGTACTAAAGCAAGTATCTCAATAAACTTAGTCAAATGAATTTTTTGGCTTCCTGATGCATATAAAAGTTAAGTTTACATTATACTGTAGTCTACTAAGTGTGCAATGGCATGTGTAACCAACAACGTACACACCTTAATTAAAAAATACTTCATTGCTAAAAATGCTAATCATCTTCTGAGCTTTCCACTAGTCATAATCATTGACCACAGATCGCCATAACAAATATAATAAAAATGAAAAAAGTTTGAAATATTGTGAGAATTATCAAAATGTGACACAGAGACAGGAAGTAAGCAAATACTGTTGGACAAATGGCACTGATGAGCCTGCTTGACATAGGGTTGCCACAGACCTTCAATTTGTAAAAAACACAATATCTGGGAAGCACAGTAAAGCAAATCACAGTAAGACAAGGTGTGCTTGTATGTAGTCTGGTAGAAGTTGGTAAGTGGAATGGAAAATAAACAGAGATAAAGGGGATGGAACACGTGGAGTTGGGGGATGGGGTGCAGTTTAAATAGAATGATCGGGTAGGGTTCACTGGACTTGAGAAGTGAGCTAGATAAAGAGATGAAAGCCATCATTCTCTTCTCAGAATCCAGGTTGTAGTGGTAGGATTACAGTAGGTGGTAGAGGAGAATCCATGTGCTGGATCTGTATTCTGGAGGTGGTATGGCGGTGTTAGATTAGATAAATGGGTGTGAGGTCGTATTCTGGCTTAGCACTTATCACGTGTGTGGCCTGGAACTATGAGAACACCTTTTTGCGCTCTCCTTTAAAGGTTTTTGGGGGTTCTTTGGAGGTTCAAACTTACTACTCTGAAGATCTGTAAAGACCCGGGCATTTATGCTACCTCCTTTGTATGAACTGTGTTTCAGACTAATGGAATAGTTGAGAAAAGTTCTTTAGAGAAGAATTCTAACTTACTACAAATGCCTATGGAATGCTGCAGTTATGAAATCAACGTTGTGCAGCCCCTAGTGAAGTAATGGCAATGATCAATAGATGTGAAACTGTAGCAGGATCAATGGGGGAACTTTTCATTATAAAGAGTTGGTTAGATTGTCAAAGTCTGCACAGTGGATCAGGCGTAACAGCACAGAGATTATATACTTCCTGCTCTGGTGCAAGGGGGACTGCACAAACCATGAGGTTATTTTTGCCAAAACAAATAAATTAATTTGGATGGGCTTCTTAAGCTTCTACTTAACCAGTTTAAAGCAAATATGAGAGTTAGAGGGACAAGTTAAAATACTGTGAAGACACATCAGTCAGATCCACCCAGGCACCCCACCCCCTGACCCTGTCAAACATCTTACAGACAAATGGCCCAACTTCTTAAAAAATAAATAGCATCAGAAAGGGGATAGAGTGGGGAGGGTTGAGAGACTATTAAAGATTCAAGAGATACAGCAAGCAAATGCAGTGTGTGGGCCCTATTTGGACCCTGTTTTATTGATTTATTTTTTTAAGATTTTATTTATTTGGGGGGGTAATGAGTGAGTGGGGGAAGGGGCAGAGGGAGAGAGAGGGAGAGAATCTCAAGCAGACTCCACGCTGAGCACAGAGCCGGATGCAGGACTCTATCTCACGACCCTGAGATCATGAAACCAAGAGTTGTCTGCTTAACTGACTGAGCCACCCAGGCACCTGGACCCTGTTTTAAAGAAGCCAACTGTTGGGGCGCCTGGGTGGCACAGCGGTTAAGCGTCTGCCTTCGGCTCAGGGCGTGATCCCGGCGATCTGGAATCGAGCCCCACATCAGGCTCTTCTGCTATGAGCCTGCTTCTTCCTCTCCCATTCCCCCTGCTTGTGTTCCCTCTCTCGCTGTCTGTCTCTATCTCTGTCAAATAAATAAAAATAAAATCTTTAAAAAAAAAAAAAATAAAGAAGCCAACTGTGAGAAGACATTTTTTAGATAATTAGGGAAATTTAAATATGAACTGAGTATTAGGTGATATTAAGGAATTGTGTGATAATGGCATTGTGATTATGTAAAAATAAAAATGTCCATTGTATTAGATAATGCATACTAAAGTATATATGGGTGAAATGGCATTTGTCTTAGATTTGGTTTAAAATATTCTCTCTCACACATACACATACACACAAGTGAGGGGAGATGGAAGAAAAAAGATTGGCAAAATATTGATAATTGTTGAAGCTAGGTAATAGGTTTATGGTGCTTTATCTTATGATTATCTCTTTTTTATGCATGTTTAAAATTTTCCATGATAAGTTTTTAAAATATATTAATTATAGTACAGAAAAATAAGAAAAGAAGGGGAAATGTGTCTGGAAGCATGTACTTCTTTTATCCTAATGATTACTAAAGAAAAAGTATAACTGAAGATTACTCAAATGGTGAGCACTCATTTAATAAGTATGCTCAGATTTTCTTTGTAAAGGCATAATAAACTTTGAAGTATGGTATTCTTTTGGCAAAATTTTAGGTTTTTCTTTTTAAAGGAAATGAAAAAACAGCCTACATAAAGATTTCACTGTTGGTGTGGATTTCATGCCTGTTTGGCAGTCTTATGAAATTCAGGTACATAAAGGTAGAGCTGACAATTGCCTTATAAAATAGGCTGTATCGTCAATGTCTTTTAAAAGATTCCTTTTTAATGTTTTCTGCCAGCACAACAAATCAGAAGCTCTGGGCTGTGGAACTGCAGAAGACCATCTCCAGAGACAACAAGTATGTGCTTTTGGCCTCTGAGCAGTTGGTGGGCGTCTGCCTGTTTGTTTTTATCAGACCACAACATGCTCCTTTCATCAGGTCAGTAGACACCCTCTCTGGAGGCTCCTTCCTACCATCACGTAACAAGCAAAAGAACTGTCATGTTTGTCGCTTCAGAGAAAACACTCATGAATCTTGGTTTTAAATGTGTTTTTGACTCAAGAGTCACTAACAGTTTTCCCATACAGTGGCACAGTCTTGTCCTCAAACTGTAGTCTTATATTTATGCCATAGACATTCCTGATTTCTGACATGCACAGAACTATTGGAAGTTCCGATCTTTGATATAGAATCTTCCGTTTTAAAGGGACGTTGCAGTGGATACTGTGAAGACTGGAATGGGAGGTGCCACTGGAAATAAGGGAGCGGTTGCAATCCGAATGCTATTCCATACAACAAGCCTCTGCTTCGTCTGTAGCCACTTTGCTGCAGGGCAATCACAAGTCAAAGAAAGAAATGAAGATTTTGTAGAAATAGCACGGAAATTGAGTTTTCCAATGGTAAGCTCTTACTGCTTGTTCTTGAAGATGAAGCTTTGAAATGTACTTTAATGTACTCCAAATTCTCTATCAGTTTTTGAAAATTGAAGATAGTTGTTCAGTGTTCACCTAAATTGATGTTTCATGTGTTATTTGTCTCGGGTCAAATAAATAGGGCCTGGCCAGGGGAGGCAAGCGTATCTGAGGCAAAGAAATAGTTGTAAAACGTTTTTCATATTGACTGTTTAGAATCTAAAATCTCTTCTCCTTGCATTCAGGGAAGGATGCTGTTCTCCCATGACTATGTATTTTGGTGTGGTGATTTCAACTATCGCATTGATCTCCCTAATGAAGAAGTTAAAGAGCTGATAAGACAGCAAAATTGGGATTCTCTTATAGCAGGAGATCAGCTTATCAATCAAAAAAATGCTGGACAGGTATATACATATTTAAGAAGATACTTGCATGGAGAAGAAGGGGATCTTTTGTTATGAGACATGCTTTCCTTAATCACAGTGTTCTTTTTTTTTTTTTTTAATCTCTTGCAGTCTCTCTCTCTCTCTCTTTTTTTTTTTTTTTTTTTTTTTAAGAGGGGGAGAAAAAGTGGGAGGGCAGAGGGAAAGGGAGAGAGACAATCCCAAGTAGCCTCCATACCCAGTGTGGAGCCCTATGGTAGGGCTTGATGTCACGACCCTGAGATCATGACCTGAGCCGAAATCAAGAGTCAGATGCTTAGCCGACCAAGCCACCCAGGCGGTCCACTTAGAGTCTCTTTATGCTTTTAAATACATGTCTCTAGTTTAACATATACAAAATTACCTTTTCTTTAAAAAATTTAAAAAAAAAAAGACTCGTAATAATTCCCAGGAGAAAAAATATATTAAAGTCTCTGTAAGATTCACCTTAAGTGGAAGAGTATACATTTTTGGTTCTTTCTTTTTCAGTAGTAGTGAATTTAGAATCTTAGTCTTCAGAGCCACTGTTTTTTGGCTTTAAGACCCTGTGGTAGTCTGCTTTATTTATTCTTTTGTTTCTTATATTATCTGCCTTTCTAAAACTTATTTTTTTAAAACTCACAACCACAAAATTTTGGAAGGTTAAAATAATTTTTTTTTTTTTTTTTTAGGTAAGAGGTGATTGAGGCCTCTTTATGGTGCCTTCATGATCATCTGACTTAGATATTCTAACACTTTGGGCCCACTTAACTTTCTAGGTCTTACTTCCTCATTTGAGAATTAGATGTCAGACTGTAGTATTTCTAAAATCCGTTATAGTTTTGTCTCTTACAGCTCAAAGTTCTGGTAGAATTCTCTTATTCATGTTTCTTACTTTGTTTAATCAAATGTCAAACAAGTGGCGTGAACAAGTCCTAGGTTATTTTTTCTTAACCTTTGTTCCATTCAGTTACAAGTGTTCATCTGATGGACACAAATTTTGTGTGACTCTCCAGCACATAATAGACATTTAATGAATGGCTTGCCTGAATGAAAACAGAACTTTTTTTTTCCCGAATAACTTACTTTATATATGTTTGTTTTAGATTTTTAGAGGATTTTTAGAAGGAAAAGTAACCTTTGCTCCGACATACAAATATGACTTGTTTTCTGACGACTATGACACCAGTGAAAAGTGCCGCACCCCTGCCTGGACAGACCGTGTCCTCTGGAGAAGAAGGAAGTGGCCTTTTGATAGATCAGGTTGGGACATGGACTTCCTCATTTAAATGAGCTAATGCAAATTTTATGAGGAAGAAGGGAATGATGTAAATATCAAGGGAGGAGGGCTGCTTTCTTCAATCAAGGTTTTCTAGAATTGAAGAAATAAAATATAAAACAATTTAAAAAATATTCTGACTTGCTCGTAATAATTTAATGTTTCAGTCTATTTTCTTCCAGTGACATAATTTCATATAAATAGAAGCAATGAAAGGTTTTTATGAAATTTTTATGAGAATTTCAATGGAGTGCTAATAAGGTTTTTAATTTGAATAACTAAATCTGGTTTGTAAATATTATGAACTGCTACTTGTCTGTTGAGTTACTTACGAAACACTATGTGGTCACAGGTCTTTCAGTGATCTCAGAAGTAAAGCCTTAATTTTTACTAAGTAAAGCATAAAATGATAATTTCATCAGAACACCTTTCTAAAGGTATCTAGACTTCCTGGTGCTTAACAAGCATATCAGGCATCCCAGCCTCGGGCAACTGAAGCCAGTAAAGTGAAGAAGCTAGCTCCTGGCTCCCTGTGATCTGTCATGCTCATGTGGCTTCTCTTGTGTGTGTGTTTGTTTTTGTTTGTTTTATTTTGACTGCAGCTGAAGATTTAGATCTTCTAAATGCTAGTTTTCAAGATGGAAGCAAAATCCTCTACACGTGGACTCCTGGCACTTTGCTGCACTATGGACGAGCTGAGCTGAAGACCTCTGACCATAGGTTTAAACCATCTTGATATTTCTAATGGTGCTTGAAATTTATTTGAAATACATCCTTTCTTAAACATTTCTAACACATCCATCTTCCTTTATGCCTTAAGGCCTGTCGTTGCCCTGATTGATATAGATATATTTGAAGTTGAAGCTGAAGAGAGGCAAAACATTTATAAAGAAGTAATTGCAGTTCAGGGTCCACCAGATGGTACAGTATTGGTCTCAATCAAAAGTTCTGTCCCGGAAAATAATTTTTTCGATGATGCTTTGATCGATGAGCTTCTGCAGCAATTTACAAATTTTGGTGAAGTCATACTCATAAGGTGAGTAAAATATTTAGTGTCTAAAAGCAGCTTATGACTCCTAAATATTTTCTATATTAGAAATTACCTTTTTGTTGTTTGAATAGCATATGAATACAGTAGACCCTTGAATAATGTGGGAGTTAGGGGCACTGATCCTCCCATGCAGTTGAAAATCTACTTAGAAAGTTTTGACTCCCCCAAAACTACTAATAGCCTACTGTTGACTGGAAGCCTTACCAATAATGTAAACAGTCAATTCACACATATTTTTTATGTTATATGTCTTATATACTTATCATAAAGTAAGCTAGAGGAAAGAAATGTTATTAAAATCATAAGGAAGAGAACAAACATTTACAGTACTGAACTGTATTGGGGAAAATCCACATAAGCTGAAATCTGCAGTTCAAATCTGTGTTGTTCAAGGGTCAACTGTATTTTTATTTCCAAACTGCAGGAAAATCATACTATAGAAATGCTATTCAAAGACTTAATAGGTTTCGAAACTGAATTCTGGTTAGAAAGTTTGAAGTTGAGGGGCGCCTGGGGGGCGCAACCGTTAAGCGTCTGCCTTCAGCTCAGGGCGTGATCCCAGCGTTATGGAATCGAGCCCCACATCAGGCTTCTCCGCTGTGAGCCTGCTTCTTCCTCTCCCACTCCCCCTGCTTGTGTTCCCTCTCTCGCTGGCTGTCTCTGTTAAATAAATAAAATCTTAAAAAAAAAAAAAAAAAGTAAGTTTGAAGTTGAGTAATAAAAGTTTATGTGAACAATTGATGACAAAAATATGTGCACATTTAGATGTGCTATTTTAGATTCCCATACCATCTAATGTATAACAAAGCCCATGGCAAAAATGAAGCTTCAATCACTGTTTTATTTTCATAAGGAGAGTTAGGAGTACAGCAGAGTGACTTTTCCTTCCTTGTTTTAAGAAATTTGATGTTTTAAGTAATTTTAAGCACACTTAATTTCCAAGTAATGGAGAAGCAGCACCACCAGATGAACAGTCAGGAGTCATCCATTACCATCTTCATTTCTGTCATTGACTTAGCCATCTGCCTTTTGCAGAACCAGATGCTTCTTCCCTTGTTTAAAAAAATGTTCTCTTCCAAGCGTACAGCAGTTTTGAGAGATTGAATGACATGTATGTGTTTGAATTTTCATAGGGAAGAGGTTTGATTCCTTTCTGTGCTTTTCATCTACTCATTTAGGTATGTTTTGTAGCTATTTGATGGATAGATCTCTGTATTAGGTGCTGCGGAAGAGCAGAGGAGAAATTGGAGTCTCGATTCCTACTCGTGATCTAGTTGGGAAGACCAGAATTGTGTAATGGCTTCCCTAGATCCTAAATAGAGTACTCCACAGACTGAAAATGGTGTGCTTTCTGTAGAGTGAGAAGCATGCCCAGGAAACCTAGAGTCCTTTCAGAAAGTAAATGAGCAAATAGAGAACAAATTGCATTTATATATCCCTCAAATCTTTTAACAAAGTTCCACCCCAAAGCTTTAAAATAAAACATTTCTAAAATCCTAAGGCACTAGGAAGTACATAGTGAAGTCTCCAAGTTTACAGATGACAGTAAGCTTTGCCAAGTACAGAAAGCCAGATTACCAGGAGCACAATGTGGGCAGCATAGTAGCAGACAAGTGTCCTCATGAGCGCATGTAGAATACGGCACTCGGTTAGAGAGAATCCAAAGTGTACATTAGGAATGAAAGACTCTGATACAGGAAAACAACCTGTCTTTATAACCCAGTCTCGAAGGAACTTGGTATTAAATGGGAGCCAGAAGCTTTCCCCAAAGGGCTTGTTATCATTTGAAAAAGTATTGGTGGGCCCCTGGGTGGCTCAGTCGGTTAGGCGTCCGCCTTCGGCTCAGGTCATGATCCCGGAGTCCCCAAGTCCCACATCAGGCTCCCTGCTCAGCGGGGAGTATGCTTCTCCCTCTGCCCCTCACCCCCACTCTTGTGCTCTCTATCTCACACTCTTTCTCTCAAATAAATAAAATCTTTAAAAAAGAAAAAAAAGAAAAAGAATTGGTAACAAAATAAGATATTACCCTAACATTATAAAACTATGTGTTGTCTCCACACATGGAATATTCTGGTTGTTACACCTGCAGACAACCAAGTTAGAATAGAAAAAGCAGACAATGGAAGTAAATGAGGATAGGACTTCTATCACCAGCAAAGCTAAACTGACCATTACCTTTTGGTCTAGAATAAAACAACTGTTAAGGAATGACCAACGTCTGTAAACCCCTTTATTTGTAAATAAGAGATTCCCTGGAAATGTAAATGGGACAAATGTAGATACTTCTATTAATTGGGGGAAAAATCTAGATGCTTTTACCTTAGTGGGTGAAAACAGGAAGAAAATACAGCCTGTTCCTCTTGATTTCCATAAGCCATACTTTTGAATCCTAGGTTAAGTGTGTGTGTGTGTGTGTGTGTGTGTGTGTGTGTGTACACGTGTACATATTTGCCCCTTTGAAAAATCTGCAAGGATTTCTGATCTTGATTATAATTGGAAGTAGTTCTACGTGTAAAATTGTTCTGTAAATAAGACTAATAATGTTTTTGTTTTCCTCTTTTTTAAACAGTAACATTATTACATGTCAGTGATCATCTTATTCATAACTTGTTCTAATGTCCTTTTTATTTTTTTTCCTTTTGGGGGTTTCTTATTTCAAAATTACAAATTTAGAATCATAGCAAAGTCCATCGAAGTCCCAAGAGAGTAAATGGCTGTCAGTGAATAAAGACAAAGACCATAATAAACTGAGGTACCTTGGGGCCAGTCAGATATATATTCTAATGACAACTCCCTATCTTATTTCTTGGTCAAAGGAAATTTGCTTCAGGGAAGTCACTGAGACCATGAAAATACATGGTTGCGGACTATGGAGCCAGGAGACTTGGATTCTAGCCCTGTAACTCATTATCATTATAGGATCACTTTGAACAAGCCACTTAAAACCTCTGGCCCTTTTTTTCCTTGTCAGTGAAATGAAGGATTACATTAGCAGGGATCACAAATGGAGATCCACAGGTCCCACTGCTTTATTAGCATACTATTTGAAAGAAATTTGAATTTGAAAGCTTTTAGAGGAAGGGTGCCCTCTCCAGGTCACCAGTGGCCCTACTGCTCTCCCTGTTATTTACTTCCTGGCCTCTATAGGTCCTTGTTGATCAATAGTCATTGAGCTAGTCTTAGGGCTAGTTATATATAAGGTATTGGTTATTTTTTTATGGTTTATTTTTCTCTTTCTTAAAGGTTTGTAGAAGATAAAATGTGGGTTACATTTTTGGAGGGAAGCTCTGCCTTGAGTGTTTTGAACCTAAATGGTAAAGAGGTAAGGTAGCATTTGTTGATTCTAAACCATTTGAAATAAGGTATCTGAAGATTATGTTTTTATAGACAGGCAGCAAAATTATCTAAATGTATTTCCAGTGCAGGACTATAGAAGACCTTATGGTGTGCTTTAAGATTTATTGTTTAGACTGTTTCTGACCAGCTTGGAATTATTTTGGTCCTCCCTAAAGATACTACCATTGTTAACAGACTAAAAAGAAAACATGTTTATGGGGCGTCTGGGTGGCTTAGTTGTTAAGCGTCTGCCTTCGGCTCAGGGCGTGATCCTGGCGTTCTGCGATCGAGCCCCACATCAGGCTCTTCCGCTGGGAGCCTGCTTCTTCCTCTCCCACTCCCTCTGCTTGTGTTCCCTCTCTCGCTGGCTGTCTCTCTCTCTGTCGAATGAATAAATAAAATCTTAAAAAGAAGAAAACATGTTTATTACCTAACTGGATTTTTATTATATGGAAACTTTATTAATTGGGATAGATATTCTGGCTCATTCATAGTAGGAAAGATTTCTATCAAATGAAGAAAATGTGCTTTATTTACAAGAAAGCAAGAGAGGAAGGTACTCTTTATTCCTAGGAACTGGTTTTATTGGCTTGGATCGTGGTATCCAGATACCTTTTTCAGGTGTAGGTAAAATAATTCCCATAGATAACAAATCCATCCACTGAAATATTGTAGAAATTTTTAATTAGTGGAGGTATTCCTAACCTCTGACTTAAAATATTATTGATGGAAGCAATTTACATCAATGGCCTGGAATAGTTTTACTTCTATAAAGTGCTGTGTCTATTTTTTCTAAATGCTTTTGGACAGATCCTTAATTTTAAATATGTGGTCACTAGAAGGATGGACTAAAATGCAGACCTAATTTCTCTAACAGTGGGCAACTCAGAAAGTCCTCCCTGAGCTTGCTCTTCTGTCACATTACTTCAGTTTCCTTGGAGTAAAAGGACAGTTTCCACACATGTATTGCTTTTGAAATAGGTTTTATATGCTGGTGTTTCCTGAATGTAATAGTAATACACTCAAGCAAAAGTAAATCGTGAAATACAGAAAAGTATAAAGAAAGAAATAATGAAGAACACTAATCCAAACATCACAAAATAATTTCTCTTAACCTTCATAGATGCATGTATATTAAAACCAATGGGATTATGTATACATTTGTGTACGTAGTAACACAAGCGGGATATACGTGTACACATATACGTACATATGCGCACAAACACAAATAAGATGGTGTTGTAAATGCTGTTTTCTCACTACCTCTGCACTTGAGAAATGTCTCATGGGCATTTTTCTATATGAGCAAATATGTTTTTAATGTCTGCATTAATTTCGTTATGTGGATAAATACATAAATTTATTTAACAAACTCTTACTAATAGCCAGATTGTTTCCAACTTTTAATTATTAAAACCAACATTCCAGGAGAGTGCTGTGTCCACTGTAATTTTGTGTGCTTATCCTGTTATTCCTGACCTCTGGGTTAGAAAATATAGGCATATTACCATTTGATACTTGTTGCCTAATTGCTCTTCAGAAAGTATGGATCTAATTATATTATGCCTCAGATTACCTAATACCTACATCCTAATCGATATTGGGTAATTTCTAACTTTGACAACCTGAAAAACCAGAAGTGGTATGTCATTTCTGTTAAGATTTTAATTGTGGGTTATTTCATTTATTGGCCCTTGGTACTTTCTAATGAGCAACGTATGTCCTTAGCCTATTTTTCCCTGGGGTATTTATTCATCTTCTGAAGCGGCCTTCGTGTAAAGTTCAGTCCCTTTCCATTTGTGCTGCAGATATTCCTTCCTGCCGGTCTTGTAACTTTGTTGTGTCTTAACTGTATGAAAATTACTGATTTTTAAATTTAATTCTAGCTTAGTTTTTCTAAAGCATGACTTCATCCCATGAGGATATAAATATTTAAGAGCAACGCTCAATTTGACGTTAGCTTACTCCCTTGCTGCATACTTCTTTTGTCTTTCTCTGATAATTTTCCTTGTTTAGTTTTTTCCCTGCCTTTTCAGCCCTGTCCCTCACCCTCAAGTCTAGTTATCAGTGTTACGCTCTTAGAAAATACCCACTCTTAGCTCCCTAAAAATATTTTGAAAATTCTGTAAAAATTACATTTATGGAAAGTATATAATAATGTTTAATTCGTCCTTTTCAAAGTTAGATATTTCCAAACCTCTATTCTGTTGCCTTTGTTAATAACATTATTTCTGCCTCACATCTTGTAGGATGTAGATCCTTAAGAGCTCTCCCATTCCAGAGAAGGAGCTGGGAAAAGTAGATAGCTTAAGTGGGGTAAACCTAAAGGATGACCTTCTTGAGTGTGTTCTTTAAAGACCTATGAAATCTGTTGCCAAGTTCTAAAATGGAATTGATTTGGTCTGATGAGCAAGTAAAGGATTATTAGTTTCTTAGGACACTGACTTCAAAGCTCAGTGTGGATACTAAATTACTATTAAAAACGACTGTACCATTCAGGCCAGCAGCTTTCAGTGTCTCCATCCTGTGCCTTCAGGGAATTCTAATGTCGATAGCACTTTGAGCCAAGGAAGATCTGTACCCACAAAGATGCCGGCTGTCTTCACAGCATGTTGGTCACAGCTACACAGCTCCTTTGGAAATACCAGAAAAGTTCACTTATTTTATATACTCCAGAAGCTCTTTAAAGGAAGGAAGTTGAAACTGTGTAGGAGAGAGCTTACATTTTAGAAAGCAATTTTGTCACATGGTATGGATTTTAAACGAGAATGTCTTTCTAGTGCACAGTCTCTGTTTGACCAAGAAGTCTTGTGACTGTTTGCAGGTTTTTTGAAACTATTTTTTAAATACGTCAACAGGACAATGTGACTTAATTATAATGTGTTTGGCTGTTATAGGTTAAACTTTTGTCTAAAAGCCACTCACATTTATAGGAAAGGCGGAATGCCAGTCCATCTCTTCTGTAATTATTTCATGTAGGAACAATTACTTAATCTGTGGATCAGAATCAAAGGAAGTATAAAATTATATAGCAAAGTTGTGGTGAGTTTACATCTGGCCAGGGAAAGATACTGGCTACAGCAAAAGAAACCTCAATCTGTGTGCATCCTAGAAGAGAAGACCTTAGATTTAGCAACACAGGCTTTTAAAGGGAAAACCGGGAGTGTTTAAGCTACTTAAAAATTCAGTATATGTTGAATTGAATCTAGCTGAATTTAGCCTAGACTATTGCATAGTGTACTAAAGCAGTCGCTTTATTCCAAGATAATTTTCATGCTAATGAATTTTTATTTTCCATTTCTTTTAATCAACTAGTTACTGGGTCGGACTATAACTATTACTTTAAAAAGTCCAGACTGGATCAAAAATTTGGAGGAAGAAATGAGTTTAGAGAAAATTAGCATTGCATTGCCATCATCGACAAGCTCCACCCTGCTTGGTGAAGATGCGGAGGTCACAGCAGATTTCGATATGGAAGGTTTGTTTATGGAACACGTTCACTTCTAGATAAGCGTCAGTTCCCATCAGTGAGGTCTTAGTCTCCAAGTTTATCCATCTCTATCTTCTTGGAACACACAGAGCAGTATTAATTAGATTTTGTTTTGCCTTGTATTTGTCTGTTTTGCCTGTACCCAGGCTTCAAACTGCAAATGTATTTGCCATTTTTCCATTTAAAGGTTAAGATCTTTAAAAGTGTGAGTTTTATGTCCTTCTGTGCTGAGAGCACGAATTGGCATTTCTGGTGTGTGGTTTGGTCCCACTAGTTGCAGTTAAGGTAGAAAAGTAGAAGTTCAAAGTGGGTGTTCTGACAACAGAAATGAGTTCAAAGTAGTTACTACAAAAGAAGATACATTTCAAAGCAATTTTTAAAAGATACTCAAGGAGGCTAGGAACACATGCATTTGAGCAGACCCATATAAATATGGCCATTTCAGATTTAGCATTTAGTACCCAGTTACCTGGATAATAATTTCCTTAAATGTAATCGAGAAATGCAGGTGCAGGGGCACCTGGGTGGCGTAGTCATTAAGCGTCTGCCTTGGGCTCGAGAGCCCCACATCAGGCTCCTCCACTAGGAGCCTGCTTCTCCCTCTCACACTCCCCCTGCTGTGTTCCCTCTCTCACTGGCTGTCTCTCTGTCAAATGAATAAATAAAATCTTTAATAAATAAATAAATAAATAAATAAATAAATAAATAAATGCAGGTGCTTTCTCATGCTATATGCTGTGTTATTCTAGCATGTTTCCCATGACAGTACATCCCTTAATTTATAAAATGACAATATATCATACCGTGAGGCCGTGTACAGCCAGATAATAACACATTTAAGAGTTGCACACCATGCAAGACAGCTCCAGCTTTCACGTTTCTCTATCCATTCGTTGACTTAGTCCATACATTTATGTCCTACCTTGTATGTGCCAGGTGTGTACCAGGTGCTGGAAATTCAACAGATGTCATCCTTGTCCTTCCAGAACTCCCAGCTTATCAGTGTTACGAGCGAGCAGGCAGGGAGAGTCAGGTGACAGAGATACAGTCATGAACAACCCTGCGGTAGTTCATGGGACAGCTGACCACCTCCGATTTGGGAAGTAGGGAAAGGTTTCCCAGATAAATTGAAATTTGAGCTGAGAGTCTGAAGACTGGGTGAGAATTAGATGAGGGAAGGTGGAGAGGGTGAGCCAGGAAGAAGGAATGTGCAGGGACCAAAGGAGGGAAAAGGCTCAAAGTTCCTCCGTAGGTACGCTCATGAGGGAGTAAAGGGAGAGAAAAGAAATCAAGCAGGGGAGCGGTGTGGGGTGGAAGATGAATTTGGTTTGGATCATGTTGAGCTGAGGTGTCTTTTTAGCCCGCTGGGCCCACACCCAGGCTGTGGGGATGTGAGCGGGTGCTCCGCAGAGAGCTCTGGGCTCACAGGGCAGCTCTAATGGCAGCTCAAGTCACGGGTTTTCATTAGCTTGGCCAGAAGGACTGTATAGAGATGGGAGAAAACTGGTCCTGGGAATGAACAGAGAAACCCAGATTTTAAAGACAGGCAGAAGGCAGCTGCTCACAAAAGGAAAATGAAAAGAAACAACTGACAATGTCAAAGTGCCAAGAGATGGACCTAAAAATCAAGGAAAGAAATGGTAACAAGGAAGACATAGGCAGTGGAGTCCTATGTCACAGAGGGATGAGGAGAAATGGGGACCACAAGTTGCCCTTTGGATTTAATAACAGTGAAGGAGGCTGTTGGTGACACTCATGAGAGTACTTTCAGTGCAGCGATGAAGCCAGATGGTGGTAAATTGAGGTGTGGATAGAAGGTGAAGAAGTGGAGAGAGTGTCTATAGACAGCTTTTTAAAGAAGCTAAGATGGGGCTGGGGAATGTGAGGGGCAGTTGCTCCAGGGAGATTGGGGATCCAGGGAGTGCTGTTTGAAATAAGAGAGGCTCAAGAGTGCTTCGTGCCATGGAAAGGGCTGACGATGTTGGGCACCAGCAGGGCAGAAGGGGTGATAGAGCAGGTCACTGAGAAAACGGGGGGTGGGCAGAATCACAAAGACCTGAGTGCAGCCATGGGATTAGACTCTGGCTTGGCAGCAGGTTGTTGAAGGGGGGACGGGGGTCCCACCTTAAGACTTCTCTTTCCTCTGAGAAGTGTTAAAAGCTAAGGTTATCTGCAGGAGTAGGGCAACCCGCAGTGTCAGGAGAGTTGAGAAGTTTCAAAATAAAGCTCCTGAGAAGGAGTCGGGGCGAGGGGTGGGAGAGCCAGTTATGAAATTGCCAGGCAGCTTGGGGATCCCAGAGGAGGCTGAAGATTGCAAATTTAATGCAACTGTAATCATCAGCACCATGGGATTCTCTCCAGCAGCAGCACCCAGCAGCCCCGGGGCAGTGATGGAACTGATACGGGTGGGACAGAAGGGATGGGGGCGGGGGGGGGGGGGGGGGGGGGGGGGGGG